>NW_016690313.1:1255421-1314103 GCF_001604755.1 Lepidothrix coronata | reverse complement strand
TTCCCGGGGAGGGCACGGGTCACTCCCGGGGAAGGCAGAGGTCATTCCCGGGGAGGGCACGGGTCATTCCCGGGGAAGGCACAGGTCACTCCCGGGGAAGGCAGAGGTCGCTCCCGGGGAAGGCAGAGGTCATTCCCGGGGAGGGCACGGGTCATTCCCGGGGAGGGCACGGGTCATTCCCGGGGAAGGCAGAGGTCACTCCAGAAGAAGGCAGAGCTCATTCCCGAGGAGGGCACGCATCATTCCCACTCCACCGCCCTCACTCCCGCCTCTCCTCCGCCCCGCCAGGGGCCGCTGCCGCCGCCGCCCGCCCGGAAGCGCCGCCATGCTGAGGGAGGGCGGTTCATGGTCGCCGCCGCCGCCAGCGGGGCAGGGAGCCCGGGGACGGGGAGCGGGACGGCGGGACCGGACCCACGGACAGGTACCGGGGCCGCCCGGGGGAGCAGCGGGAGGGCCGGGCCGGGCGGTGCCGTGCGAGGCCCCGCGGGGCGGCCGGGCCCCGCTTTCCCTGGGGCTGCTCGTACGGCCCGTGTAACCCCCCTTTTCTCCCCATCCCACGTTTCCGCCGGCAGCAGGAACCCGGGAGGCCCGTGCTGGATCCCTGCCGAGCGCGGGCGCTCCGCTCCGCCGGCCCGCCCCGAGCCCTCTGCCTCAGGCGGCCGCGTTCGGTGCCGTGAGCGCCGATCATCGGCTCCACAGGTGCGAACGCAAACCTTCGTCTTAGCAGTGTGGGTCGGGTTTGTTTGTTTGTTGGTTTGTTTGTTTGTTTTGTTTTGCTTTAAGCTCCTTCCTGTTTCCACCAAGGAGCAGCAGCTGCGTGCCCCTCCCAAGGGCGGGGAAATGCGGTGAGGCTTCCACCAGGAATTCCTGCGGGTGAAGTGGATGAGAGACGTAACTTTGCATCCCCCAGCACGGTGTCATTCGAGCAAACCGATGTGCCCCGGTGTGCCCTCCCTCAGTTCAGTACAGGGCTTGTCACGCAGTGCAGTCAGCTGCCACGGCAGATACCTGCCCAGGGTAGCATTGCAATAGCTATGTTTGGGGGGGATTTTTCCTTAGGAGACTAGTTGGGTTCCTTAATAAGGACGTCTTCCAAAAGTTCTGAGTTGTAATACATCCGGGAATTTTGAAATTCAGGTCGTCACTTCTGTATTGGCCTCGTGTGTTTCAGCCACGCACGCAAACCCCGCCTCGCACGGCGGGAATCAGTCCAAAGTACATGTTAGCACCTGAGGTAAGATCGGTGCATACCCTGTAAGTTTGATAGCTGGTCTTTTAAAAAAGATTTTAAAAAAATATCATACAAAGTCAGTGCTGCAGTAAAAGTGTATAAATAGGCAAGGGCACTGGAACTTTTATGTAGTAAAACTTAGTCAGTGCTCAGCAGACACTGAAAATAAGAATTTTTCTAATTTGATTGACATCTACTCTTTACTTCTTATTTGGATTAGTCAGTGCAGATCTGAAAAGCTCGAAACTTCAGGAGTTAGCTCAGCATACAGAAATTGGAGTGAAGAAATGCTCAGATAGCCTGGTAATTTAGGACTGGATTAGTTCTAGCTCTGAAAATAAAAGATTTAGGTTTTGACCTGAGAAATTTGCGTTAGGTATTAGAATACTTAAGTCTTTGTATTTTCAGGTCACTTGCAAAAAAAAACCAGAACCAAGTTTTCATTGTTTTCAGAATGAAACACTCCCTTTTCTGCAGACTCACAGGTTTATAACAATGTGCCTCTACACTTGGAGCTCCTTGTGCCTCTGTTATCACTGCTTTAATTTAAATGTGAAAGCTGGAGCATTCTTAACAATGGGCTGAGAAAACTTTTCTTTAAAAATAATTGCTTGGTTATACTCAGATCTGTCTCAAATTAGATATAAAATTACACTTCAAGACAAGTTTACTAGCCTGAGTAGAACCCAGCATATCATTTATATTTGCATCAGCTAAATCAGTAGACAATACCATGTCCTATACAAGACCTTTAAATTACTGCCCATGCCGTTTAATGTATAGAAATGTGTTGTGTGATTTCTTCAGACATACACATCTGTTTGAAAAAAAATTAAGTATTAAAATCCAAAGTGGATTTCTGCTCCGAAAACCAGTGGCTTCTCAGATTAATTTTAAAAATCCTATGAATTTACTGTTCTCTTTCAAACTCTTGCACTGCTGTGTTCATGTTTCTGTGTATTGGCTAAACTTACACATTTCATGTCATTAGATTGTGCCTGATGCTATTTGCTTTCATTTTATTGAAAGTAGCATCCCAGGACTCTTGTCCATTAGACAACTGGCTGATACTTTGCTTGATTAAAAGGCCATATTACCCTGTTCAGTGGTTAGAACAAATGTGTGTGTTGTGGTTTAACCCCAGCTGGCAACTAAACACCACACTCCCCCACAGCAGGGGGAGGATCAGAAGGGTAAAAGTGAGAAAGTTGTGGGTTGACATAAAAACAGCTCAATAATTAAAAGAAATTTTTTAAAAAAATGTTTTAAGGGAAATAAAAGGAAAACCAAAAGAGAGCAGAAAGTAAAACCCAAGAAAAACCGAGCAATGCAAGTGGAAACAATTGCTCACCTCCAGTTGAGCAATGCTCAGCCATTCCCAGAGCAGTGACCCCTCCCCACCAGCCTCCACTTCACTGCAGAGCACAAGGCCATGTGGTCTGGAACGTCACTTGGGATCAGCTGTCCTGGTTCTGGTCCCTCCCAACTTCTTGTGCCCCCTGCCATCCCCTCACTGGTGGGGTGGGAGGCAGAAAAGGCAGTGACACTGTAAGCACTGCTCAGCATTAGCTAAAATATCACCAGGTTATCAGCACTGTTGTGGTCACAAATCCAAAACACAGCCCCATACTATATACTGTGAAGAATTACACTCTATCCCAGACAAACCCAGTACATTGCTTTTTTGTTTGTCTGGTTTTTCCCTTTTGCAGAGTAGTGTGTGGGTAAACATGAACATCCCAGTTAGGCTGAACTCATTGTACTTAGGGTTCCTGGAGGATTTGAGAGCACATGATTCCTTTCTTTTGGTAGAAATTTGTTCTTTATGTTGCAGTAGAAAAGAATGTAAGGTGGGCTCAGGCTCTTATGTGTTAGGGCTGGTATTGGATTAGCAACAGACTTTGGCCTGGGTGTGAGACCAGTCTGCAACAGCTCACTTCTTTTTTTGTGCCTGAATTAGTGTTTAAATAACTGCCCAGTATTTACATCAGACACACACAGCACGCAGCTGCAGGGAGCTGCACACAATGGCCACAAAAACTGCACACATCTAGAACCACCAATCTTTGTGCACACCCCAGACTGGTTCTTGAAGAGGCTCAGGCTGATTCAGTGTGTTGACTTGCACCTGGTACACAGGGGAAGAACACATAAGAGAGTGCTGCAGGATGGGAATTGCTGACTGACATCAACCAGCCTGTGCAGCCTACCTTCAGCAGCCTTTTTTCCCCCCTTAGAAACTACCTGGAAACAAGATAGGTGAGTTGTTTAGCCATCAGCAGTCTTTTCCTGTGGGCAGTCTGAACAACTGGTCTAGACTAGCAGGGATTGTGCCAAGAGAGGGGGCCCTGACCAGAGCAGGCTGCTCATACCTTGCTCCCAAATTGTTTTTGTGAAAGTAATGCTGCTAAACATTTTGAATAGATGCTTATTTTAGCTGGGGAAAAGTGCCTCTAAAAGGAAGATGAGATGCATGGTTTAATTCCAGAATAAATTTAATGTCTTTTTAAGCTTATCTAGACTAGGAGGCTATAATTTCTTTACATGTTTGTTAAATTACTTAAACCCTATATGTCAAGCTTATGGATAAAAGTTTGCAGTGCAAATCTAATTGATTGTAATTCTTCCTCTAGGGTGATCTTCATAGAAACTCCTAAAGAACTCAAAATAAGTGCAATAAGTTGTTCTGATAAAGTAAAATGGATCCTTGTTCAGTTGGAGTTCAGCTTCAAGCTACCAATGAGTGCCATAAGACCTATTACACCCGTCACACTGGCTTCAAGACTAAACAAGATGTATCTTCGTCTGACCTGCTGTTGCTTCAGCTCAGGACTGGAATAACCCTTTCAGAGAACAACACGATCTGCTTCCACCACGCGAAAATTTACATTGAGAGATTCGAAGACTTACAGAAATCATGTTGTGACCCCTTCAACATACACAGAAAACTGTCCAAGAAAAACTTACGAGCCATCGATATGGATGATGCAGCTTTTCTCAGTGCCAAGTTTGGGAGGCAGTTTGTACCTGGTTGGAAGCTGTGTCCCAAATGTATGCAGATAATAAATGGAAGTGTGGACGTTGAACCCGAAGAGCGACAAAGAAGAAAACTTGATCCGGACGTACGTATATGGATCAGTTTTCCCATCCCCCCCCTAAGTCCTGCAAGCTGTTGGAATTGGGCTTTGTACAACTACTACATTAAAAAATTAATTTTTTTATGATAGAAATAAGAAAGGATTTAGCCTTTTAGATATGGGGGAGTTTACTGTATTTAAACCTTTATTTGGAGGACCTTAAAAGTCCTCTTCTCTAATTAAATATTATGGCCTTTAAAAATCTGAAAAATTTTGTCTACTAGGGTGACGTACAACTCATAAGTTCATGTAAATACCAGACTGCTGCTGGTATTTTAAGCTGTTCTTCAAGTCTTGCAAACAACAAACTGAACACTGCAAAAGTTGTTTCTAGGGATGTCTCTTCAGTTAAAAAAAAAAAAAAAAAAAGGCAATTTTTTCTAGCGGTTCATTACCAAATGAACCTGCATTGAGGTGAATTAAATGTACTCTGGTTGTGGTGTCTGGGCTGTGAAGGCCACGGTGTTTGGTCAGGGGCAGTAATGAACTGGTGTGGGAGGATAGTGCTGAGCACAGAATACAGCTGGTGCATTGCTGTACACAGATCATCAGTAGCAGGGGTAACCAAACCAAAGAGCTCCTCCACACATGCCCTGAGCAGAGCAGAACTGCACTGTAGGAACTATTGCACAACTGTATTTTTCAGTTACGTGTCAGTATGATTAGGAGGCTGATAGGAGTGAAATTTGAAAGCATTGATTAGAACTGCTACTACAAAGCTTGTATTGCTGAGTTCTGAGACTGGTATAGTTCTCTAGCATAAATATTTTAAGACTTAAGAGTCCTAGGTCAAGAATTCACCTGGGTTATTACAATATCATGGCTTGACTGGACATTTTCTTAAGAATGTAGATTTGTATTTATAATTAAAGGCCATTTTCTGTCTTTCCTCAGGGACGTACAGCCAAGGCTTTAAAGTCTCTGCAGTTTGCTAATCCAGGGCGACAGACAGAGTTCACTCCTGAGACCAGTAAGAGGGAAAAAAGAAGGCTGCAATCAAAAATTGCAGCATTTAATTCAGACAGGTAATCTGTTTGCTGTATTTACATTATCTTTCATTTCAGAATAAAGTATCCTCTATGGTCAGTGTCTCTGTAGCATTCAACATTACCTTTGTGGGTCTTTGTGTGTTTATGGGTTGCTAAAGCTCACTCTCATTCTTGAGATAAACAAACCAGAAGATAAAAGGTTGGCATACAAGCAATATTTCAGGCAATTAGAATATAAACAAGTGTTTGTGAGGCATGAAAATACTACACAGATCATAGATGTAGCTATTAATTTATGCATAAGCTAAAATTCTGATGATAGGCTAAATTTGAATATGTTAGACTGCACTTAAAATATTGGAGTTATCTTTCAGTAAGCTCAGTAACTACACTTGGTAAACAGAAGTGTGCAGGTTAGGACCTTGCCTTCCTTTTAAAGAACAAAGTTAGCATCCATGTTGGACAGTACTAGATTAAGTTATAACCTTCTAATGTGATTGATTTAAAAAAAAAAATCACATTTTTCTAAAGAGGAAAGTTGAACTTTGTTATTTTCCACTAAAACTTTGGACCAGTCTTGTACTAATAGAAGAATGGTAGAAGTTTCAGCTTTAAATAGTCGTACAATATTTGTTAAAGCATGCAGTAATTATCACATTAATGCCTTGCCCCTGTTCTCCACCCAAGTTTAAACTCACAAGACAGACGCTGGATGTGCTGCTCGCCAGCTGCACATCGTTCTCCTCTCCATTTGTTGCTTCTGCTTAGTTTGGGCACACAGTGGGAATACAATTAGGGCTGAGAAATGTTGTCAAATACAGTAGGATAGGTATGTCTGTTAAATTAACAGTACTGAAACAAACACCTGAAGAAAGCAAACTCCCCTCCACAAATTTAGCAGCTTGGCCTCAAAATAAGTGAATTTTGACACGGAAATAACTGTTGTTTTTCGTTATCCAGGCAAGTTATACCAGCCAAGAGCAAAGTCTATGACAGCCAGGGGCTGCTGCTTTACAGTGGGATGGACCTCTGCGACTGCCTGGACGAAGATTGCCTGGGGTGTTTCTATACTTGTCCCAAGTGCGGCTCCAACAAGTGTGGGGCGGAATGTCGCTGTGACCGCAAGTGGCTCTACGAGCAAATCGAGATAGAAGGAGGGGAAATAATCAGAAATAAGCATGTTGGTTAGTGCATGTGTGCATTATTTAATCCTGAGTATGTATTCCATGCTTTGGTTAAACACGGCACATTCATCATTTGGTAATTTAATGAAAGCCGTTGGAATTTGTGACAATCCACAAGATTAATGTACTCACTTTCACAATCATTTTCCGTATGATTATGGAGATAATTGTGCTGCTCTCTCTTCACACTTCATTCTGCATTGCATTCAGGCTTTTTAGTCATCCAGGTAGGATTCTGCTGAACAATCACTGTATTTAAACACAAGGTGCTAAATCTTAATGTGATCTATCCTGAGCCACTCACTGTTGTTTCATGAAATGTACCATCTCCATGTATCCCTCATTTTTTCCTTCTCCAGATCAGGATCTCATGGGTTTTATCTGTTTTATGTGAAATACTGAAATTTCTCAATTACTTTACATACAGTATTAATAAAGCTCTCTCCAGTATTAATAGTGAATGCTGCATCTTTACTATAGAGTATCTGATTAATCTGATTAATCCAATCCTGTCCACTTGGAAAGGATTCAAAAGCATTTAAGTGTTCAGATCTCATGCAGGCTACTGGGATTTGAGATCAAGTTGTCCTTATTAATTCAAGCCTCACTGTTAAAATACTGAAATTAAACTGCCAAGGTATTGTAAAATATATTAAAGTATTAATTATGGCACAAAACTAATATTATTTTGTTGGTTTCTGTATAACACGATGAAAATAATTTTGCTCTGTTTGTTATCAGTGTGTAATTGGACTGAACTACTAGTCCAACAGCCCTCTACCCTTTCTTTTCCTCTTTTTACTTGTTTTTAAGGTGAAGGTTTATATGCAGCTGAAATAAATTTGAGTTTCTGTTCCCACACCAAGGGTATCTAGACTGTTACAAAAAAACCCACAGTCGAATTGAAATTATCTTTAGTTGATACATTATCTGTCCTCAGAGTATTAACCTCTTACGATATAACAAGGTTTGTGGAAAAGAGATTTTACAAGTGAAATCTTAGTAATATTGTTATTCTTGCTATTTTTGTTGCATTTTGAATGAATTTCCTATTTCTGTGCTAGACTCAGAAGATCTGCATGTTTTATTTGTCACATTTATTCAAGAATACTGTTAACTGTTGATTTCTAAAGACTTACTTGGTGAAGTTGTATAATCTTTCTATTTCTTCAGCATATTTTCTTCTCTGGTAAGTGTCATGAACATTGCATCACCAAAATCCAAAGTTGCTTTGAGTTGTACTGACATCTGCTGGTCCTAGCAGAGTATAAGCACTAACTTATACTACATTTTTATTAAATCTGTTATAAAAATAAACAGACTTCCTTTTTGTTTGGTCTGAGTATTGGCTGTTATTCCAATGGATGTCTCCTTGGCCTTGTATTCCAGCCACATTTATCCCAAGAAACATGATGGGAGTTTTAGGGAGGGCCACACACTACACTTTTCTAGATGGCAGCACCACAACTGAGTAATAGCCATGGCTTCCCTTACATGCCAGTGGCATTTAATACATTTTACTTTGTTGAGTACAGAGCGTGGTTATCCTGACACAGCAATTCATCTTGTGCACTTGACCCATGTTTGGAACTGCTTCATCTCTCAAGCAACTTTTTGAAATAGGTGAAAGTATAAATAAATAACCTCCCTGAATGTGGGAGGGTAAAAACTGGTCCAGTCTTGTCACTTATGTGTATTTATTATTATTTTTAATTAGACCAGAGTCAGCAGCACCCATTCTTAATGAACTTAACAGCTTTCCAAGTATGTGATGAATGTAACTTAACACTTAAAGTCCACATCTAGATTTTGGATTCAGGAATTACCAGTAACTTAAGTTGCCTAGAGCATTAGGGGAAGTTTAGGTTGGATATTAGAAAAGGGTTCTTCCCCCAGAGGGTGGTTGGGCACTGAACAGGCTCCCCAGGGCAGTGGTCACAGCACCAAGGCTGACAGAGTTCAAGAAGTGTTTGGACAACACTCTCAGACTCTTGAGGATGGTGCTGTGCAGGGCCAAGAATGGGACTTGATGATCCTTGTGGGTCCCTTCCAACTCAGCATGTTCTGTGATTCTGTGATCCCATTATTAGAACTATGTTTCTCCAACTCCACTGAGTCTCTGCAAAGTTGGTATATCCAGTCTCTCGTTTTACAGGTGCAATAGCAATGAATATTTTCCCAAATAAATCACTCAGCTTGTTTCCTAACAAAATGCATAAGACTGTTGTCTGACTAAAAACCTGGGTCAAGCACTGGGTACTGTTGATTATTATAGTGGCTACAGGACACATAGGGTTTTTTTTTTCCGAGTAAAAAGCCCAACTTTTTGGTTTGGGCTGTTCACTTACCTTCTTAACATATTTAGGGCATTTCCATTTAGCTGCATTTCTTTATCATGCCTAGGCTGTAGTGTGTTATTAAGTTCAATAGTGTGGTTTTATACAGTTCCATGTGCCCCTCATCTATTTTTCTGTTAAAAGACATCCTTGCAAGTCAAGCTTTGCCATCATGCTAGATTTTAAAATGCTTACAGCTGTGAATTTCTTCAGGTTTTCTCTCTGTATTTTTATAAACACCACACAAGCTATCATTATCATCATCTAAAGTGATTGCACATGGCTCCCAGTAGCAGGTGTACTTCCCCATCTTTCAGAATTACTCTACAACTAAGCCTGTTAAACGACTGCTTTCCATGCCATCCAATAATTCAGGTCTCATGACCACTTTAAACTCTGCATGCAGTGAAGAGAAAAGCCAACTGCAGGTACACCTCAGTGGCCGTGTTAAAACTTTCCTTTTGGTATTGACTGCAAAAATTGTTGCCTAGACAAAGTTTACATATTTAAAAGGCAAAAATCAATGACAGTGAAAAGTCTCTGGTTTGTGAATAATACATATCCCGTGGGTCAATTTGAGTTTATTGAACAGAAGCTCCAGAATTGTGGTCTTGTGAGTTCAGTGTTAAGGATTGTTTTGGTTTCTTTCTCACACAGAGCAAATTTCACATCAAGTTTAGAAAATAGCCAAATTTACATCTTCTAAAGTCAGTGAGGGTTCTTCTGTGGATCTTGCGCTACCACACAACCCTGTGGTCATACCCAAGACAGGATGTGCCCTTTTGTGGAGCTGAAAGTTTAAAACCAATTAAATAACCCCTGGGATTATTTTTGTTTAATACTCAACAATATAGTACAGCCAGGTAATTAACTCAGAGAGAGTTTATATTAACATTTTCAGCATTATGCTACAAAAAGGCATTTATCTTTGGGAGACACATTATAACCTTAACCAAATCTGTGCTTTGTCTTTTAATTAATTAAAATCATAAGTTTACTAACTAACATAAGACAGCTCCTAACTTTTTAATCTTTTGGCTGACTATTCAAGACATAAGAAACAGCAAAAAGTGGACAGACCTACACAAAAAAAATATGATTTTATAAATCCAGAATTAAAGCTTCTATGAGAAAATAAGAAAACTATTAAGGTGACTAAATAATTTTTTACTTATTTTAGACCTGTTTTAATGTTCTTTTTAGCCTTTTCTTGTAGGCATTACCCATATTAGCCACAATGGGCCAACAGACAACTGCACAAAAGCTCTCACTGAAACCCCATAGTGACAATACTACACAGAGGTGTTCTGTCACTTCTTAAGTGACAGAAACATTCCAGCTTGCTGGGATCAGCACTAAGGCCTTGGAGTTCTCAGTCTCACGAAAAAGCATAAACAATTTCCAGTTTTAATTTGTTTTCCCCTAAGGTTAGAGTTACATTTTTTTGTCATATTTATGTCTCAATAAATGCAGTTTCGGCATTTTTCAACTGAACTCGCAGTGGAATATGGGATGTACTGACATGTAGTAGCTTGTCCCTCACGATCCAAATATTTTTCCCCAATATTTTTAAGTTTAGCAAACATTCTGAAAGTTTTATTCACATTTATACTGATTTCTAACCAGGTAATATCATACTAATGACAACTTATTTAAACAGGCGAAACACTTCTCTCCAAGTTATACATGCTTTTAAATCATATTATTAGTAGAGGAACAGTTTATTAAAATTATTATATTTGAAGATCTTTAGTTACAAGTTGGATCTAATATTCAGCAATGTGGAAGCCATAACCAGAACTATTTCTGTTATTCAGTCACTGAAACTAGATTCCAAATCTAAGCTGTCCTCCAAACACATATTAAAAATCATTGTGGGGAGGTGTGAACGGTTGCAATTAAACTATGCAGTTCACTCTTTGCAGGAGTTGTGTTCAAAATCCCGCTCTGAAAGAGGGGATTTTACATTTTCCAAGTTCTTGATACCCAGCAGAGGGCATCAGCTCACTGCAAACGTGGCCCTGAGCTTCTCCGGGCTGCACTCGGGAGAGATGCAGCCCCAGAACGGGAGGATTTCATTGACAGACTGAGAAATCAAGCCCGGGACAAGAGAAGTATCACCCAAATCCATGAGGCTGAATAGAGCAGACTCAACTACAAGATTAACACTTCAGAGAAGCTGATTTGCTTATGGGACTTTATAAGAGCTTCACACCAGCCCCCCAAATATCTCCATGACTCCTAGTTCTTTAAGAGGAGAGCAACACAATTTTCGCAGGTACATTTGCATTTTGCTGTGAAACCTTGGTTCAGAGCTCCTGCCTGAACATTCCCTCAGAAATTCAGTATTGGACAGCCAAGAAACCCCCTTCCCAGCAGGGCCCTGCACTGATTAGCAGGGAACTTCCTGACATCCACAGTGGTGCTGCTGCCAGCGTTTGGCAGTATTTTAGCAGAGTAGCTACAATAGTAGCCAGAAGCAGCCTAGCATAAGGTGTGTTGGGTGAGGAAAAGTCAAGAGGGGCAGCTGGGGATGGGAAGTTTCCCTGGTTCTCCTACCGTGGTGAGAAAGTTGCACTAATTCTTCTCTTCTTCCCCCAGCTTCCTTTGGTAGCCCTTCACCTGCGCTCACCAGCAAATTAAATCTGTATCACACACTAAATGACCTCCTTTTCTAAGCTCTAGTTAGGACATTATTAACGATTAGATTACAATAAACTCAGTTCTCCATCTCACCCACAGGTGTCAGCATTATCTGCTACAACCTCCAGAGAGTAAACAGAGTCCGTGCAGAGTCTCGGACTGCAACCAGAAGTAAAAACAATTCTCTTCTATCATCTTCTGATTGTCTCTCTACCTATTTTAAATTGATCATTTCAGCTACTGAATTAGAACCATTAAGAAGACAACATTATTTAACATAATAAAATAATATATATATATATATATATATTTATATATTTATCAGCAAGCATCAGCTGCACAACCTAGGTAAACTGCTTACCAGGACCATCAGAATTTAACTCATCACAGAGAAATCACTGGGAATTCAAAGACCCTGATCCATTCACAGCTTTTAAGAACTCTCAAGTCATCTGAGAAACTGAAACTAAAGAACCCGTTAACACAACTGCTTTGCTTAGAGGTAGAAAATCAGATTTTACTAACTTTCAGTAGAATAAGTTTTCTTAATTAAGTATTTCATTTTCTATTTAATTATTCATAATAGTACCTGATAATCCAGATGATAATGAGTTTTCTTCTAACTTCAACTATTTTCTGCTGTACATTTGTAGCATAAAACCAAAACCAAATCAACCAAAAATCCTCACCATCAAGCCTCCAAGCTCCTCCTTTCCACCTGTTTTATAACAGGTGACTTCCTTGTCAGCTTTCAGTCAGATGGGCTGATTTCAATGTTCCTGAAACTTTTCTCTGACCAGCTCTTCTCAATAGTTATTAATTAGAGGTGATTATATTTTGGCTTAGTTTTAATTTGTTATCTTCGTGCTGCTTCCTGGGAATTTCAGTTCAACCTCTAAGAAAAGAGAAAAATCAGAGTGATTACTCTGTTAAATACACCTGCCCAAGCTCCTTAAAATTGTACAGGCTCCTCACAGCAGCACAGAGGGAGCCCCAAATCTCACTGCAGTGTTCCATGTCTCAGTAGTGAGCTCCTCCTAACAGTCCTGGTGACTTGAGTGAAATGTCTTAGGGGGGTAAGCAAGCCAAGCAACCATGTGGGTTCTGCCCAGGTGAAATGTGGCATCAAAAAAATGCTGGAACTGACAGAACTGTTTGGACAAAGAGACCATTCACCTCACTGGTTAAGTGGGAAACAGGAGTGGAGATTGTGACTGGTATCCTATGGTCCTAGGAAGCCACTGCAGAAGGCAGCTGTGGAGCAACCATCAGTGTACACCTAAAATAAAATCACATTCTGTTGTTGGATTCCCACAGCAAAATGTTGGGTCACCTTTACAGGATTGTCTCCTAAATATCTAGAGAAGCCTGAAGTCCCTATGAAACGCCTGGATCTGAACTCAAATATTTGGGTTTCCCTTTGGAGTTCAGAATCAGGACAGGGGACAGAGCAGCCAGACATACAGAAGTAGAACAGATGGCTTTTCATGCACTTTCTGTTGGATGTGGTCAGTATAAACTGGGTTGAAAGTGCAGTAACTTACACTAATCAAAATTGGTTATATTTCTAAGCAAACCAAGAATTTTTTTTTTTTAAGAGTTTTTTTCCCCACTGTGTTGTGGGTTTGGTTTTGCTTTTATCAAAAACCTCAGAAAGGCCAAATTTATCCAGCCTAGTCTGTGCCAGCTGCCTCTGCCTTATGACTCCCCCGTGTTAATTCCTTGTCTGTGAACTGCTGACTTTTTGAAGTAAAATATTGGGCTAGACCTGGTTTGGAGCAAATGAGGATGCAGGGCCACTGACAACGGACATCCATCGTAGGAGTTGCTGCAGAAGATGTCTGGAATTTCTTCTCCTCCAGAGACACTGAGCTGCAACATGCAGCTCTACATGCCCACACTCCATCCCAACCAGGCATCTCCAACCCAAACTGGGGTAACAGGGTTTTCCTCGTGTACTCTCTGAGCACTTACTGATTCCTTAGTTTTAAGTAACACTTTTGCTGCAGAATGGCAGAACCTAACTCACCAACATTGTACCTGTAATTTATTTAATTTTAATCTGCATAGTGCTCCAAATGGCCCAAGGCTGATTCAGGACTCAGTAACACTGAGTCTGTAGGACTGTAAATGCAGTCCTACTGTCTGTAGGACTGTAAAAGCAGCTGGTCCCACCAAACTAGTTGGAGCTCACCTCTCAGAAATACCAGGTGCGAGTGATTTGGTCTATGTTGCCACTGATCCAACTGGATTTGTTTGAATCTGCCCAAGAATGAAGAAGTAAGTGGGCTTTTCTCCCTAAGTGTGCGTTCTGTCCTGTGGGGTGTGAGTAAAGGGGACCTGCATTTCATTGACTTGTATTGGCCTTAGCAATTATTCAATAGGTAACTGGAAGGCTGGAAATTATCCTTCTGCATCTTCTGCTTCAATGTGCTTTGAAAGGCCCATGCATCACCCAATTACAGGTGGTACCCAGCTCAGTACTGAGACACTACCATGTGGAACAGAGAGAGCTTCTGGAGGAGTGGAGCTGTAGCTCTTTCCCCCTTTGCATCTCTCCTTCCCTCTGACTCCACTAATTTCACTATTTTATTTTTCCCATCCAGCACTAGTTGGTGATGCTTCTCACATGTCTGAAATTGCTACTGACATTTCAATTTTGCTTTATTTTTCTCCTGTCTTTGATAACATTATAGAGAACACTTATATTTGAATAAAAAGCAAATAATGCATGTCAGAGTATGCATCAGGGAACGTCAAATTGTTTTTTTCCAATTACAAGTCTATTTCAAATAGGGTAATGCAATTAAAGGATAATTGCTAGAAGTGCAAAGCCAAGGTTATGATCAGAAATGGTTACCCTTTCACTTCGAAGGCCTGTCTTACTAAATAAAACATTCCTGTGGGGCAAGTTACTCCTCGTATCTGCAGGTATCCAGAAGCAACTACATGTCTGGCACTACAAACAGAGTGGCTCTTTGTGTATAAATTGCCATGCTAGGAAAGGGAACAAATCACTGATTAATAATGCTATAAATTCACTTCAGGATAGGATATTAATTAGTAATATATTAGTAGTGTTTAAAAAGCAGTATCATAACAAGCCTTTAAATAGTAGTCATGGTGAAGTGCTAATACTTAGCACTGGGCTGCAGTTTGAGTTCTGTTTTCTTCGATGAACTATCAGCAACAAAATAAAGAAGAAAAATAATTAGGTTGTTCTCAATGGTTTGCTCACTGAGCATGTTATCTTGGCACCCCAGGGCAGCCCTGCCAAGGGCCAGGGGATGTTGTCCCCACAGCAGGAGGGGTTTGGTGTGGTGGGTGAGCTGCAGAGCAAAGCTGTGGGTCTGTGGGTGGACTCTCAGTCAACAGCAGGTGCAGCAACCTCCTGCTGCCACAGATGGGTCCAGTGACCCAGAACACCTGGCACTGGTGATGTGGCTCTAGGTTTTCATCTCTGTGACCTGGACCAAATCTGAACTAAACAAATACATCTGTACTGCATCCCCAGGGGGCCCTTCAGCTGCCTGCAGGAACACATTCCCCGTCCTTTCAAATGGCAAAGGTGCACTTCAGCCTGAAACACTGCCAGAGGCACCTGGCAAAGGCACACCTCAGCCTGAAACACTGCCAGAGGGAGCACCCACCTTCCTGCATCCTCCTGTGCTGAAGCACAGCAGAGATGGAGCCATCGGGACCAGCCTAGAGAGGGATTTTGGGATATCCCCTCATCTTTGGAGGGGGTTTCCCCCTGCAGTTCGGCTCTCTCATATAAGGAGTGTTGTGGGGAGCCAGAAGTTTTCAAAAGCTTAGGATTCCTCTTTCAGAGCTGCCTTTGCCCCTGTGTGGAGAAGCACAGTGGTGCTGTCCCCTGGCTCATCTGAGGGCCATTCAGTGGGAAGCCAGACAGAGGAGGAGTCAAGTTGTGCCAGCTGTGTGACCCACACGGAGCTAAAAGTGATTTTCCCGTGACATGAGCATACATCACTAACTAGCACGAAGCACTAATTAGCACTGCCCTTTGTCAGCCCCCCGTGTCACTGCTGGTGCCCAGGGGAACGGGGCTTTTTTCTTCACTTAGCTCAGGGAAGGCTAAGGGGGGATCTAAAAGTAGCTGATGACTGTGGGAAGGGTAGTTATAAAGGCTAGGGTGCTTCAAACTTTATTCAGATAGTGTCATAGACTTCCACCCTTTAAAAGCCCAAAACTGCTGGAAAAACCTGCCTTTCTTCAGAAGCCTGTCTGATATAATGCTCCCGTGTCACAAACCATTAGTAAGATTTTGCCATTCTGTTTTATTTAAGCGCATGAAATAAACCAGCAATCCTTTATTATTAACTGCTTTATTGGACTGGTAATAGTGCCTAAAATGGGCCAGGAGTCCCGTTTCCTCCACTTGGAACCGCTATTTGCTGTGAGAGCACGTGTTCTCATTTTCTGCAAGAGTTTCAGTGGGATGGTGACTGAGTCTTGATCCCGTGTTGTTTGTCTTCAACTTTCTTACGGAGGTGGCTGACAGGTAGTGCAAACTACCTGTTAACTGCATGATGGGAGCAAGCCTTATTTTAGTAAATGTTCCAAGGCAGTGACAACACTTGGGTGAAAATGCAGTGTTTGTGACTGGGCACCCTGGCTTTCCTCTGCTGGGCCCCACAAACTCATGATGTCTCTTCAGGAACAAGCCAAGCCCCACGGAGCTACACACCTAAAATACACTGAGGAGGTTTATCCCCTTTGTACTTCTCTAATGAGAAACCAGAAGGTGAAGCTGGACATATAGAGAATTTGTTTCATAACATTAATGTTTTAAACAAATATTAAAGTAACAACAACAAATCTTCATACATACTTATAGTGTTGATTAAGTGATAAATCAGTTTATTTCTCGTGTCAGCCTTACTTTCAGGATGGTTTTTCTACCTGTATCCCACTGTAACTGAGGCAGACAAAAATGCTTCTCTATGTACAAACTAGGGAAATGGGGCAGAATAGCAGACCAGGAAACACTGATACCTAAGGAGCAAACAAATAGTGGAAAAGAAGCAGAGTTGAAGCATTTTTTTTTGTTCCCTGGAGATATTTCCCTATCTCAATAATTGGAGGAATAATAAGTAAATAAATATGTCTTATTTAACTGTTTTGTTGTTGCTGGAGTCCTTTGTCTGTAGTGTAGTCAGAAAAAACTTTTGGATTGATCTGGAGTGCACAAACCTATTTTCTATTAAAGTGTATTAATGCCAGGTTCTGTGCAATTAGTGAAAAGTCAATTCCCATTACTAGTTAACAGTATTGAGTATCTGCTTTCTTCTATAAAAAGCTATGTCCAGCATAAAGACAATAAATCGATAAGCAGCCGCTTTCTAAATCTATTCTGTCTCCTCCAAAAATGCAGAGAGTGCTGCCATTTAGAAGTCAGAATGGATTTAGAAGAAAACATCCCCTGCAACTCTGTTCTTCTTTGAAAAAGCCTTTGCTCCTTTCTAAGAGCTGTACACGTGCAAACTGGTGTTAAAATCTTTACATTCATTTAGCAGCATCAAAGCCTGAGCTGGCAGAAATCCTCCATGGAGTTAAGTTGTCTCACATGTCTGAATCATACACATGCATTATGATTTTCTTTACTGTGAGGGTGGTGAGGAGCTGGAACAGGCTGCCCACAGAAGTTGTGGATGCCCCACCCCTGGAAGTGTTTAAGGCCAGGTTGGATGGGGCTCTGAGCAAAGTGATCTAGTGGAAGATGTCCCTGCCCACTGTAGGAGAGTTGGAACTAGATGATCTTTAAGGTCCCTTTCAACCCAAACCATTTTATGATTCTATGATTCTATAATTCTACAATCCAGCAGCTTCTGAAAGTGCCAGGCTGAACCTGGGACAGACTTTGGAGGTGTCTGACAGATTCCAACAACAACCGTATTGACCAGGCAGCTCTGTCAGGCTGCAGAGTCCCACCTCACTCTTATGAAGAGCAACCATTTCTCCTTCAGCAGTGGAAGGTCTGCAATTCCCTACCATTGTCACCTGGGATTGCATATTTGCCGTGCTAATTCCACGGGTAATAATTACTTTTTGGTAGAACTGCATCTTCTGTTGTAGGACTTGCTGGAAGAGCTGCCCAGGTGGCAGACTTGGATTCTCCTTGGATTAACAGAACATAGTAAGGACTTGGGATGCTGCCTTTTCAGTGGTCATGGAAAGTAATTGTGTCTAGCCATGACAGCAGGGACTTCTGAGTGCAAGGAGCACCTGAATGATTAGCTAAAAATAAGATAGGGAGAAGTGGCAAAGGTCTGTTTGGTGCCTTTTTAAGCTTCTATGTACAGGTTTCATGTCTGGTTAACCCCCCAATAAATAAGGAACATGATTTGAAATTAACAAAGAAATAACTAAAACGAGGTGAAAAAACTAGTTCTTTTTGGGTAAGAAAAATGCAAGCAGAGCAAGAACTGCGGGGAAGAGTGAAAGAAGATTTATTGTTCTGCTCCTGAGGTTTCTTTGGGTTAGTATTGGTGTTCACTTTCACCATGGATCTGCAAAAACCCAAAGGCTGCTGCTCAAAAGTGGATAAAAGGCAACTAAAAGGCAGATGCTGTCAGTAGCCTTTTTTGTTGTTAATGGCACCTGCAGAAGCAGGGGGAAAGGAAAGACTGGTGGCAGAAGAAGCCAAAGATTGCTAAAGGATAGAAAATATATTTCCCTTCTTTCTCTACAGAGAAGCAGGGAAATAAAGCTGCTCTGCCTGTTTTAATGATCATTTGCTAAACATCTAAGCAGCTGAGTTGTTAGTCAGAATGAATGTAAATGAAATTCAGACATAGACAAGGCTATTTGTAGAAATTTGATTTTTATAGACACATTGGCAGTACTTTTTCCCCAGAAGTATTACATTTTGATTTAGCTGAGGAAAAGAAATTATATTATGTGATTTAATTACATGATCGTGACTCACACTTTGTTACAAATACTGAGTGGTGAAAATGGAAGCAAAATGCAAGCTATCTGGTAGGTAAATATGTTCTTTTAAACTGTTGACTGAATTTGAATAATGAATAAATTGGAGGAAATTGCAATCTGCTTGTGGAAGCTCCAGAAAAATAAAAAAAGGGCTAAGCTCATAAGGTAAATTATTAATGTTGGTATATTCGCTTTGCTCCAGTTATTTGTAACATAGGAAATGTGATTTGTGTGTATGTGCCATTTTAATATTAACTCAGTTGCCAGCTCAGATCTAAAATAATGAGACAGATCCAAGTCTTTAATTTCCAGAGAAGCATTTTTAATACAAGTGAAATCAATGTGGTAAAACATTCTGCCCAAAGAAAGGCTGAAAACTGAGTTTTGGGAGGT
Organism: Lepidothrix coronata; assembly: GCF_001604755.1. NCBI lineage: Eukaryota > Metazoa > Chordata > Aves > Passeriformes > Pipridae > Lepidothrix > Lepidothrix coronata. Next base: position 1,295,236 of record NW_016690313.1, on the reverse strand, counting down.
TTTAGACCCTCCATTTTCTTCACCTGAGGTGTGACAGGCACATGCACACATGGAAGTTGCTCAGTAAGAGGATGACGACATGTGCTTTCACTTCTGAGTTCAACTGCATGCTGTGATCTTATCTGCAGCAAGTTTGATCAGGAGCAACTGCAACAGTATAAACAAGAGTAAAAAAACCCCATTGGATACATAGACACAGCTGTGTACAGCTGCAGGGCCCGAGAGTTACTGAGTAAGAGCTAACATCCTTGGTGGGATGCTGTTGGGGAAGCCTGCATGCCAGCAGGAATGTTCCACAACCGCCCTTCTTTCCACTTCCAGCCCTTCCTTACTACTCATAAATACACATTTCCATTCCCCCTTTTTACACTATCTATAAATAAGTTCAATTGTAAGTGCAGGACTAAAATTCTATTAAAGGGAGTTGTAAATTACAGCTATATTTTTAGGTGTGTTTTGTTAATTTTAGATTTGAGCGTTTCATTAATTTGGCCACAATGTTTCTCAGAAACACTGTGATTTTAGTATCTGCAGGTGGTAACTGTGGGATAACTCTGGGCTCTGAAGCCTTATATTATACCCCAGCATACAGACAGACCCACTGTCACTTTTCAGGCCTTGCTTTGCCAAAGCACTTCAGCCTGAGAGGGATCATCTCTGGGACTGAGAAGGTTGTCCGGAGCTTCCCAGATCCAGCTAAATCCTGATGCCCATGAACACAACCACGGCAGAAAAGCGGGCGACCTCCTCACACAGCTTTGCCTATGGATTTAGGAGTGCTCAGGGCAAGGTCCTGCCTCCCAGCCTCCACTGAGCTCCTGCTCACGGTCCTAACGTGATTGTGAGCCCCTGTGCTGACTCCGGGGAGGCCACTGGAACACCACCCGAACTGGCTGCGGCACCTCTCGGTAACACCACCAGAGGGCTTGAGTCTGCACTGGCTCCATCCCACGATTCTCATCAAACACCCCGGTCCTTGTGAGAGGGACCCTGACACCACCGTGCAGTCAAGGTGCGTTTAAGGTTCCTAATGCTAAATCAGGAAATGCTGATGGTCTTAAAGGCCATCTCAGCAGGAGAGGACCTAAATTATGCTAGGTTCTCTCCTCCTGTTTAGGACCTGAAATGGGTCCTGTTCGTGTTTCCATGCAAACAATCATTGAAATTGTCTTGGGGATCAAAGGGAAATGACAGATTGGGGCTCATCTGGCTTTGAAGCTGCTCAAAACAAGGAGGGAATCCCCTTATTTTAAAAGGATGGCAAAATTTCTTTTGAAGGTAATGTCCTAGAAAGCTGGGGAGACCCCTCAAGAGAGCAGATCTCCTCTCAAGGCTCCCCTTGTATCCTGGGGCAGCTGCAGTTCCCTCTCTCCCATCTCTGCTCATTTGTGCCTGGTGCATTTATATCAGAAAGAGAAGACTGACCTGGTGAGCAGGCTCACTCCACAGGCTGCCTGAGCTCCCCATGCCCCTGGTGAGCAGCATTCCTATGAACAGGAAAGATCACCACTCTTTCAGCCCTTCTGTGCTCAGCCCATTGAAGGGAAAACTGGAGCCTCAGTGAGGTCAAGTTCACTTGTGGCCTTTTCAGAGAAATCTGCAGCGTGGCCTTGCTCCAGGTGTGAATGAGCATAATGCACATGGGAGGCAAATTTGGTGGTAAGAAAAGCTTGGACCCATCCTTATCCACTGCAAATATGCACTGGGCTTTTGGCTTTTGAGTGATGGGAAATACAAAGCATTGAATATAACCAAGCACCTTGCTATAGAGGATTATTTTAGGGCAGTATGGTCTCGTGATGACTAGTAATGGCATGAGAATGAAATAATACTCATCTGCTCCAAAATCTGCTCTCCCAGTGACATATATAGCAGAAACAATAGCAGGAGTTGGCTTTTTCTTTTTTTTTTTCCCCAGCTTGTTCATCGCTTGTGCCAAGTTCCCTGGAAGGATCATCTACAAGTTACAACACATGAAAATAAGAGCGCTGTCAGGCAAAATTTAGGTCTTACTTTCACACCACGTAAGGATAGCAGCTCAGGTGGGGTCACATCCAGATAAAAATGTCTCTTTATTTAACACAAAAGGGTGCTGGACCAGAGATGAAATCACTGTGGAGTTTGATCCAGTATCTTTCTTCTTTGTAAGACTGTACATGTCTTCAGATACGCAGTTTGTGTTGTCTTGGGGTGGATCCAACTTTCACAGTGAGCTGGTGCTGCTGAGTTGCCCTGCACAGGGGCCAGGAGTATGCTGGCTTCTTAAGGGCTTAGAAGTTTCCTTTCTTCTTATTTTCCACCGACTGATTCTGTTTTCCCCAGAGGCTGCTTGTTAACAGCACAGACCATGGCCAAAAATTAAAAACAGAAAAAGAGGAGGGGGTGGGGGGAGGAGAGAAAGGATGAGAAAACAAGACATACCTGCAGCAGTCCTTGCTGTATATTCCCTCCGTCCCACCGACAGTGTCATGTGGAAGGAAAATTGTTCTATCAGTGACTGTGTTAGATTCATGACCCCACCACAACCTTGAATTGGCCTTTAGTTGTCGCTGATGGGAACTGAAGAACAGCTCCTGTCGACATGATTGCTGCTCTCCAATGAATCAGAACACGCAGGGCACAGAGCAGCACATTAAACTAGCAACAGAAATATATCACTGTACTTTTATATAGATGTATTGCTTTTGCCCAGGCATATAAATGATTGGGCTATCCACTTATTTTTTTTCCAAGGACTATAAATTAAAAATAAGCTAAGGGTTTGGAAATTATGTTCTCTCTCTTTCCCCCCTCCCCTCCGCTCTCTTTTTCTTTCTTTTCCAAAGCTGGGTAGCTATTTTTGGTTTACAGTAAAACATTTTAAAGGTAATCTTACTGCCTGTGCCTACTTGACCATCCTTTTTTCTAAAAGAAATCTACCACTGCAGTTCTTGCTTAGGTAATTTAGCACTTCAGTGTGATCACACTAACTGCACATGTGGATCTCTGTACTGCTTCTGCTGCTAATGAACACTTACAAGGCTGTATTTTTTCATTCAGTAAGACAAGTCACTGAAATGGCAAAATCTATGTATATCAGGTGTTGGGATTTTTTCCCCTAACAAATATTTCATAAAGTAAGATTATTTCAATATACCTTAACCAGAGGTCACTTTGACTGGAAAGTTAGTTTGATGCACTGCTGCATAATTTAATGTGCTGCCTCAAAAATGGAAATGTTTCACCATTAAATTGCATATAATTTTTGCAACTTTCTCTGCTCGCTGATTGAATCATCTGTTCAAAGCATCTCTTTAATTCAGAGATGATATCACCAGATCTTCAGAGGTTGGAATATGTTTTGTCCATTGCACATTTCCAGCTCTTTGCAAACGATTTATCACCTACCAGCTTTGCAGCCACATGTAGAAGATATAAGCGAGCTGCTCGACTTTCATTCCTCTCCCATTTTATGGGTTTTTTGGGAGGAAGTGCAGAACAAGAGTCCAGGAACCCATTTTCTGTGGTCTGAGGCCGAGGCAGGCAGGTATCACAGCGTTTGTTCCAGCCCTGGAAACCCTCGTCCAGGGGAGCAGCCCCTGGTCGTGTAAGTGGAAAAACTGACTCCCACGAGCAAATTTTCCCTACAAGAATCTGTGGGTCTGAGCCTGCCAGATTGTTTTCTGCTAGTTTTTGAATGTGTTTTAATAAGACCTTTTTGACTTTACGTTTCTTGGACTACCTGCTAAAGGACTTTGGTGGTAACCACATGTCTATGTGTCAGAGGAAATGATTTTGCCGGCCACCAACATATGACCTGGTCAAAGAAAGTAAATGAACTGGTCACAGCTATTTCTCCTCAACACTCATAAACACCGTAACAGTGTTTGCTGTGTATCTTTTCACCAGGTTTTGGGTGATTGAATCTTTACTGTACACCACTTTCTAGCAAAATTAGTGAGCTATAAACGAAAATCTGGCTGCATTATTATCTCTTTAAAAGACCAGTAATTTCCAGATCTAATGATAGTGTGGTCCCAAGGTGTACAATTAACCCAGGGATTACTGGCTGATAGGGGAGGGGGAGCAGCTCTTCTTTGCTGTATCATCTCATGGAAGGGAACCACAGCTGTAGGAGAAAGGATTTATGGCGATCACCTACCAGCGAGACCAACACTTGCTTGCTTTGATGACGTGGAGACCAACACTTTCCTTGCCCAGATCTTTGCCTGGAGAGGCCAGAAGTCAGGCTTGGATTCTGCTCTCATACTGCCAGCAGCCAGCCAGACCTGTCTCCCTACGGATTCAATCCCTTTCAGAGCCCACCTGAAGGTCTGTCTGTGTTGGCATTCTTAGGATAATGGATGCTGATAACCTGTTTTCCAGATATAAAAAAATAATATCATTCTATTTAAAGAAAAAAGAGACTTGCTTTGTGGCTAGAAGGCTGTCCCAAAGCATTTGGTTCTCTCCTCACTACATGTGCAATTTGCCATTTGGCCTTGGGAAAGCCAAGTAGCTGTTACTTGTTCGCTGAGCTGAGGAACTGGGAAATTTGGGGCTCTTTTCCTTTTTCCTTTTCACAGAGTTCTTGTAAATCCTGACTTTCTAATAGCTTTAACTATTAGAAAAATGCTCATTGTTTACAAACTAACTTTTGAGCATGACTGGTGCTAAATTCTAGACCTAACCAAATTACGTGTCTGAGGGTTTTCTCCTAAGCTGCTTCAGGCTGTGAGAGTGAGTCTGTTTTCATTGCCCTCCTGTCAGGCTTGGAGGAACCTGCTGGCTGCAAGGGCATTTCTCCCTCTCTGTGCCCATCAGAGGGGTGCAGAGAGGGGCACAGCCACAGCTTGGCTTTTGCTTTTCACCCAGAAAGGGATGATCTCTGGCTAAGCTGGGGACCAGCTGAAGTGTTTCCCTCTAGAGGAAGGGGCACTAAGACTAAGGCTGTGAGAGCAGGGAGCTCTGGGGACAGGATGCCCACATGTTGTTTTCTATAAAGCACTACATAATTCTCTAATCTGGTCTTAAAAGCCAGAAAAAAGCTCTTGTCAGCCATGGAAAAGAAAGTAAGAAACTCTCAAGAACTGTCTCAAAGTGAGACAGCACTAGCCAGCGAGCAGCACAGCTCCCCAGCAAGGTGTTCCACGCCCAGAACTATTTACATCCAACTCAGTCTTGCCCTTGTAACTCAATCTTGCCCCTGATTTTAAGCGAGGTAAAGTTTAAGTTATCAACAGTCTTGTAACCACCAATCCCCAGACTCAGATAAATTTAAAATACCCCTCCCAATAAGTATCATTGGCACTTGAAGGACACATAGAAAGTCATTACTGAAAGGTGCTAACTTTTCTGGTGATAATGAATTAGTTTTCTGACTCCTTGAATGCTTTCTCAGCCCAGTCTGGAGATTGTTTTATAGCACAGGTCTGGTATGCTGCTTGCTTATTGATGTTATGAATGTCCCGGATTTTATTTAGGGTTTAGGTTATCACCAGATGTTGAGATTGTGCAGGGGAGGAAAAAAAACTTGCAATGTCCTCAGCTGGTCTACTCCACTGTTCCTCCAGCAGCTCACATGAAGGGGAAGGTTGACAAATTTCTGATATCAAACCCAGCTGTCAGAACAACACGGGGTAATAGCTGTCCTTGTCAAACACGCCAATTAATTCACCGGCGTGTCAATGTAGGTGTAATTGATAGACTCCACAATCTGGCTGAGTAATGAAAGTCTAAAGCATTACTAAGACCATTTCACCTCCTAAGACATCCCATGATCTAACCTGAGCTGGCAGCAATGTGGTGAGGAGCACTTAAAAAAAAAAAAAAGAAAGAGGAAAACAAAACAACAGTTTGCTGCGATAGCAAGTAGGGGTTTCTTACGAATCTTCATTTTAAGGGGAGAAAAGGATGTGAAAAGGAAGACTATGAAACAATGGCATAGTACTGTGGAGTGACAGTTTTATTCAAATACTCCTTAAAGTCAAACAGAAAATATAATTAGAGGAATTGTCTCTCTGTGAGAATCAGTGTGTTCTGGAGTCTTCCTGTTAATGAGGGAGTTGCTTTTAGAAGAAAATGCGGCCATTGTCTTGAAAAGCTGCGGCTGCGGAAAGGCAGTGTCAGCTCAGCAGGCTCATTAGCATAATCCTTTGTCTGACTTAGAAATGTTTGTTAAGAACTTCTAAAACAACAACAAAAAATTACTATTGGAGTTCTCTGACTACTGTGCTAACTCATCCAATTCCAGTGTAGATTTTGTTTTAATAAATGGTTTGAGGTCTTCGGGCTTTAGAGGGTGGTTTTTATATTAGTCATTTACATTATTTGAAAAAAAAAAAAAGCTTTCTCCTTTATCACCATAGCATGGGGATAAAGTTATTGGACCAACAAACAGACACGCAAGACAGTGGTATGTGCCAGCCAGAACAGCTCTGTTAAGTCAGCTCTGCCACCGGATGAGTACCCAGCATGGACTCAACATATAATAATACACAATAATAAAATACAGAATAAACTCTTCAGGCACAAATCCAGAAGCCGAACACACTAGTAGGAAAATAGCATGAAAAAGGAGGACTGACATTCACCAAAAACCTGAGGGTGCTGCCCTGTCATGTGTCTAAATCTGTCCTCTGCTCCTGCCCATGGGGATAGGGAGGAGCGATGGCACCATCCCATCTCACAGCCATCCCTAACATACAGCCAGATGTTCTGTGCAGGAAGGCATGATATACCTGAGCTGCCCAGGGAAGATGCACTCCTATATTGGCCCATGAAATATGTCTCACCCTCTTTCAGCACACTGCATTGGCTCAGCTGGGCTATCAGCACTACAGCAAAGGCATCGAGACTCGTTGCCATCATTTAAATGCACTTTGAGAAATACCTGTTTGCTAGAAAGGGCAGGGGGCAAGGCCAACCCTGCTTCTCTAGGGTAGCACAGAGCATGGTCAGGAGCCCCAGGGAGGGAACTAAGCCACCTGGGATTGTAATGGATGCTCTGAGGGAGTCTGAAGTGAGAAAATGGAACTTCTAAGATAATTTAGGACAGCTTTTTATGGGGAGGGACTGTCGTATTGGTTCTTTATGCAGTTCAGGATATGACTGAGAGATATTACAACCGCTGGCAACGATGAGAAAAGCAGATGAATAAGGACCAGCAATGCTGGGTAGTTCTGCTTTCCTGCTTCTTGGGATTTATGTACTTACGGATGAATTTAATACTTGGTGATCAAAAGAGTTCAAACAGTGGTTGTATTAATGATTTCAGCATAACCTCTAAATCCCGGGATGGCAGTAGAAATCTTCGGCTTGGTCTTAATCTTCTGACGTTTTTTATTAAGAGCAAAATTAAGTGCTGTTGCCTCACGACAAAGGCGCTCACGGAAGTGTGAACTGTGCCATTGTCACTGCCGTGTGCGGACACCCCGTGCTCGGAGCCCCAGCCCTAGCCAGACCGCTTAGACCTTTCCCAAAAAATTAATTACTGGGGAAAAATATCCTCTTTTGCATTCTTTTGGATTTTTTTTTTGCTGATATTTGGGTTATTCTTGCCCGGTCTTCTCGTCTGTAGCTCTGGCTGCGCAGAGCGATACACATTGTTGTCTGTGTTTGTTACAGTGTGTTACTGCTGCTGGTGTCCCTGAACAAGAGAAGAGCCCAAGTTCTCTGTTCATGCAGACTGTTTTGGCCCTAAATTACCACTCTTTCTTCCTGTTTTCCCCATAAATATTTGGTACCCATTAAAGATACCTGCAGGGCTCCTAGCTTCATACAAGTATTATGCATCTTGCAGCAAAGACCTACCAGACTGGAGTTTAGCACACCTGTGATGTGTGTTTTGTGGCCAAGGAAATATTAATATGCCTCAAAGAAATATGAGAATCATCTCACCATTACTCTTCTTCCCTTCCTCCCACACATTCCCTAAAGTATATTGATCTTTGATGTGCTTGCTTTCTTGAGCCAATATGAAGACAAAGTGTCTGAATCAGGGATGGAAATAAGTGATATTTGAAGCTGTTCTCAAACCTCAAGACATTTTATTCTGGCTTTGCTGTCTCAACTGCAAAGACTACTCAGTTTTTTAGTCAGGGGTAGTGTTATCTGCTAATTAGAGGTAATGACATCCCCAAAGATGAAAACTGTCAGCCCTAGTCTTCATTTTGAAGCTATAAGGTATGGCAAGATCTGATCCCAAGGGCCTTGAATGAAGGCAGGGATTTTGGGGTTGACATGCTATTGTACTCCCCCCAGTGCAGGAGAGCTATTAAGGACACTCCTATTGCAGACTTGGATGGTAATGCAGAAGCCAGATAAAATAGTTTTTGTAGCTCATAGTTTCTTCACCTTCCTTACATCAGGGGCCCCAGAACTCACAATATTACAGATGTAGCCTAACAAGTACAGAAGATGGGATCTCATCACTTCATCTGCAGGCTGTGCTCACTCTAACACAGCCCCAGTGCTGTTGGTCACCTTAGCTGCTATGGCAGGCACGCTGCTGGCTCAGACTCAGTTCACTGCCTCCCACTGCTTTTTCCCAACACAGCTGCTTCCCAGTGCTGTGCCACAGGGTTAGTACCTCCAAAGTGCAGAACCCGTGTTTGTCCTTGCTGAATTTTGTCAGGTTCCCGTTGGTCTGTTCCTCCAGTCTGCTCCTGTCCCTTTGAAACACTCCAAGATCTTTGAATCAAAAGTAAAATGCTAACATTGTTTTAATGTCCCCATACTCCCTGTGAAGAAGGCAGGATGTTATGCTGGCAGATCCTGTTTGCTAAAATGCATCTAGGATACATCCAGAGGAAAAAAGATGGGAGAAGGAGGACATGGCAACAGAGCATCTCTCCATGTCTCCATGCTCCCCCATTCCCCTGACCTGAGGCTAGCTGAGTCCCTGTTTGGTATAAGATATGTGGCAATAATATCTCAGTGTTGTGGCCTTCAGTGAATGCAAGGTTTAATATGTGAGGTAAAGACATACATAAATTCTCTGGGTGATGAATGGTTGGCAGTTTCATTTGAGTATTTTCTGCTGCAGATGTTTAGCATTTTTTCCAAGGAGTCAAGGTTTAACCCCAGGCAGAAACTGAGCTCCATGCAGCCGCTTGCTCACTCCCTGCTGGTGGGATGGGGGAGAGAACCAGAAGGGTAAAAGGGAGCAAATTCATGGAGTGAGACAAAGACAGTTTAATAGATAAAGCAAAAGCTACATGCACAAGCAAAACAAAGCAAGGAATTCATTCCCTCCTTCCCATGGACAGGCAGGCATTCAGATATCTGCAGGAAAGCAGGACACTGTCTCCCATAACGGTGACTTGGGAAGATAAATGCTATCACTAAACATCCCCCCTTCCCTCCTTCTTGCCCCAGCTTTATATGCTGAGTATGACACCATATGGTCTGGAATATCCCTTGGGCCAGTTGGGGTCAGCTGTCCCGGCTCTGTCCCTTCCAATTCCTTGTGCACCCCAAGCCCCTCGCTGGTGGGGTGGAGCGAGAGGCAGAAAAGGCCTTGGCTCTGTGTAAGTGCTGCTCAGTATTATCTAAATATCCCTGTATTATTGACACCATTTCCACCACAAATCCAAAACACAGCTCCATAGCAGGCACTAGGGAGAAAATTAACCCTATCCCAGTCAAAACCAGCACACAAGGGTGTATTCCAGAGAACAGAACAAGGAGGCAGTTTCATCTGAACATTTGCATCCCTAGGACACAGTCACTGTGGCCAGCAAAGCCAAAGCAGTTGCACATGGAGCACCCAAGTCAGGAGGAGTTGGAGTGGGAACACAACTGGGTTATGGACTCGGCAGAATCCCGACAATAATGTGTGATGTGCTTTGCTGGGCAAGGTGGAAGATGCGACATTCCCAGCTGGCAACTGCTGGTAACTTAATACTCCCAGATGGAGGCTGGGGGGTGATCTGATATTCCCAGCTGGTGGCCACGGCCTGCCTCGGCGCGCTCCCATCCGTGCATGTGCCTTCCCTGCACAATGGGAAGGGGTGGGCGAAGCGTAATAAAGCAGCTGGTCTATTAGAAGATAAGCTTTGTGGAGAATAGCACAAACATGCAGAATCCCCTTAATCTTAAACTTTATTACCCCAGATAATAGGCTTTGGTAGTGACAACAATCAGTTGAAATGCAGAATTGTCTTGGCTCCTGCAGCACCTGCCACGTCAGTCAGTCACAAGCCATCTCCTGCTGCACAAAAAGGTGGCTGTTGTGGGGCTAGCAAGCTAAAAGTTGTGTTGGTTTATTTTGAAAAGGCCAGGGAAAGCTGGGCACCCTCCCTTTGCAGGCTTAAGCTTGCACTCTGAACCTGCCAGGGAGGAAAGGCTAACAGGATATGAAAGCCTGCTTTCTTTACCACCGAGGAGTTGGAGCAAGGCTTCTTTTGTCCACTGAAGCCCACTTGAAGGAGTAGGGAGTGTTATTCCTACTCTGAATTAGGTCAAGTTTCCCAATATTCAACCAGCAATTAGAAGGGAAAAGCCATTAAATCTGTTTGTAAAACCTTTATCTGTGTCATTTTCAATATTTCTGACATAAAATTAATTTAGTTATCTGAGGCACAACTCATATTCTCCTTTCAGTGAAACAATCAGATCCATGAAGCTCAAAGCACATGTGCAATACCCACATCTGTAAGTGGGGAGGAACAGAAAGCTTTCAAATGAAAAGGCATTTTGCTTTATAAATGGCCTTGCCCTTATTAATTTTTAAGGGCTTTTGTCAAGTTAATTTTTTTCCACAGTCCTGTGATCAAAATATGGGGGGGGGGAATCTGCTTACCACAAGCTGTTCTTTTGTTTAGAAATATTTCAATATGAATGTTGGTTAATAGAATAACTACAAAGTGACAGAGGGTAATTTTCAAATCATGAGAGATAAGAGATGTTTTAAGAAAAATTTGTGCCAATTATTTCAACTTTTCTGTGTCCTCCAACAACAGTTGCTACAAGGAGTGTAACAGAAGCTCACAGTGAGAGGGGCTCATTTAGGGACGAGGTGTTTATACATGTGCTGGTTTGGGCTGGAATGGAGTTAATTTTCTCCATAGTAGCTGCTATGGGCTGTGTTTTGGATTTGTGCTGGAAAGAGTGTTAATAACACAGGCATGTTTTCCTTGCTGCTCAGCTATGCTCACACAGAGTAGAGGTCTTTTCTGCCTCTCACTCCACCCCACCAGCGATTAGATTGGGGTGCACAAGGAGCTGGGAGGGGACACAGCCAGGACAGCTGGCCCCAACTGACCTAAGGGATATTCCAGACCACAGGACATCATGCTCAGCATATAAAGCTGAGGGAAGAAGGAGGGAAGGGGGGGATGTTTAGTGATAGCATTTGTCTACCCCAGTTACTGTTGCATGCCATGGAGCCCTGCTCTCCTGAGGGTGGCTGAGCACCCGCCTGCCCATGGGAAGTGGGGAATGAATTCCTTGTTTTGCTTTGCTTGCATGTAAGGATTTTGATTTACTTATTAAACTGTCTTTATCTCAACTCAGGAGTTTTATCACTTTTCTCCTTCCAATTCTCTCTCCCATCCCAACACAGAGGGAGTGAGTGAGCAGCTGCATGGAGCTCAGTTGCTGGCTGGGTTTAAACTCTGACAGTGCAGGTCTAGGGAGTATAGTCAACTAAGTCTAAATGCTATGAATATTAAAGCTCAATCTAGCGGGTTAGATTTCTAGTCTTAGCTTTGCCTACAAATCTCTCCCTTCCAATGTTCTGTATTTCACTCTCTCCTCTGAAGAAAGTGTGAGTGGAGATTTAAAAATCAGTAGATTGAAACCAGCAGTGTATATATAACTTGCAGAACTATAAACAGAGAGGCAACAGAAGGTGCACTGAAACCTGCATCGCTCTCTGCCTGTCTCTGAAGACAGAAGTCAGACTCGAGGCAGCACTGACCACCCCAGCACCCTGCCAGCTGCACTGGGATAGTGCTGGAAAAGCATGGTCACGGCAGGGCAGATGCCATCATCAAACTGTCTGGGTAAGGGCTGGGAAACAATGAAACCTAAAAGAAGAGTTTAACACCATCTCAGCGAAGCTTTAGAAGAAATGCTGCTTCGAGCCTGATTTACCTCACCTCAGTTGGCTTTGAAACTCCTTGTCTGGTTCAGGCGATTCCAGGGCTCCTGACCCGTTCCCAAGCTCTCCGGCCCTTGTGCCTCAGCAACGTGAGACAACCTCCCTCCTCAGACGGTTCCACTTCCTCTGGCAGACAAGACCAAGACACCTCAGCTTCCTTTGCGATGCCATATTGATTTTTGCAGTCTCTCCTTCCCTAAGGAATTGACTGCACTAGATCAAATTAAGAACAATCTGAGCGTTTAATGGGGCTCCTTCAATGCGATGAAGTTTGATTGCTCGAAGTTGAAGTTCATGATAATTATTTATGCTGACAGCACCCTCACAGGCAATAAAGCCTGACCCTTTCCTGAAGGCCTCTGTCTTTCCATCAGGGAATTATTTTAATCCTACTGTGCTTACTTAGTATACTTCTCATTATTAAATATGAGAATAATGATCAGACAACAAAATGTATCATATTTCCACCAAAACTGGTATCAGAATTCTGATTCTGTTGCTGTTCTCAGTGACTATAAATAAAACTCTTGTGCCTGATCAGCAACAGCAGCACCAGAGCTCACTTGCAGTTGGAGATTACCAACAAAACTTTTGGCTCTAGTGGATGCAGGATCAGGGCTCTCCTTGCTCATCTGCAGTTGCACAGTACCTATAAAATCTGTTCATGATGAAAATTGCCGCATTTCTATATTGTCTAAGAAGTCTATCCTGAGGATTGTCTATAATCACCACTCTGAGTTAAATAACAGGTTTTTTTGTGAGCAGGTATTTTCATGAATGACAGAGAAGTTAAATCCAAATCTCGCTTGCAACTTCTTGAGCTCTGTTATTAAAAACCCTCCTGGTGGAGTATAATGAAAACAGTCCTCATAGTTCCTGTGTGTGTGTAGGGACCCCACAAAACCAGCTGTCTTTAACACCTGGGCATGCTTCTCAATGCACAAAGCATCAACAGGTTTTCATTTGTGGTGTGTGTGCACACACACACATAAAAGTGAAAACATGATGATGTTGTATGTATACACACACATAAAAAATACACCCACGTGCAAAGTAGCCCCCCATCTGCAGCTGCTACAAATGAAGCAGTATAACACCTCAGCCCTCAAAAAATTGAAAAGGGCATCAGGTAAGGACAGAAGGCAGTTTTCTGATTAATTTTTTTTTTTTAAACTTTCCTCCCCAACCCCCAAAACAACAGCTACATCCATCAAACTTTTCTCTGGAGCACAACTGTCAATATATAACACATTCTGGGACCGCCCCACATGTATTCTGCTTTTTTATGGCAAGGAGAAAGCCAATGATTATGGCTTTCTCATAAGGAATGTAGTACCTACCTGGGTTGTCATCCTTCTGTGGTGGAGAGAATGGCTACAGGGCTCTGATGCAGACTCATAAAATCCTCGTTGTCGTTCCTTTGAGCAGGCAGCCCAGGATCCCTGCTGTTCCTGTCACACTCCTTCTCCCCAGTGCAGGCTTCTTTCACTAGGCAAGGTCTTGGTATTCCAGCTTTCAGATGCACGAACAGCTGCCTTGCATTACACGGTAATTCCCCAGCCAAGGGACTGAGGAGAAAAACCAGTCTCTTAGCTCATCTAAATGTAAAAATGACGTTATTTAAGAAAAGCTAGAAAACGTGAAAATGGAAATTAAGCTGCGTGGAGGCAGCAGAGCTTCCCTGTGACAGCGCTGGCTTTCCCTCAGCAGTGCTGGAGCAGCCCAGCTCCAAACCCACCACTTGGGCCGGACAGAGAAGGAGCAGCGAGGGGCTGGCAGCTGATCAAGGGGGAAAAGCACATTTGAGGGGTTCCCTTAGATGGCTCCGTTTATTTCTTGCTTTGGCTTTCATTTGCTCTTTGTCACATCTCGGCTCATCCATTTTAGACTGTGTGTCAGAACCGATCTCGTCTCAGTGGATTGCTCTGAAACCTAATGATGGCTTGGCTTTTTCAATACCCCTGAGGGGCCAGGCAAAAGGAGGCTGGAGCTGCCCCCCTCCCCAGCACAGGTCAGGGTTTGCATTTGGGGAGGGAGTTGGCTACTTGCAGCAGGGGAGGGGTTTTTCGACAGTATGGCTTGATGTAATCAAAGAATAGGGCTTAAACCTGCTTCTCATTTAAAAAAAAAAAAAAGAAAAAAGTAAAGCAGGAGGCAAGAGGGGAGCTGCTCTGTTTCTTTAAGTGAGAGAGCCTGTGTTGGCCACTCTGCTGAGCCACTCACTGCCCTGCTCTAAGTTCTTAAGTGATACTGAACTCCAGGTGACCCTCGCAGACAGTAATTGCTTTAGCATAGGTTTGACAACAACAGCACGAACTGTTATTTTAAGCACAAGCTTAAAATAAATTTCAACCCTGGAGACGTGCTCGCGTGAAGAATCCAGTACATCACCCGTGTTTTCATTGATGAGCATCACAGATCTTAGCAGTTGGGAAAAATGAGAGTTTTCAAGGGATTTCCAGAGCCTCCTGCTCCAGTTTGTAACCTGGCAGGGAGTCAGCCAGGAAAGACAGCAGATGGCCTTTAAAGGAATTTTATGGGACAGCTCCAGGCCAGTATCCCTGCTCATTTAGTCCAATAGCTACCTCTTCTTTAAAGAGGTTTTTCTTTAGGAGAAAACCAAATTTAATTGCAGTTCCTTGCTTTGTAGCTGTAGCATAGTTTATTTAAAATGGGTTCATCATACCTGACAATACAGACCACCCAAAACCTGCCCATCAAATACTCATTTAAATGTCACCCTTGCATTGGGAGAATGAAACTTTCTGCTCCTGAGCAGGAAAGGGGAAAATTTCAGCTGCAAGTGCTGTAGGAATTGTTTGTTCGTGAGGAGGTGCCCACAGGACACACACAGAGCAGAGACATGTCTGCAATTGCAGCACAGTTTTAGAGCACTTCCCATTTTAACAAACCACCTGCAAATTAGCCCTGATACTTGCCAAGGTTTTAAGGAGGTACATGTACCTTGCTGCTACACTGAATCTGGCATGCAAATTTTCACTAAATTTGATGGAAAGTTACTCTTCTTTCAATAGTGAAGAGGAAAGTGTTTTACTTGAAGAGGATGAAGTTTCCTTTTTCTGGCCCATACAGTGGTAGCATACACAGGATGGATTTGGATTCTGTGAGTAATGAAGAAGAGAACCACATTTTTTTTTGCCTGGCTCTTTCTAAAGACATTTTTTTCAACTTGCCAGGCTGACTTCCTGCAGGCAGCCTTCTCACAATATGAACTATTGAAAGTTAGAATGTACCTGTCCACCTGGCATGGCCTCCTCTTGTTCATGTTTTAGTGGATGGTGCATTGGGAAAAGGCTGTTAGGACATTGGAGAAGAATAATAGACACGTGCATAGAATTCTACACGGCAGTCAGTGCTTTATCCTTTCAGGAAGACTTCAAGTATTTCAAGAAAAGAATTTGTACCAAGTTTCAATCCTCTATAGCAAACATAAAGTGGTTCAAACTCTAAATACATAGGGGGTTCCAGCATGTGGTGTGCAAGGCAAGAGGAGACACAATTTCTCTGCATACTGTTGTCTGGAAATTGGCTTCTTTTTCTTTTCCCTCCCCCTCTCCAATAAAAGATAGAGTTAGATCCCAATTGCAAACTGAAATATTCACCTGACAGCAAACATTCAGATATTCCAGGCCACTCTAAAGCAGCACTTCCTCCTCTGACAAATCAGATTGGAATTCTGAGAAACATATATATGTGAAGTCTACATCCTTTGCTTGTTTGCTGATTAAATACACTTCTGCTTTGTCATCACTGATGAGGTCAGCTTGGTCCAATAACTTTTGATGACACAAAGTGGTGGACTTGCTGTTGGCATTTTTTTAAATGCCTACATTTTAGAAAACAATTGCCTGTATCAGCTTGCTAAATAACAAAACTCATGAAATTGCTTATTTTAGTCATCATTTGAACTAGTAGTAATTATGCCTGCAATAGTAAAATGAGATTTTAATGCTGATTAATGAAACTGCTAAATTGTCAAGACTGCTAGTCACAGCTATCAGTCTCTGGAGACTGTCCCCTAAAATAGTTGCCATCATATGCATAATATGGCTTTTTCTGTAGGACCAGATGTGAAGCATGTGGTGACCTGTTACAGTAGGCATGGTTTGTAAGTCCTGGCTGAGTTATATTGGACAAACTACCCAAATGGAAAGATAGCATCCAGTGATTATTATAGGATCATAGCAGCTTTCTAGAGGGTAAGGGATGATGGAGGACTTGGGAAACTGCCTAGCTCCATTAATCATTCCTGCTTGATGGAGTAATACTGATATTCTTTTATGCTTATTTATATCCTAGAAGAATGCCATGCTGCTGCATATGCAAACATACTGTAAAACATATTGCTACTGCTTACCACTTGTTCTCTTTCCTGCCTGTGCCAGGTACTCATTCCCACTGCTGGAGGGAAATCCCATGGGATGGTGAGGGCTGGCAAGAGGAACCTGTGGAGTTCCCAAGCGTTGGACCTGACAGTTGGCAGGAACAAACCCCAGAGGTGCTGCTGCAGAGGAGGAAATGTGGTGTGTGATAGGAAGGACATTGGACCATCCAGACCACAAAGAGGTAGGCAGGAAAATGAGGACTAATTATGTAATGAAACTCACTGGTCTCTTCTGCAGAGACACAATTTTAGTGCAGTTGGGCACATTTTACTTCCTTTTGGCCCTTTAGTGGTTGGGGCAGGGTCCAGGCTCACAGGACAGCAGTGAATGGCTGCATTGAGCTCGGGAGGGCTGCTGTGAGAGTGCTTGTGCCCCTGGTAAGAGGAACAAGAGTAAACCTCTCCTCTGAATAACCAAATTGCCCCTTACCCATTAACTTGATGGTTATCCAATACTGTACTCAGTCCTCAGTACACTGGCAGGTACAACCCAGAGCAAAACATAATGGACTGCTTTTCAGTTTTGCTACTGCCACTTCGTATTACTCCTTGTATGATTCTGTCGTTTTATGAACAGTTTAACCTATTTACTCATGTGTAAATGGACAATGGTTGAAGATTAGAGAGGCTTCATTTGCTATGAAGAGCTGCTATCTTGTCTCAAAGGAAAAAGAACCAGTTGACCTAGATGGCAGGTCATGTACTTCTTACTGCAGATGTAAATCAAATTATCATCACAGCATCAGCCTATGTGTACAGTAACAAATACACAACTGCACAGACACAAACTGATTTTTGGAGGAAGGAAAGTTTAAACAGCTATTTCAGTAACTAAATATATCAATCAATATGCAGGATGATTCAGATGATTCACAGGCACATTCGTTGTGCCTAAATTTCTAAAATTGGTGCTAAAATTGCTGATGGTCAAACTTACTTCAGGCAAGATGTTCTTGTTTGAATGCATGCTTGGAGGAGGGAGTAAATTTCGTGTTATCTCCTAAACCATTCCAGTATTTCTTCCACTGCCCTGTTCTTGGGCTTTAGGGCTGTTCTCTCAAACAGAAATGCTCTTCTTATAACTTAACAGGTCTTACTGTTTTGTCAGTGGTTTCACAGCACCCAGTCCTGCATTCCTAACCCCCATGAGCAGTATCACCAGCTTCACCAAGTCAGATCCCCAGAAATGCTGAAACTATGCACTGCAACTCTGTAATCATGCAAGGCTGATTTATTGCAGCAAAAGTCCTTTTCACATTGTTTGGCAACAGAAAGTGAGGTATTTCCATTATATGGTTAAGCTTTCTGTGACGAATGATGCTACCACAGTTTAATTGGCATTTATACAAATATTCAGGTCTGTAAACGATACTAGTGGAAGCCAGAGCTACAGCTGGGGTTGCCTGCATATGGCTACTGCACTCTGGATAATTTGTTCCTTGGAAAAGTCTGTTTTCATAGTAACGTGGTTACAAAGCAGCCTCTCAAGCGCCACTGTGTCAGGAAAGCACATCACAGACAGAAGGTAATGACTGCTGACACCAGACCAGCTTTCCTCTTGTTCCATATAAAAGCCAGCAAACTCTAAATCATCAGTGCAACCAATGCCATGTGCCTGCCCCCATTGTTCGAGCGCGGCTTTAAGCCGGGAACAAAATCCATCAAAACGCGGTTTACGAAAAAATTTCCTGTACGACATGTACGAGTCCGACTGGCTGGTCTGAACAAAGGTAAACTGGGATTAAGATTTCAACAAAGAGCACTTCCTACCCAAGGAACAGTGCCTTGGTAACTACTTCACACACACAGAAAAACCCCTCCAACACTCCATCTCCCTGGGTCAAACAAAAAAAAAAAAGAAAGAAATCTGGGGTGAGATGGTCTTAGAATTGTTCCTGTCCTGGCACTTTGGCACACAGCCTTGCAGGCTCTGTGAGAAGGAGGAAGATTACAGTAAACAAGTCATAAAATACTGTTTGTCTAACATTTGCCATAACTACAGCCCACATACTTTAGCCTGAAAATCCAGTTTGTCTCTTGAATACCCCTTCTGGTATCTATTGGTTATCGTTGGTTCAAATGACAGCTTTAATGTGAAATCTTCTGTGGGCTTTTAAGTGACTTTGCTTCTCCAAGTAGGGATTAGGAGGTTGGCTCATTTTCACTGTATGATCTTTCCAAATAAAAAGCTGTAGGGAACTGAACAGCAGCAAACAGTCAGATCAGAAAATAAGGATTCCATCCTTAGTTTGGCCACAGGCCGCTGGTGTAACTGTAGTTGATCAGCTTAATTTTTGTCCCACAGCTGTTCCAACAGTAAAAAATAGCATAGTTACTGGCTTTTTGCTTTCCTTGATTCTTTCTTAACTCAGGCTTCACAGTAAAGGCACTCTCTGACCATGCTGGGCATGGAACACCAAGTCAGGAAGATGTTTGCCTCACCTGGAACTCAACTGAGAGCCTCAGCTTTTACTCATACAGCCAATAGTTTGCTGTAGGGCATTAAACTAAGAACAGTAAATTTTATCTGTGACTATCCACTGTGCTTACATCTAACTGGTAACTGCAGTAACTCCAGAGAAATCTTGGAACAAGAGGTAAGGGTTTTTTGTATAAGACAAAAACCCACAAAACTGGAAATTTTTTTTTTTACATACTTCTAGATACAATAAGTGATAGAGTGCCCAATAGGATTTTTCAAATGTTCCTGGTGACATAAACATATCTGAAAAACTGGCCTCAGTTTGATAACAGAAATCCAAATCACAAATGAAAATAAATCCCTTGAATTTCATTTCAGGCTGATATAGCTCTTGGATTTCAAAGTTTTATATCTAGTATAATTGATTATGAATAAGCCTACGTATTTTGTAGTTTTAAGTCTACAGAAAATTCAATAGCACTTTGTACAAGCTGTTCTGTTGATTAGGAGACCTTAATCAATACAATTTAGCTTCTCTTAGGAACTGCCCCTGTGCCAGCCAGAGCTGGGCTCGAGCCAGATGCCTTGTAGTGTCAATACGATGCTCAAACACATCGTCTCCAAAATTCTCCTGATACCTTATAACACAAAGCCAATAATAATGTGGTGTTACTGAGAGAGCTGCAGTTGGTATCTCACAATGATGCAAAGATTTTGTACCTGCTTCAGACCTTTTAAAGAATCTACGATAGGGAACATAAAAAAAGAAAAGTTATATTCCTCTTACAATTGCAGTAACTCTCAGGCAGTAAAGAGAAAATATTTTGAAGTACTCACACAACAGTGAATGTTAAAAATGCTTGTACACAGCATGCAAAAACCTTGCTGTTCCTTTTGTAACTGAGAGCCCTCGGCAACAGACTGACACGTTTGAGCCACAGCAATAATAACAGCAATACAAAAATACATTTTAATGGATTTTGAGGAAGACTAAGTCTTATTTCATAATTTTAAGTCTATGCTTTCTAGCCTACTTTTGAATGTACTGTTGTTTATCTAAACTCCAAGGATTTTTGCACTCGTAACTCCTCAGTTCATAAAGCTGACAAGTCCTATTGTACCTCTGAACCCTCTACCTGGAGAAGTACTCCTCACTGTTTGAGGAAGAGATTAATGTAGGCCATTCATTCAGTTATCCTAAACTCAGGTAGAGGTTTTTGTCACACTCCCTTTCATG
This sequence comes from Lepidothrix coronata, assembly GCF_001604755.1. Taxonomy (NCBI): domain Eukaryota; kingdom Metazoa; phylum Chordata; class Aves; order Passeriformes; family Pipridae; genus Lepidothrix; species Lepidothrix coronata. The sequence continues at coordinate 1,275,087 of NW_016690313.1, read as the reverse complement.
AATGTAAACCTTAGTTACAAAAAAGCAACTAAACTGTGTACTAAGAACTGCAGGGAAATGCTGCCCTAGAAGAAACGAAGGACTCCTCTGATTCTATTCTATAATCGACAAAAAGTAAATTAAGCCTGAGGAAAACAAGAGGTAAAACAAAATGAGATGTATCCTTATAGCCACATCCTAATAGAATCATTACAAAACTGGCTGGCTCCTGACAGAGGTGGAGGTACGGAAAGGGATAACTAGATGGGGAAGAAATAAATCAATAGGGATGGCTGAAAACCGATTTAGAGCACTAAGCTCACTCAGACTTCTCTTGCATTTTCTCTTGATTAGGCTGACAGGAACTGAAGATGAAAATGTTAAAACCCGACTTTAGTCTCCCGTGTTGCACTTAGGCTGCACTCATTTGTTAGAGCTCCTTTCTTTGTGCCTCTGCAGGTCAGGCAGTGCTCCAGCGGCCGGGCCCTGCCTGCAGAAGTGCAGAGGGTGTCCTCTGGCAGCCGACACAGCTGTCCAAGCCTGATCATAACATGATTTTATCTGAGGAGCTAATGTAAATTAGCTGATGATAGTGCACAGCAGACTGCTTGCTGCAAATGAGGAATCTGCAAGGAAGTTAGGATCAGTATCAAAACAGAGGAAAGAAAACACACTGCTTTTACAATGCATTTCTCCTCACAATCAGAAGCTATCATGTTTAGGCAGAGAAAATCAGGAACCCTGCCTGTCTATAACTGGCAGAGAATATCAAGTTTAAAAAAGGAAGGGGGAGGGGGGCAGGGAGAGAAAGGGTGAAAAGAAAATTTCAGAAACGTAATTCAAATACACGTGGTCAAAAAGCAAGGCCTCAAAGAAATCTCTAGGGTCAATGTAACACAGAATGGAAGCACTACAGAGTTTGGAAGCCTCCCTGTGACTTAAATTACAGATGGTTTCCAGGAGTTTCCTTAATAAAATTTGTCTAGGGAGAAAATATTGGTGTCAGTGAGGGGAAAAACTCTGATTCACGGAAAATGGAAAAGAGAGAGGCAGCTTCAACCAGGAGTCAGTCATCAATCTGTTTCTTAGACAGAGTCTTGGCAAAACCCATTCTCCTGGTAGAACTTGCCTGGAGTAGACCAGATTGATTTGACAGTCTCTTAGCCTAATAAATGCTTGACCTCAAGGTCTGCTGAATTCACTAAATTCACTATGCAGAGAGAATTGGGAACCAATCACCTCTGGGGAACATCCTGTTCTGCAGCCCTCCCCTGATAAAGGCCTTGACTGCTTTCAGCCTTATCGAGATGACTAGATGAAAGCTGCTCTCAGAAGAAGAAAGGTTAATCGACTACACTGCTGTTAATCAATCACTTGGAAAGATTCAGCACTTACAATAGGTAGGTCCCTCTTCCTGCCAAGAGGTTCTTGCATGTTAACCAGGGACCATCTCCTCCAGTTTGAAGGATGAGTAACAGGCAGGAACACAAACCCCGATAGATGCCAGGTGTCTGATCCAGAGCCAGCTGAAGCGAATAGAAAGACTCCTGCTGAGTTCAGTGGGCTTGGACCAGACCCCGAAGAAAGACTTATCCCAGGTTTATTCTGCATACATGTATCAAGCTACTTTTAGCAGTGAAAGATCCTTGAAAAGAAGCAGATTCATCATACACTTCTGCCTCCCTGTGAAATCAAACTTCTTCAAATCATACTGTATCCCATTTACCCTGATTGTCAGATATGGCTGACATCCAGCAAAGGAAAATTACCTGCCTGTGACAGCACAGATAGACATTTCAAAATCTCTAAGGAGTACAAAAAGAAAAATGCCAAGCTGCTAATGTTTTCCTGGCCTTTTTGTAATTGCTGCTAGCCAAAATGATAGCTTTCTCAGAAGAGGAAAAGCTAGATCAATTTCTGAAAGGACAAAGGAAAACTGAGGGAATAAGATTTAAAAGATCCTGGCATGGAAAAGAAAAGCTCAGTCCTGAATCAGCAGTGGTATGCAAGGTGAGGCTGACAGAACCCGAGAGAAAAAAAGTACCAAGAGAAAACACACAGTTAGAAAGTACCCCTCAAGATTTACTTCTGTAAATTAACAGCTGTATTCAGCACCAACATCAGATGCTGACAAAGCAGTGACTGCCCCTGATGTGCTCTAAATGGAAGTAGGAAGTCTTAAGCCTGTTGTTACAAATCGAGGCCCTTTTATCCCAGTGCAGAACCACTTGGTAACACACCTGCTGCACCACACATATGGCAAAGAGCTGAAACCAAAAGACACACACCTTTAGGACATTTATGGCTACAGGTATCAGCTTATGGTTTATTGGTACAGACTTGCTTCTCCACAGCACTGCTTCTGGTATTTTCTCACTACCAGTCTCACCCAAGGCAGACTCCAGGTTGAACTTGTGCTACCATTTCCTCGTGCCTGCCGCCAGAAGGCTTCAGGATGCTCAAATCCTGGAAAAAAAGCTGCTGGCTGGAAACTTTTGCTTTTGGAATAACCCAGTTTTCATTAGAGGCAGACACATGACAGACTGGTGCCATGGGCTATACCTGCTGTAGCTGGTGAAGAGGTGTCAGGTCCTTCAGAAGGCTGGAAAGCAGTACAGGTGCAGTGACTCTTCTCTGCTCATCTGAAAGTTAATGGCACTATAAAACACCCTAGGCTATGGATATTTCCTTCTTGGGCAGTGGCAACAAGCAACAGATCAGCGGAACAGAGTAATCTGAGGTGTGCTACATATATAATTTCTGTGTACTCCAAGAAAATGCTTTTTCCAAGGAAGGACAGCCATCTCGAATGGACAGCCATGCTTTTTGCCAGTAAACAGCTGGTTGCCAAAAACAATTCCACAGTCTTCCCACTGCTAGCTGAAAAAAGCCCACAAGACATATCCTGCATCTACATTCAAAAGTAAGGACTGATATATATATATATATATATATAAAATAGGACCTTTTTTCCTTTGCCTCCACTAATAAAATAACCAGCACTGCAAGCAAAGCAAGGCAGATATCATTAAAGAGTAAAGGTACCTATATATTTCATAAGGAAACCTGACAAGAAATTCCACATGCAAAACAAGAACTAGATTTAAGAGGTACAACGGCTTCTTTCCCAGGAAAGACTTTGGTATAGCAGCCCTATAAATCTGAAAATTTCAGCCAACTCCACAGCTATGTGGAATGCACATTGCATCAAAACACAGAGCAGCACTCTAGGCTGTACTCTGCTGTAAGAGCCTGGAATTTGGTTTTCTATAACCTTTGTGTGAAAATGATGTCAAAAGTTAACAACCTGCTAAGATAAATGTGAACACACTGTGTCTCTCCAGGTCTTGTTGATGTTATTGCAGATGCAGAATCACGAAAACTGTGCCTTATCTTCTCATGCTTGAAACTGGATTTTCACAGCTATAATTCTACTTTGGAACAAGGTTCTGCTGTTATATATGTAACTGTATGCAGCAGTACCAGCAGCAGGTCCTGCTGTGTTTGTCATTCCATGGGCACACACTGAATCCCACTCCCTGGTGATTCTCCTGCCAGTGGCGGATCCCGCTGTAGCCACAAAAATGACAAGAGATCCAGATAAAAAGTGATATATTTCACCTATTGACTATTCATTTCTTAACCCGGAGTGGATGAGCATAAGACACCTGCAGGTTGGTACTAATGACCAAGTGAGGCAGTAGAAAGGTTACTGCCTAATCAATTCTTCCTCGTGTCGTTTGGAATAGCGTCCTACAAGGCTTAAGGCACAAACCTGGCTGCACTGAACTACGACATCCAAAGACAAAATCCCTTCTGTCTAAAAGGAATGGAGAGATGGATGGATGGCAGAGAAGTGGAAGGAAAAGTCTGAGTGCCTTATCGACCCAACTGACATCCTGTGAATGGCACAAACAAAAATGTACTGGGAAATAGAAAACTTCTTACTTACCCCTGGCATCGCTCCCCCCAACGGTTCATGCCACGGAAAACCACAAAAATTCCCTTAGGCCACGTATTTAAAAATCTTGCAATTTTATTTGCATATAAAGGCCGCTAGATATAATATCACAATAAATTTAAAGAAACAACCGCTTTTCTAAATTCCATTAACAAGGTAACATAAAACAGAACAAAGCTCAATAGCATTTACAGTGGTGGAACAGAAATAACTATCTGCAACAATATTTTGTGCTAGCGAGATTGCATTTACACACAGTGCAAAATAAGAAAAAGGAAATAAAAAAAGACAAGAAGAATATTTAAATATAAAGGACAACTAAGCCTTATTTTATTTAGGCTTGATTGTATCCATTTGACTCTATACATGCCTGAACTACAACAAAGATTTAACTCGGGCTCTTGAAGGCCTTGAGCACTTGGAAAAATGTGTCACATCCTTCATAATTTAGATGTGCTGTACAGCATAATTTTGCAGATGCTATACTGGCAATATTAAATCCTAGCTTAGTTATAATGCACAAAAAATACATATATATATAAATTCATATTTAAAAGGAGTCCGCATTTACATTTTTTTTTTTTTTTACTGCATGAAATACCTGCTCTTTGCAGCTTTCACCCCCAGTCTTTTAAAGCTAAAATAATTTAAAAAAGAAACAACAGAAGGTAGATATCACATACAGGCTGTGGCTATCTAGATCAGTCTTTATAAAGCAGGTAGAGACAAACAACTGAGAAGTCTATTCTCCCCTTGCTGCATTCTACCATGAACAGAATTAAGTTTAAGTACATGCACACATATCAAGAGGTAAATGGACCCCAAAATATTGTTTGTGCTACTAAAAAAAATTGATATAAATGGAGATAAAAAGCTAACATTTAGACCTAGGGAAAAAGAAGACACTTAAAAAAACCTCGACAATAACATAAGTTGTGCAAATTTGGGTGTTTTTAAATGCTGCCTATTTTTTAGCTTATAATATAATATTAAAATAAGGTCTCTCACTTATTAAAAGAAAGCTTGGCTGTCCTTTTGAGAACACTATAACAATTTACAATGGCAAATTTATTGAAAAACAAAATTCATTTTACAAATTCACAATGCTTTATCAATTTAAAATGAATGCTGCATTTCCAAAAAGCACAACCTCTAACTTTTCTCCTTGTTTGTTTTGCACCAGCAATTTACAAAAAAAAAAAAAAAACAAACCAAAAAAAAAACAAAAAAAAACCCCCAAACCCCAAAGCCCACCCCAAAACAAAAACCCCCACGGTTCCCCCAAAATCCCACCCCGCCCTCCCCCAGCCCCTCTTTCGAAATAAACATGTAACTGAATGTAAGTTTTATAATTAGAAAATGGCAGTTTATAGACCTTCCCCAGTTCCAAATGTGCAGTAGTGCTTCAGGATCCTTGAGGGGTCGGAAGGTCGAATATAATTGGAGGGTTGGTTGGTTGGAAGCTGACTGTACACGTTGAAGCATTGATGTACGTCGTGTAACCGTCTGTCATGATGCCATAACCTGTGGGGACAACGTGTCACACTCACTGCACCACAAACAAACAGTGCTGAAGGCTTGTTGTGGGATCAGTGCTTTGGAGTAAAATTAAATTAATCCCTTCAAAACGATGCAAAGCTCTTGAAAGCTGCTTGATTGAAAAAAAAAAATACACAGTGTGCCGTGTTTGAAATAAGGATGGATACTTTTGTTTTATGTGCAAACCTTTTTCCCCCCCATGGATAGCCCTCTGTTGCAACTGGATGCAGCAGAAACAGAGACAAAGCCACACATGTTCTTTTTCTAATTACATTATTAGTGAGCTACAGTCAGAAGAAAAAGACCATTCAGGATTCGGAAGTATCTTTGGTTTAGTCTACAACACCCTCTCGCTGGGAAATGACCCAAACTCTTGTAAGCTCTCCCTCTGCTAGTCCTTATTATCCAGTTCCTCGTCACAGGACTGCCAAGCTGGTGTTCGTGCTGGCTCCTGATACCCCAGAAACTCCTCAGCAGGTTAAAAGTATACACACACACACATCCAGGTTGTCCAGAGAAGCTCCATCCCTGGAAGTGTTCAAGGCCAGGTTGGATGGGGCTTGGAGCGAGCTGGTCTAGTGGAAGGTGTCCTTGCCCCTGGCAGGGGGTTTGGAATAAGATGATCTTTAAGGTCCCTCCCAATCAAAACCATTTTATGACTCCACGATATACTATATATATACACACACACACACACATATGTGCATATACATATATATACACACATATATATTTTTAAACTATTTTTGTAAAAATGTGTGTGTTTTCAGCTGACATCCACAAAAAGCTAAACAAAGAACTTGGAAAAGGTCTTGAAAATGTATCTGGCACCAAATGTACTCGAAAAAATAATTTTGAAAACCCCCAGAGTTTCATGGAGGAAGAGAGTTTCCCATCACAAACCCACAGAGGAAAAATGTTTTTCTTTTAAACCATTATGATACAGTACAGATCACTGCTGTCTGAAAGCTAAGATAAATACAGCTACCCACAGTGCCTATCAGAAAGAATAATCACTTCAGAATTGCTGCACTGTCCACCTGTATTACTTTATTTATTTAGAATGGCAATTTTGATTTAGACCATCTCATGGTGGGAAAAACCCTGTTTGTGGTTGTTCTTGCTTATCAAGCAGGGAAAAAACCTGCATCACCAAAATGTGTGTACAGCCTCCGTTGATTTAAGGGAATGTGGTGCATGTTCATCTCAGCTGGAGTTGGATGAGAATTAATTGAACTGTAAGATAATGCTTTTAACACTTTGCTATTTCTTCCCATACTGAAACAAGCTGTTCTTATGTCTTCTGTGTAAGTACTAAACGGGATTTTAACTTTTTGTTGTTATTCTTGTAAGAATTTATTTGAACGTTCGCTTTTAATATGTGCTGCCACCTTTCCTGTGAGATACAAGTGCAGGGTGCTACACATGGTTCCTTGGTGCTTTCTCATAATAATGGTCTTGTACATTTTAAATATCTTCCTCTCCCACTATTTAATGCTATTACAACCAGAAGTTTCACCACCTAATGTGCCTACAAAGGCTGTAGACAACTTACACGTTTTAGCTGGAAGTCTTGCTATATTCGCTTATTCTTAATATGCAAGGACTAATATTTATACAAAATATCCAGTCTTTTCCTGGGTGCATTAAAAGACTGTTATTTGTGCCTCTATACTTAAGGTCATGTCAGCATTCCCAGTATAAACTCTTTATTTGCAGATGCCAGGCATGAAATTCGTCATATGGAGTCACAAGGGCTTCAGAAAAACCAACACCACTAGTTGAGAAAGCTGTCCTTTTTTTATTTTCCTTTTATGAAGTCCTCCAAATCTTTAAGCTTATGGAGAACCTACTTACAGACAATGGAGAAACCTCCAGGGGGAGAATATAAAGCATTTAATGTGTAATTTTGAGTTCCAGGGTCACAAAGTCTTACACTCTCTCTCAGGCAGAACTCCTAGTGTTTGTCTCTCAGGCACGTGAAAGCTGTGAAATTGTATTAAATATTTAAGTATCTCCAGCATGTATTTAATCTCTCAGTCACTTCCACTGCCACAAACTGAGCTCATTGTTTCTGAAGCTTCACACTCTGCCTGTCCTGGCACTGACAGTGGGGAAATATCTCTTCTAAAACATGAGACTCCTGGAGGGTAACACACGCAGTACAGACTGTATTACAGGGTGCTTTTAGAAATGTATGCACAGTGAGTTCTGGCAATGCCTCCTGATGCCTGACTCAAGATGCCCTCCTTTCTGCTTCTCCTTGTGCACTGAGGGAGGTGAGCTGAGACAGTAAGTTGTCTTTGATTTTCTTTTCCCTCTGGCACCTTTCTTACCTCCTGTATTTAGAGTAATGGGGATAATTTTCATTTTGGCTTGCAAGTGTGGGGAATCTCATCTGTTTCTCTAACTAAGTTTGTCAAAACTTGAATTGCTTTCAAATAACCTGCATAGAACAACCTTTGCACAGTGAGAGATGTAGGTGGCTAAATGTAGCACACATTCCTGAAACAGCCTGTTTTAATTCTGGCATAAATTTACAATGTGCTGTGCATGCAACCACTTCCCTCAGCTCCTTCCCCACTTTAGTCCAATATGCCACCCTCCATCCATTGCAATACACCATCAAAATGTGCTCCTTGAAATCTGTCTGAGATCCAAGTGGGGAGTAGTGCTGCTCCTTACCTTCATGAATCCCACCAAAGACATGGAGTTTGGGCCTTACTCGCCTCTGCACTGTGTTCAGCAGCTCCACACAACCCACTCTCTGCAGCTCCTTTGGAACCCAGTCTCGAAAACCTGAAGGCAAAATGCAATCAATATTGTTAATTTTCTCTTATTCAGGTAAGGTTTCACGTAGTCTTTCAGGAAGTCATAATTCACAGAAGGTTTATTACATTATCTCTAGTCATAACCTCTCCATTAAAGCACACAGTGGCTTTTAAGGAATGTTTCGCTGCCACTTTGTCTTCCTTAAGATTTCCTCCCTTCAACTGCTTTAATATTTTTCTGGATGTGATTTGTTTTTTTAAACTACAGGTTTAAACTCATCTTCCACCTTGAAACCCTGGGACATTTATTCCTGGCACTGTTGTAGATTTTTCTTTCCCTTGCCCTGGCTCTTGGAGCAGTCAGCTTCCCAAGCCAGCTGTGTGGTTATTCCAGAAACGAAAACAGCTCAGGAAGATCAGCTGATTTCGATACAGCTGTCACCCCAAAGGTTTAAAACACAGTCTCCCACAACTTTCAGAGGACCATGGTCTGCAAGCATCAGGTAACTTCTGAGCCCACATCACCAACCTCAAGCAATGCAGCAAAACAGCTTTCAACAAGCCAGTGCTAACTGATTATATTGCCAGTTGGTCCTACAGATAATATCGGAAAATGTGCAAAATTTGACATCAGTCCTTACAGAAGTTTGCTGCCTGGACTAGCACTGACAAACATCAGCAGGGCAAGATGAATGAGGGGGAGTGAAAGGGAAATTGGGAGCCAGGTCCGATTGCAGCACCATTCTCCCGACTTTAGTGTGATTACACCCTGTGCCAAGTTTATCCCAGGTAGTAAAAATGTGTTTGTGACATGAACTTGGCTAAATTTTAGAATGAACAAAGAGTCCAGTTACAGCTCTACCTCCTTTAATATTTACTTACTAAGTAAATAAGTAAACAATAAATATTTATTTAAAAAGCAGTATTTTGTCAATATTACCATACAGGCTGAGACCTAAAGCCCCTCATTTTAGGTATAGTACTAACAACTAATCTGTGTCTGTAGTTAAGATACAGTGCCAACCTTTTGAAATTGAACTTTATTATCTCCATCAAACACAAAATTTAAGTATGCTTATTCAATTAAAGCACTCCTTAGTGTCTGCAGCATCACAGTACTTCTGTATGAACCCAATTCAGAGCAGATGGATTAACAACCCATTTAAAACAGCACCCATGAAACATTATAAACATGCTTGCGGGGGTTTTTTTGCCTCTTTGGGAAAATAAACTGATTAAGAGAGTGCTGTTCAAAGCACTGGTTTGCAATATCCGGTGGCTCCAAAGCCAGTGGATGCTGTGTCCCTGCTTTAACACAGCAGTAAAGTGGGAGCTCCAGTGAGGTTAAAGAGAATTTGTAGATCACCTTATGATGTTTTCTAAGTTGTACCAAAAAAAATGGAACCAGAATACAAAAGGAGCAGTAATTACATTGGTCAAAAACTTTCTGGACTTTTTTTTCCCCTTAGCTTTGCTTAGATTGCTGACTCTTAATTGTGGTAGAAAGCATAAGCATGCATTATTTCCTGACTCCACTGTCACCGAGAAGCTCTGTGAGATCACTGAGCCAGCCTGGAAGCATTTAAAATGCTGCTTTATGATGGCACCATGCAACTCTTAGAAGTTTTTACTATATTCACAACCATCTCAAATGTCAGTGACTTCGTGAGATTTGTGTGATGATCTGACCCCTTGGATTGCAAGCTCTTACTAAAGCCCTGACAAAATCACAGCAAGGGCAATGAAAAGACCGCCACACTTCCTTATCCTGGTAAGTCATATTTATAAAGACAGATGCTCAGTTGTAAACCCCACTGAAATACTTAAAATACAGTCCTAGACTGCTTGCCACATGTGTCTTATAGAAAAGCAGTAAATAATACGTGATACTGTCTTCTGGGGGACAGGGTAGAGGAAAAATTGTGGGGCTTTTCAAGTGGTTTTAGTGTGTGGGCTTTAATGACTTCAGACATGCCATAACTGAGTACTCCTGTCCTGCTACATGAGTATCCCAGTGTCTTTTTGAGACCATCAGAACTTAGTTTAGATCTTACAAGCTAAATGGAGATCAGTGAATTACTCACGTTGACAAGGCAAGCAAAATTCAACTAAATGAGAAACTTTTAGCTACCTAATGAGAAAACAAATTATGCATTCATAGACTGGTGCTCACCCATCATTAGTTCAAGTAAGGAACAATTATCTAAGAATGTAATTTTCTTCCTTCACAAAGTTTTTATAAGCCAATTAATACCTTTAAAACTACTGTTACATATTCTAAGTTTATCAGGACTTTATCAAGGAGAATATGTGATTACATACTCCTAAACTCCTGACTGCTTACTCTCAAACCTTAAAGTAACATGCCATTGTAGTGAGAAAAGTTTTTAGAAGTTTTAGTCAATCTCTAAAAAAAACACATGGGATTGGAAACTGCTTGTCAGATGAATACTGTTCTTAAATAAAATGTCAAACTGTAACGGTTATTGAATCAGATATTTGATCCCCCCTAGCTTGAATTTAACAAAAAAATTAAGTTTTTTTATTGAAATTCAACAGATCAGCTAAGCCTAATCATCATTTTCCACTTCTTCCAAGAAGGTTTTTAATCCACAGTTTTGAGTTTGGGTGCAATTAGAGTATAGGTTAGAGCATTATTAGTTTTGCTTATTTTGAAAGTAAAATTCTCATGCAAAAAAAATCACACAGAGCTTTTGTTTCACTTACCAAGGGGAGGTCCATGTGTCATTAGTATATCAATTCCCTCAGGAATAAGGTTCCACTTGTCTAGCAAAGACTGACCTCTGGGTAGATTAAAGCCCCATCCATTAAACCACGGTGTCCTTTGGGGGAAAATAAGACAAACTGCATCAGTGTAAAATAAAAATCTCTTTCCTTCTCCAATTTTTTTCCAAATTAAACCAATTTCTGTGCTTCAGAGATTACTTGCAGACAGCCTTTTTGAAGGGGATGCCTTTAAAACACACTGATTCAAATACATACATACATTAATGTATACATTTGAATTCAGATTAATATCTGATGCTATTTTTGTGCTTGAAGAGTATTCAGCTCTGGGGGCATTTACTCACTAGAGGGAAAGGGAAAAATGTTAGAATAACATAGTCTAAATATAAAGCTTTTTTTTTTTTCAAAGTTTGGGGATGCTGGAAGGTAAGAACTCCTTGCTCATGCTAATTACCAAAACAAGCAAAAAAATTCCAAAGCTTTTTGGAGGCAAATATCAATTTCTCACAGCACAGGGCAGCAGTAAGCAACAGTTCAACAGGATGCACGAGGTGGCACTTAAAAGTACCATCTGTGCTACGGTGTTTCACCAAACTCAAACTTGCTCCTTTTAGCACTTTTAATACTGGGTTACTGTCACCTGTCTTGGTTTTGAACTCCTGAGCCTCCTAAAGATCTCCATCACACAATGTTTAGCCCTGAGCCTCCTAAAGATCTCCATCACACAATGTTTAGCCTCATCGTGGCTTTTTAAAGAGATTTTATAATTTAAAGTTCATCTACTATTTCTTAAGGAAAACTTATATTCTCAGTCTTCTCCACCATAGCATAGCATTGTTCTGAGACACTGGTTTAACCACCAATCCAAGCCTGTAGCAATGACAAGTGAACCTCCTAGGAGTACTTTTTCAAAGTATAACAGCAAAAATGAATAATTTTCATGCAGGTATATAATAATAAAGCCTTTCCTTATCAGATAGGTACACAAAGCAATTGTTCTGAAGAGATACTGTAATGTTTACAGTGTCTGTTACTAACAACTTTTTATACAGTTGTTCGTACTGTACTAATTTTAAGGGTTTTCAGCCATGTGTGCATTTCCTAGAGCTCAGGCAACAAATTTAGACTTCATTTTCTAGGGAGGAAACTCCTATCCTAGCCCTAGTCATTTGGGGGTATCTTTCTGAGAGTTCAAGCTACTCCTGACATCTTTTGTGTGCTGCAGTTCTGAAAAGAGAAGGCAAAAACTGGGGCAGAAAAACAATCACAAACCAAAGAAAACTGTACCTTTTAAAGAGATAGAGATCATTAGAGCCCTATGTAATTTCATTATGTAACCTGCCTCCTCTACCCTCTAAATTATTCATATTTCTCAGCCTCAAATATGCATTAAAGCAGGAGTGTCCTGCTGAGATTACACCTCTAATTTTTATTTTTTTGTAATTAAAGTGCTTTGTTTTCCCGACACAATGATTTGACCAATGAAGATTATACCCAGTTATATGGATGATCTGCATTCCTGACCATCAGCAGTATGGAAAAACAGCAGGCGCTGCTAATATAGGGGCAGGAAGGTCACTGGTGCCTTAGTAACAAATAATAGACATATCCCATGTAGTCCTACTGAACTAATACTTCTACTACACACACACAGGAACTCATTCAAGCCAGCAGACTTCCTGAATGAACACTAACAAAAGATAGGGAAATGAGACGTTTAGTCAAACATTTGATGTGAGCTATGGGTTCCTCATGTGCACAGCCACGAAGCTTCACCTCTCACAGCTGCCCCGCTCTGCACCCACGGAAATGCCCCAAAAACATTCCTGTGTTGCAAAGCAAGGTCAGTGGACTCACAGAAGGTTTGTATGCAGCTGAATTAAAACTGAAGGTTGTGTCTTAGCTTTAACCAAATCACAAGAATTTCTGCTCTTCTAGGATTGAAACCTGTATCCTGAAACATGTATCTAAATTTCCTGTCCTACAGAGCTCCTAGGTCTTAATATATCAAAATTATTGTAACATTCAAGGCTGCAGTTAGAAGTTTAAAGATTGTTTGGTTAAACATTCAGCTGCTTGAAAAAAACAAACACACAGAGCATTGGTCAAACTTTTCACTGTCAATTAATAATTCTTTCCCCACTTGCATTTCTCCCAAAGATAAGATTGTAGTTATTACACCATAGTTAAACCTGAAACATGAAACCACATCTGTGATTTCTCTGGAGCTCTTTGGAGACTACAACCACAGAAAAAGCTGGATTTGTCTGCAGGTTTTTTATTTTATTTTATTTTCTTCTGAAGCACTGTGGAAGGAGGAGGGGAACCTGAGCTCAAATATATTCCTCATTCACCAACCTCTGTAATTAGCTGTGACTAACAGGCCCCACACGGGAACCCACTTGCAAGAAAACTTTCAAGAAACCTTCCTGATTAGGCAGCATGTGCACAAAAAAGATGGTCAAGTGCTTACTTAATATAATAAAGATTTTCATACAAAATGAATAAACCAAGGAAGAACACCTGGATTGCAGATTTAGGCTTCAGGCATTTAAAATACAAAACCTTGCATATTCAGTGACAGCACTGCACAGACCAGGCAGACTGAGGGTCCCTGCCTTTCAGGGGGTTCAGGCATTTCCAGAAAGCCAAGAGGATGCGTTCAGAACACCACCAAGAAGAGAAACAGCTTTCTGGCACAGGCTCAGGTTTAGATGAGATCACAGGGAAGGTCACCCGATGTTTGCACTCGGCTGTGTTGCAGTGCAGACGAAATGGAGTTGATGTGCTGTGAATCCCACAGCACATCCCGTGTCACAATCCCGGGAGCGCACAGTGAACGGCTTTTTACCCCCAGCAAACTTGAAAGGCGTGGAGGAAAGACAACCCCTGCAGTGTAGGTAGGTAGCATCCTATCAAGGGGTATTGGATAGGGGTATTTTACTTCCATTAGTGCCTTTTTTTGAATACATGAGTTATTAGAGTCACTCTCAACTTCTAAATAATTTAGAAAAAAAACTGTGCATGACGTTAGGTGCCTTCTGCAACATATTTTCAAGCTGATTACTCACTGTGAGAAACCACTTCCTCTCTAGGAAGAAATGCCTATAATGAACTTTGGCTGCACTGTCAGGGTTTAAGCCCAGCTGGCAACCAAGCACCACACAGCCACTCCCTCCTCCCCGTGGGATGGGAAAGAGAATTGGACGGGTAAAAGCACATACACCCACCTGTGGTAACCCCCCAGTCAGGTGCAAATAATTAGTAAAGGCTGCTTGATCCTTACCAGCCATATTTCAGATCCGACCTGTTTTTTTTCTTTCCTATGGAGCTCTAAGTAAAAGTAATTTCGGTTAACTCCTAAAACTGTTCATCGTATACTTCATTTTTAAGTACAGCTGGCAAGAGCAGAAAGATATCAGCTGTTGAATAATGTCACGAGGGAGGCGTAGACGGAAAACCCACCGGGACTGGTAATGAGAGATTACAAATGATTTTGTCATTTTACGTTTGATGGACCAGAACACTTCCTCACACCCCCATGCCCGGCGTGTGCAGGGGAACCTAATTGAGCCTCTGCTTGTCAGAACCACGCCACACTCCACAGCCTCCTTCACGTGCCATCAAACCGTCACGATAATTCCCGGTCCCCGGCTCACCTGACAGCTCAGCCCTCGCCTGACTGCAAAGCTTCCTTGTGGTTTAGGGATAGCAGCTCTGCTGGCACCAGGTGTGACACAGGGAATATCCTCGTGAAAGGCAGACACCTGGCCCGTCCCTACTCTCCTCAGTTCTTCATTTCTACGCAGGAATCCCCACAGGTCCCCCTCCACCTGGCATTCTGGAAGCTACATTTTCTGCAATTAAAACTGAGTGCTTATGCAGGAGGCTGCAAATTATCTTTGCACCTTGTGCTGCAAGAGACGCAGACGTTACTTGACGTGATGCCAGGAAGGAGGGAATCTTAAGCTTCACAGCAAGACTCACCCTCCTTTTACAGGTGCACTGGGAGAACCCCTGGACAAGACACACAAATCCATCTGCTTTTTACAGCAGAGAGCTGCCTCTTCAGCAGGTGATCGGATCTCCCTTCTCCCAAGTAAACACCGTATGGTTTTATTAAAACCCAAATGAACCAAAGCCAACCCACAATAAAAGCACAGTCATGGAGCATTATTTCATGACCAAAAAAATCACAACTGCTCTTTGGTGTGCTCCTCAGAAGCGACACTATGACATGAGGAAACAGGAGACACAAGGCCACAGCCTAGTTCATCCATAAAGGAATTTCAAATCCTTCTGGAACTTTAATGTTTTTAAAGGTTGGTATCTCCTACAACCTACTTTCATCTCTTCTCTGGCTCATGAATTTAATTACCTGATCCTCAGAGTTCAACAACTCAAAAGGTAAATGTACAGTGAGACCTTCTAGATTCAGATTCTCCTCTTAACTCCACCAGTAAATCCGTTTATTTCAATAGTTACTTCTAAACAGGATTAGAAAAAATAAATTATCTCATGGTTCTTTAATCCCATGTATCCATTCATTTTTAAGGCTACCCAGTCTTTTAGGAAAGCTTCAATTTTATCCTTAATCCAATGAGTAAAGTGCGCAGGAGGCAAAAATCTCGTTCTATCTCCTACCACAGGATAACAGCCAAGGGAGTGTCTAAAAGGCATCACAGCAGGAAAGCGCTTCCACACGACCAATAACAGTAATGAAATGCTCTTTATTTTTTTCAGCGTTCCAAATGAACACACAGACCTGGCTCGGGAGGGAGAGAGACCGTTCCAGCAGCAGAACAAAAGTGGTGGGACAGGACATGGACACGCACTCCTAGACTTGCTCAGCTGCAGGACTGTCCTACAGACACGTCCCCAAAGCATCTACGCCGGTGCTGGGCAAAAGCTGCTGCCGTGCCTGTGGAGCAGCAGAGAGCAAACCACAAAGTGTGTGTGGGGGGGAAACAGTGACCTTTGTGCACTGAGAAGAAAAGCCTTTCAATCCCCTCCCTCTACCCCGCACAAGTGTTTGCCAGGGCCAGGCAGCCGGGCAGCCCACACGTGCCGGGTGCCGTGTTCAGTCAATGGACAGAGCGTGCCTACTGGGAATACACAAACAGCGACTGCCAGGGAGAAGGGGAAGGAGGAGAGAGCCTGTGTAATCATGGAGACAAAAGGCTGAGCAGGGCAAGTGCACAGTGTATTGAGGAAGCACATTTTTACAAGAGCTTCTGTAAAGGCCCCAGAACTTGCCTTCGGTGCCACAAAAGTACTTTTTTTTTTTTGGTTAAGCTCCTTCTTACAGTGAAGGTTCAAATGCTTTTTGCACAATGAAACAACTATCAGGAAATGATAAAGGCTAAATTATTTCCTAAATGTGCTCATCCTGTGTAATGTTGCTATATCAGTAAGAGGCCCAGCCTGGGGGCTCGAGCTGTATGTCATTCCCACTGAGCACTTCTGTGCCTCAGTGTCCTGTTTAGAGAGTGAGGACAATAATACACAACCAAAAGAATCACCATGAGGTCTGCTTCCTTGGGATTTTGCTTACCCTGCATCTTTAAACAGCTGAAGCTCTCACAAAAGTGGATTTTCAGTACTGCCATTATGTTAGCCATGTTACTGTATGTTACCTCCTTATTACCAACCTGCACACAAGTCTGGAAGCCTCTAAAACACAGTCCTGCTATTTTTACAAAGCTAGAAAAACCTGAAACCTCAACAGCTGCTGGTTATTTGTTTTGTTTCGTAGTTTTTCCTTTTTCTCTCTTTCACTTACAGTCTATAGTCTCTAAAGGCTGGTTATCTAAATGACAAAGCATTTGAGAAGCACAACCCCCTGTCATCCACCCTGCTTGGAGGGCAAGAGCCCACACAGTGCCTTTCCTCTGGGAAGCAGTATTCCACAATGAGAAGCAGCAGCAATCACCTCAGCACCACCAGCCAGCATGACATGGCACATTCCTTGCACCAGGCCTCTCTCAGTTTCTAATTCAGACTGTGGAAACTGGTCCATGAAGGTTTCAGCTTAAACTCCTGCCAGACAGAGATCCATGCTTGAATCTGTGAGAGCTATGAAAGGAAAGAAAAATCCAGGACCTTTACTGCTACCACTGCTACCTCTGTGGATACCTTTCAGTGATTTTGCTTCTCTGATGGTCCACACCAACCACTTCTATCCTGTGTCTTGAATGGTTAGTGATCCTTTTTGGCAGAGGATTGTCCATTCGGTTCACATGTTTTGTGTTAACAATACCAGAGCAGCACAGACAATATTTAAGAAAACTCATCTGTGGGGAAGGTGTGTTTTAACAAAAATAAAATTGAAAGAAGTTGAGGAAAGAAACACAGAACAAATACACCAGGGTTTAAGACACTTGAGAGCAAAGGAGCAGACAGGCAGGAGGTCGAAATGCGAGTAATGTCACAGAGGATCACAAGACACTGAGGACAGCAGGAGGCAGAACACAGGGCTCCCAGAGGACAGGAGTAAGGAACACACAGAGGAGCAGAGGAGTGGACTCCACCAGGAATCCAGTGGGTACCGGAAAGGACAGGAAAGGAGTAGATGAATTTCTCAAGTTTATGATCCATACTACCTTGGCTTAAGCATCTGAATTGCTCATCAAAGAGGAAATTTCCTCCAAACCTTCTGAGGCTTTTCAATCCCTAACTGTATTGAAATTATTTTATTTAGGGCTTTACTTAATGAGATCTGGGAGATACTTTAATGTCCCAAAAATATGAAAATAATTCAAACTTGACTCAAGGGCTAATTCCATTCTACTTTTAAAAGGAACAGAATTACAAAGGCCTACTAATAGAAGCAAGTATTAAACCTTACGTATTTCTGTGCTGCATAAAGTTGAGGATGGCTTGAAGGATAGACCTGGTGTAAAACAGGACCAGTTTTAAATGGATCCATACATTAAGTACACTTTGTTTCCCCACATGGCAGTGGAAGCACTGTGGCAGCAGCCCAGACCTATGGAGTACCATCCTGGATTGACTTGTAAAAGTGCTTTTCAGTCCAGAGTGGGCACAGTGTCCCCTTCATTCCCATACTACGTGGGAATGTACATGCACATGCACCTTTGAAGAGTCAAAGGATGCTGCAGTACTGAAAAGAGCTTAAATGCCTCAAATTCTTACAGTAGAATTTTGTGGTCTTGGTAGAAACACAAAGGATCCTGGTATATCTACCTAAAGGATGGTCCTGAAGCTCACCATAATATAAACTGAATGTCCATTCTGAGGGACACACCGGGGGAAAGAGGAAAAAAAAGGGGGAAAAAACAGCTGAAATTTTGATTTAATTTTGCTCAAGAACTGTGCATGTTAAAGAATGATGCTTGGATTCTTGTTTTCTTATAGTAAAAGTGATCATAATATGCTACTTGTATTGCATCTTAATTTTCTACATTCCTCTCATTATCCATGCAGGAAATGTAAACTGACAAAGCTTCTATCTCAGGTCAATCTGGAAGAGGCTTTTACTAACAGCCCTGCTTCTGTGATGACAACACAAATTAAAGTAGAGATAAAAAAAAAAAAGGTAAAGAAGTAAAGACCTCTCCCCCAACATATTATGTTGCATAGTTTCAATCCACTGGGGAAGTCTGTGTGTTTGCCATGTAAAAAAAGCCAAATCTGTACAGGTGTAATTGCAACCAGTAGCTTCTGTTGAATATTTTATACATTTATAAAAGCAGCATTTGGAAAATATTAACAGAAAGATGTCTGCCTTTAAAACAAGTAAGCTACATTTCAGTGAATTATGAAACAACTGTTGCCAGATATAAGTTAGTATAACAAATAAAATACTCCAAAGTAGTTATGCCTGCCTGTCCTATTAGAGAATTTGGTTCTTGGTCCTAGGAAACTGCCTCTAGGTATTTAATTATTTAGAATGCTCCTTAAAACAGAATACTTTAGCATCACTAGAGTGTCCATAGTTCCTTCAAAAGGTTATGCTGGTCAGTGAACACGATTGCTTGTTCATGAATTAATGCCACAAACCAGAAGCTTTCCAGATACATATTTTTATGTAGTGTTTCAGCACCTTTAGGTATGTTTACATCTGCAGCCTGTACTGCATAACATTTAATGAGACCAAGAGGAAAGGTGTGTGTTCCCCAGAGGATGAATTCTGGCTGGGGACTCCCTAAGAGCTGCTGAACCACTGTCCCAGTTCACTGCTGTCCAGAGGCCACAGCCCTCCATGCACTGTCATCAGTCACAGAATCACACAATATTCTGAGCTGGAAGGCACCCACAAGGATCCTCAGGCCCCCCGAGAATGTTGTTCAAATACTTCTTGAACTCTGTCAGGCTTGGTGTTGTGACCACTGCCCTGGGGAGCCTGTTCAGTGCCCAACCACCCTCTGGGTGAAAAACCTCTTTCTAATATCCAACCTAAACTTCCTCTGACACAACTTCAGGCCATTCCCTCAAGTCCTGTCACTGGTCACGACAGAGAAGAGATCAGTGCCTGCCCCTTCTTTGCCCCTCACGAGGAAGTTGTAACTGCAATGATGTCTCCCCTCAGTCTCCTCCTCTCCAGGCTGAACGCACCAAGTGCCCTCAGCTGCTCCTCACACGGCTTCCCCTCAAGGCCCTTGATCTTTCTGCCCTTTTTGGATGCTCTCCAATAGCTTAATATGCA
>NW_016690313.1:1165205-1255407 GCF_001604755.1 Lepidothrix coronata | reverse complement strand
ACACAATATTCGAGGTGAGGCCGCCCCAGGTCAGAGCAGAGCAGGACAATCCCCTCCCTCAACCAGTTGGCGATGCTTTGCCTGATGCCCCCCCGGACAGGGTTGCCCCTCCTGGCTGCCAGGGCACTGCTGACTCATATTCAACTTGCCCCATCCCAGGTACAGAATCCAGCCCTTGCCCTTGCTAATTTTCCTACAATGGTTCACACACCAGCTCCAGCTCTTGCAGGCCCTATCCATTTAAATCCTGACTAACAAATCAGGGAGAACACTAGGTGATGTCACTGCCTCTGTAAGCAGTGGCACAAACCCCAACCTCAGATGATGGAATAAAAATAGTAGCTGGGCTACCTGAAAGGAGGTCACTTTTCTCATTCTGCTCTTCTCTAAAGATAATCCTCTGAAAATAAGAGAGTTGCTGTTTTATGCTTCAGGAATATCTACTAGATATCACCTCTGTTTAGAGCCACCTTAAGAGGGCAACCCATCACCACTACTCTGAGCATTCACAGTAAAGCTGTGGTTAGTACACACCTAAAAAAGACCCTGAGTTATAAAGTCTCTCAAAGAGTGGACTTAAAGCAGAGCCAAATTTTGCTCTTGTTCTTGCATTGCTTTAAAGCTTTCCATGTAACACACTTCCATGCTCTAGCACATAGCATCAAGAAAAAAAAGGTTTTGGTTGTTGTGCTTGTATGATGTGGATGTCTTAGTTGCCCCTGCTTTTCCTGATCTAACTTCCAGAGCTAACAAACCGGTTTGTTGTTTCTGAAAAGTAGAAAAACCAAACAACAAAAACCAAAACCAAACAACCAACAAAAAACCCTCACTAAGCACAACCTACATCACAATCACAGGAACTTCAAGGCTTTCAAAAACTCTTTCAAGTGCTTTACAAGTAATAAATAATTCAGGCTCAGAACAGTCTAGATAGAGCATTGTTTAAAGAGGTATTGTGTAGGACGTGATTGGCCACACCAAGAATAAATTTGCCAGAATATATGCCTAAGTCACTTGCTTAAGGTGAATCAGATGGTAGACACAGGATGCTGCCCTCCATGATTTTCATTATTAGTCTTCACTAATAAGTCAATTATTCTTACCTACTCTGACTTAAAATCAGACACTGAGACTGCATGAAGTCGGATGGTGCTGTTTCTCTATAAACACCATCATTTTATTTATGTTTTTCTCAAAACACTGTCCAGCACTCCTCAAGAAGAAACCAAAACTTTACAGAATGCCTGGTAGGAAAACCAAACAAGGCTCACATGTATTAAGTCTTCCAGGCACACAGAGCCCACAATATTTAATTGTAGGAACTTGAAACATAATCTTCTGCATATTTACAGAAAAGAATGGAAACAGTTAGTTATAATTAGGTCACAGGATACTCCCAGCATTTCTTGTTTGTTTGAAGTCTGTGCTAGCTTCCGTTCCAGCTTATTCTTGAAGGTGGATGCAAAGTTGCTTACCCTCACTAACCATATGAAAACTAAGAGTTTCCAGTGTCACAACACACGCTTAGTTGGCATTTAGGTACAGTATAAAATATCATGGCTGGACCTTAAGCCATAATACTGGTTTACTATTTAATTATAAATTTTAGGAAATGCCATTTATTTAAAAAGCTATGCAGATTTTGTTAATTTACTTCATTTATTACAGCCCTTGCTTTCTGCAGAAATTTAACATCTGGCACACTCAAAATTTCACCTTTACTGAAAACCATGATCCTACTTTGGAGTCTGCAGGAAGGGAAAGTTAGCGACTCCTGTTCAGTCTTCATCAAAAAACACGGATACGTCATTTGTCAAATTCTTTCAACCAAGAGATAATAGGATGATTATGAATCCCAAAATGCCTATCACGCCTCCTTCTCAGCTCAGGAAGCCTCAGGAGACAGACATGTGTGCAAGCAAAGTTCACACATACAAAAAATCTTATACCTGATATTACATGCATACAATGTGTGCACACGTGTATATATATATATATGTATATATATACATATATGTATAAATATACATCTATCTCCTGTTGCTCTGCTTGTATCAAGGAATCTGACAAATAACTTGCAGAAATGGCACAATGCACTCCCAAAACAATGAGAACTCCAACTGCTGCAGCACTAGAGCAGAGCCCCAGCCATGTAAGCAAACATTTTCAGGTTATTACCTGGAGAAGCTGTCTTATGTATGAGCCAATTTAGCAAATCAATTAAAGTAATGCAGTTACTTGATCAACAGATGAACACAAAGGGGGAAAAATGACAGAAAAGACTGAGGGAAAAACATGAGCGTCATGAAAAAAAAGCAGAAGCTGCTGAAAAGAGAGCATTCGGTATCACAGAGGTAAACAGAGCATTGTTTTAATTGGAAAGGATCTGTTTAAGCAATGGGTCACTCACTTTTGTTGCCTTTAGAGTTATAAAACAAGGAACTCAGATTACATGTGGGTCATTTACACAACACTCAATTTTAGGCCCTCCCGGGTTCGCACTGTCCTTTCAATGAGGTTTGTGGGAGGTGCAGATTACCACAGACTGAATGAGAGTTAATTCAACCCTTCTGGTGAAAAAAAACCTAACAGTAATAGAACAATATTTCTAATTATAGAATAATTAGAAACCAATGTAAAAGAATTTTTACATCTGATCAACAAAATGCCATTCCTACTCTTTACAGTTCTCACCTCGAGGGAGAGAGGATTTGATCCCCACACCTCTCTGAGGCCACATGCAACACCTAATTCCTCTCAAGAGAGTGTTAATGGAACAAAATTAAATGGAAGCAAACAGCAGAGGAAAAAAAAGTAGGGAAGGTGTCTTTCTCAGTGACCACCAATTAAACTCCAGGTTTTATGAAAAGCCCGAGTTGCCTCCCAGTGGATTGCAAAGTAGTTCCAAAGCTTCCCCATAGCCCGCTGACAAATCTGCTTCTGCTGGAACCACAAAGCAGCAGCTCAGTCAGAAGCACCATCCAGTGGGCAACAATCAGCATTTCTGGTGCTACAAAACACAGAATCATTGAATGCTTTGGGTTGGAAGGGACCTTAAGGATCATCTAGTTCCAACCCCCTGCCGCGGGCAGGGACACCTTCCACAAGATCAGGTTGCTCAGAGCCCCATCCAGCCTGGCCCTTAAGAATTCCAGGGATGGTGCACCCACAGCTTCTCTGGGCAACCTGTTCCAGTGTCCCATCACCCTCACAGCGAAGAACTTCTTCCTTATATCTAATCTACACCTGCCCTCTGTCCATTTGAAGCCATTCCCCCTTGTCCTATCCCTTCATGCTCTTGCAAGAAGTCTCTCTCCAGCTCTCTTGTAGCCCCTTCAGGCACTGGAAGGTTGCTGGAAGGTCACCCCAGAGCCTTCTCTTCTCCAGGCTGAACAATCCCAGCTCTCTCAGACTGCACAGGAGAGGTGCTCCAGCCATGCTGTAGTTTCCCCACCCCTTGGGATCATATACAACTCATATTTAAAAAGAATACACATTCAAAGAAAAGTTGTGAGCTCATATTACAAGTTCTCACTCGAAGTAAATTTTTTACTGATGAGTTACCAGCCTATGAACTGGTGGTTTATAATAGAAAGGCAGACTGACATTTAAATAGAGTGGCACTAGAATAATGGCTTTACATTAGTATTTTATGGGAGCCTGAATAACCACAGAGTTAACATACTGTATTTTCTGGCAATAAAAAATCCTTTGAAAACAAAAGGTCATTTTATTTGATAATGTAAATGAATTAGATTTGTATTGTATGGCCAAGAGAGTAAGGGAAAGATTAATTCTTAGAGGAGAAGTCAATATATCAGGATGGCCAGGATTGGTTTGGTTTTAATTCTTTAAGCATGTTGTAAAGCCTGTGGTTCATAACCCACAGCCATATATTGCTGTACACTGGAGGTTTTAATATGGGCCCCGGACTTCAGTCTGATCTGATAAAAATCTGAAACTTGCAGTAGACCATTATGTGGGCAAACTATTCATTTTATATTCACCTCCTTGTCGTGTCAGTGCAGAGGTCATCTAAAGAGGGGGCCTAATTAATCAAACTGTCAGAGCCGATGAGGAGGAGCATGTTAATGGGACTTTTATTTCACCCAGGAAAGCAGTGGTCTGACAGGAACCAGAAAATATGGCCTTGATGTTGCTGTTTATTAGCAATGCTGAGATCAGTGGTAATAGGTGCCAAGCAGCCTATGTTTGATAAAGCACTGGATGTCAAGAACCTGCACCAACTAGAAATGAGACTGACAGGAGGCAGGAATCGCTGCTTATTGAGGGCTACTGAGAGCAGGTACGGCTGGGATGTGATCACAAAACCTGAGCCTGCACAGGACACACTTGTTTCTTCAAAAGTAAAAACAAACAAAACAAAACAAAACAAACAAAACCAACAAAAACAAACAAACAAAAACCCAAAACCCCAAACCAAACTACTCCTCAAATACCAAAACCCATCAGCTATTTTCCTGCACCTAAAGGTGAGGCTTTGCAATGTTTAGGTCCCATTTGTTTCGCCTAATAGGCAAGCACAGCAGCACCAGCATAGAAAAACCCCTAAAATTAGTACAAGAGTGCTCAACTTGAAGGATTGCCTTGACGGGAGTTCCTGGTGGTGTAAGGCCAGCACATCAGCATGACAACTCTGATGCCCTCTGAGAGAGTTGTCAGGATTGTAAATGGTCTAAGACTAGCACAAAAGCTGAGACTAACTGATCCAGACCAATGCAGGAGTTGCAGCAGATGAAGGAAGCACAGCACAGGCAGAAGTTGGGTCTGTGCCCCTCTTGCCTGTGCTAGATCAGGTACTCAGTGAGTTCAACCCTGTCCCCACAAAACACAGTGATAATGCTAAAATAAACACAGTGAAGATTTAATTTCTTCCCCAAAGACTTTCTTCAAAATTGATGTTCCTAACACAAAGTGCATGCCCATAGTAAAGAAGAAAACAAGCATATCTAAAAGGGAGTGAGTGGGAGATACAAGAGATGCTCACAGTTTTTGAAGGGCACTGGACTCATTTTAGCAGCAGCCATAGCATTTGCTGTGTGGGTGATATATGCAAAATTTTAAATTAATTATTTTAGTAATGCACCCCTACATGATTTCCCAGTCTGCAGTGCATTTTATACTTCAGGCCATGGTAGGCTTTATAATTAACTACTTTCTGAAGCCATTTTAATTAATTTTTTTCCCCCTCAACACCATTATTTCCAAATGAATAGAGAGCTAACATTAAATAGCCTTCTAAATAGAGAGCTACAGGGATCTACTCTTGTAGGATAAAGCCCTTGGAATCACGCCCCGAGCAGTGCCCTCGGAAAGGTTTAAGCAGCTGAAAGGAAATGTGCTGCCAAAAGGAAACCTTGGACACTGACAGGGCATGCAAGTCCCTGGCTAAGTCAAAATTCTTCCTGGTGGAAGAGGAAAGCTATTGTGTTTATGGCTGCTGCCATGGATCCAAATATCCTCATCCTGAATTATCTTTTTCTTTTCTTGCCCGAGAACACTCCATTGTCTGGATCTTCCTTTTAAAGCCAGCAATACTAAAATTGGAATTAAATGATGCAAAACCAAGTTGTGTGCCTCTCACTGGGGTGAGTCAGCCTCCTGGGCTGCTGCTCCATCCCAGAGCTCTCAGAGGGCTGTGGGAAAGGCAGGAGCCCGGGATAGTCCTGCCTTCTGCCCTGGGAACAACTGTCCCTTGAAAGAGGACCAGCACAATTCCACCTACAAAGGCTAGAGAGACATGCTGGCAGTAAGGCATTTTTCTTTGTTAGCAAAACCACTTAGAAAACCTCCTGCCTCTCTCCTGAGCCTTCCCTGTTCCTCCCTGCCACAGGCACCGCTCTCTTCTAGTGGGACTCATGAGCCCGGGATGAAGTCTCTGACAACATCCACGTCTGAAAAGACTGGAAGATCTTTTTGGTTATTTGGCTTTACAAGATTCAAGCCTTCAAGCAGCCCAAATATGGGACTGGAAAATGGTAGCACTGGGCTCAGGACAGGTTACTCAGGGCAGGAACTGCTTCTCTGATGGCAAAACTCACTTAAAGCTTTACCATCAAATTACAGCTTTAAAGAGAAAAATGCACTCCTACCATAAAAGAAATATAGGAAGAATAATAAAGACACTCTTCCTGTCCTAATCTTTTGCTGCTGACAATGCCCTTTTGAATGGTTAAAATGATATTTATTTTCCCTTACAGTTTCATACTTTCTAATTTAAACATAAGGCACACCTACTGTACTTCACAGAAGATACATTAGACTGAAAATAAATGCAGAAAGCTAAAATGTGGTTCAAATAAATACCTTTTGGAGCTTTAGGTGGCTGTTTTCACAGCCACAAGAAAAAATAGAAGTTGATGGGCAAAATTTTAATGGTTATGAGACTCACTGTTACATTTTTCAGTGACATTGGTGTTTAAATCATTAAAGTCAGTTCACTATTAGCAAATGAAGTAGCACAAAAATTTGGAACTATGTTGAGTATCTTTTAGAAGAGTATTGAAGAGGGTTTTCTGTCATCAACACTGCATTACTTAGCCATCCCCATAGCATTTTATTAATGTTAGGATTTTATTACCTATATTGTACTATTAGCTTATTGGAGGGGAGGTGTGAATTTTTTGTAATGTCACACCTTCATTTACAGTCATTGTGTAGTCAGAGTATGACCACACAACTATTGCTTCAAAGGCTTTGTAAGATTGTATTCTTTAAACTGCCTGCCTCACTTCATGGACATATTGCTTTTATTTTGAAACAGAAGAAAATCTGCACGTTAATCTCAATGACATTGCTACAGGAACCTTATTTACAGTATGATTAAAAAATGGTCCTTTCTTACAGCCTCATTAAATCTAAGCCTCATTTAACTACCAGGACATTTTTACAATGGGTTTACTGACATACCATGATAAATGTCTGTATAACATCCTTCAACAATAGCCCCGACTATAGCCATAACCACAATGTGTATAAACACTGCATCAGTCCTAACAATGCGCTGTCCTGAATAGTAGGAAGTGAAGTAACACTAAACACATTTTTACTAACCCCCAAGTCTCCAAAACCTGTGTTTTGCTTTAGGTTTTTTTCATTGGTTTCTCTTTTGTTTTGGGGGGGGGCTGCTTTGTTTTGCCTTCTCAGCGGGAAAAGAAACACTCCCCCTAAAATTACGAGAATTAAGATGTTAAACTTTTAAAATATTACAGGACCCTTTGAAATTTTGACCTAGGCAGAAGGGTTTCCTGAAATTTGATTCTTTAGAGATAAAAGGGTTGGCAGCTGGATGAAAGCAGCCCTACCCTTTTTTTTCCATGTCAGAGAAATGAATGGAAGGGCTTATGAATACATGTAAGTCACCCATTCAGGAGCCACGCTGGTGCCTATTTGTCCTGAAATATCAGTGTTAGGTTACTGTGCAAAGCAACACAACTGAGCCAGCATAAACTCAACCCACGAGAACAATGAGGGCCAGAATAAGGTTTTTGGAGATTAAACAAATTTTTCAAACTTCAAGGTAATGAAAGGGATTAAAAGACATTTCTACGGGAATCATTCTCTCAAAACACCTTTATAAATGGTTAGCCACTGTAACTTTCTTTTGCAAGACACAGAGATCAGGAGTGCCAGAATCGTACAACAAAACTAAAACTGAACAGGCTCAAATGCCTTCCTGTTCATGGTTAGCCTCTGATTTAATTTCACATCAAGTGGAATCACAAAGCTGGACATGGTAAACCTACAGTATTTTCACTGGAGACTAGGGTCTGACATTCTGTCTAAATGAAATTTCCCAGTTGTCCCAAACACTTTTTATCTTATTTCCATGCTAGCAGTTCGAAATGTCACTATGTATTGCCACAATGACAGATGAGCAAAGGCACAAGAAAGCAACAAGAGCTGCTTTCTCCAATGAACCATGCCTGGCAAATGTGAAAATTCACTTGTGCCCCTGGCTCCTGGCCCACTCCCAGGTATTGATGGTAACACAGGGGTAAGCTCTGCAATGCAGGCTGAAATACAAAGCATGAGTTAAAAAAACTTTCTATGCATTGATATACATACACTGCTAAAAAACACCACTAGGGGTCAAATCTTGCGAATATTTTTTACTTTACTACCACAGGTTATAACATCCTGACAGCAATAGACACCCTGAGATATAGAAGATCGAGCCATGTGGCCATAATACATATTTTATGTGGATTAACAGACTGAGGCTAAGATGGTATTGGTAAAAAAATAAAGAAAACATCCCTCAGAAAACATGTGCTTAAGAGATGATGCCTCCTGCTCACTGGGATTTCAGAACCTGCAGACTTCCTCTCAGTGAAGACCACAGTAACATTTCTCATTGTTCTATCTTATTCATTTCTATTAACTACAATGAATTGTTCTAACGACAACCTCAAGACCAAACTGTAAGCTAGAGGGATTCTCTTCTCTAAGTCTCTTTCTCTTGCTGTGGTGAAATAATAATCTTCTGCCTCTAAAAGGCCACTCCTTTACATAGGCTTGCTCATGTCATAGAGCTGGTAAGTGCAAAAAAAAAATATAGATGGGGTTATATTATCAATTAGCACCTAAATATTGCTTACTCCGTCCCAATCTGAGTAACTGCTCGCTCTGAGCAACACTCCTGTCCAGCTCCCTTCAGAGCTGCCGCTCCCAGCAGTGACTCCCGAACGGAGCCGTGAGCATTTGTATGCAGCAACCTCCACCTGGAGACACCCAGCACTGGTACCAGGGGGTGTGAAATGCTGCTCTCATTGCAGTCAAAGCGCCAAATTTCACCCATGATTTATTTTTCAATAAGTCATCTCTTGCTGTTCCGCTCTTTGATATTGCTTTGCCTCTGAGAGCGCAGAAGATACAAAAAGGTGCATTTCTATCAGCGACATCCACTTCAAAACTTCACGTGCCACCCTCTTTATAAGGCCCTGCTGCCATCCATTCTCTGACAAGCTGTTACTCAGCCTTCACCTGCCTCTATTATCAGAAGAAACCATTTTGACCAGCACAATAAAACCTAGAGGTCACCACGGCCTCTCTTATAAGCATTAGGAAACAAACTTTTTAGTAAAAGGTGGGATAAAAATCGAGTTCTGCGCCACATTTGGGCTAGATTCCCCTGAACATGTAAATCTATACAACTATTTTCTTTCAAAGTATAAAACTGAGGTCCCATATGGCCAGAATCTTCCATGACTGAGACGATAAAAGCAAGTTATACCATATTTTGGGGGTATATTTTCAGAGCTCAATAGTGAGATCCATCTGAAACCTTCCTCTTCCAGGGATGCAGGAGGTGACACCTGCCCCCAGGAGACCCATGGCCAGAGCCATTTCCTCAGCTTACCATTCCTTTGCTACAGCTGGGAGAAAGAAGGGAAAAGGGAAGCAGAAGACTGTGGGGATGCTGACTTCAGTTTATACAATACTCCAGTGGTTAAAAAACCTTCCTGAGAACGTTCTCATTCAGGAGGCATGAACGAAATACTCTTTAAAAACTAAACAAAAAAGTAGAGGATTAGCCTCAATGCCTCCTACATACAGGGCCAGTAACTCTATGCACTCATGCAGACCTGCACATATATGTAACCTAGTCCACATGTTTTTTCATATATACTTACATACTTTTATAAACAAGAGGCTACATTATATGCTACGCAATTATAATCAAGAAAAAAAGCTGCATTAAAAAAATGAGCATGATTTGGCACGTTCAAGTAATTTAACATACTTGCATATCAAAACATACAAGTCCTTATCAAATTTCCTTCATCAAGTGTCAGAGCAGTTCAACTTCTGCCTGTAAATATGAATTTATGAAGGGAAGAGCAGTATTTAATTTTCTGTTTCTGCCTAGTTGCTTAACTGCCACTCGTATTTGGCTAGATGAATTAGCAAAGTGTTTAAAGCACAAGCTAAGGCTGCCTGTCATCAGGAATGAGCTTTCCACAGTGCTTAACACTTTTCAGTGATTAAACCACTGCCACGACATCCTTGCAGAGGTAGCTTGATTTTTTACAGTGCATCAGGAACAAATATGACCTGTTTTTTACAGCTACAGTGCATGCAAGTCTACTAATACAAGAGTCTTTGTCAGCTAAATTTAGGTGTTCAGGAGTGAAATGTTCGGTACAAGGTATTTTCCCTGGCTCCCTTATGGGCCATGGAGAGAGACAAGCCCTTTTGTAAAAGGGTACAACTAGTCCACAGGCTAATGTTTAAAGCAACTGGCATGGATTGCAGGTGCTGCTTTCTGTGCCCTTTAATGAAAAAAGAGGGAGCTGAGGAACTCTTCCTTAGCTTCAACTCGTAAATTTACCCCCCCCCCCCAAAAAAAAAGCCATCAAACCTCCAACCCCAAACCCAAAAATTTACTGTACCTTAAGGGACATCATATGTTATATAAAATAAAACTTCTGTAAAAATGTGATGAGATAGGTGTTTGTTCACACGAGCATGCATGTACATATACAGCATACAAAATTTTACACCTAAAAAATATATATATCAACTGCTGGCAATATTGAAAACCCTTCAGCATGTTTTTTCTTTGAAAGTGTGCAATGCTTCTAAGAAGGCAACTGTGATACTGCTTTTAAGATATTTTAGTAAGGGCCCTTGACAAGCTTCACATAAAATATTCAGCATTGATGCTTTCAAGTCCACACAATTTAACTTAAAAAGCTCTCCCTTCTTCAGCCCACATTGTAAATAGGTTTATTATAAAGGTATGGATTAGATGCTTTTCCTTACCCTTCCCATCTGCCTTCCTCAAGTGTGATTGTATTGGGCTGCATCACAAACTCAAGCAAAAATCAAAAAAATTTCCTTTTAGAATTAATATTATTTATTTAAAGCTGCTTATTTAAGAATTTTGGAACAATTTCACATACTGTTTCAAATCGCTATGTTTACATCTCCAACAATTAACTGTGCAGCTGAAAAGTAGTTGGAATTAAAAGGGTCTTGCATTTATTTAGTCCTCTAGTAGGCAACTTTATTGGTGATGCCTTTATTGGGAAGAATTTGTCTTCTAAACTAACTTTTGAAATTACATCCTGGCTTTACAGAACTGAGGAGCCAGTGCTACTGATTTCAGAGGGAGCTGACTTTCCTCCCTAATCTTTTATTTTTATCTGAATAATGAACCAATAACCTGCTCAATGTAAGGAAGTTCTTAAAATAATACACTGAAATACTGGAAAAACATCTATGCTGTGGAAAACACAGCATTCATGTAACTTTTCCGACTATAGCTGCAACAAAGGACCCTTTGCAGGCACAAAGCAAAAGCCATTTTCAAATTCTTACAGGCCTAGAGACTTCAATGTGTTTTTCTAACCTATTTAGGTGCCCAAGCTGTCATCAAGATGGAGCCATGCTTGAGCCTGCATGTTGTATTTCTTAATGTAAATCTGCAGTCCTGAATCGGGCAGAATTCCAAGTACAGTATTTAAATTTTTCTCATCTGTTGCCGAAGAACTTCAGGATCAAACACATGATTTAAAGCCTACTGAGATCAGTGGGAAAATCCCATTGGCTTCAATGAGCTTTGGATGAGACTCAGAGGACCACAGTTCGTTATCTAGGGCTGAAAAATGCATCTAGTGAGCTCTAAGCTCAGCATCAAAACTCCTAGTTATCTCAGTTCTCCTCTCAACTTTTCTACATTCCAATCCCTAACTATACTAGCCTTTTCTTTATTTGAAAATCTGTTGTGTCCTCTTCTCTTCTCTGTTTGGTACATTTGGGAATTTTATCCTTGACAATAGAACTTCATGATAAAATAGAGACCAATAACACTTTTAACTTCTACTCGTGTTATGCAAAGACATTTTAACTGCTGTTGAACTCAAGCTACAGGAAATGGTGATTTCAAACTGGACTTAATACGGTCATTGAGATATTTCCTATAAATATTTTAGATGGTAATTCTATTCTTCCCAAAGAGAAAATGACTTAATTATCAGAGCCTTCTGCTCGCACTATTCATGGGAACAGATATACTTTTTAACACATTTAAAGATATTAAATTATGAAAACCAGTTCACACAGGGTAACTATCAGAGATAATTATTTGATAGTTCATTATGATGACTACAGTACATTTATTTATAAAAAGTGCCATGTTTTATACCCTGACACCAAAATCAGACACTGCTTCACGGCCAAAAAAGTCTCCTTTGGCACTAGCAGATGGAAAATCACTGCAACCTGTTAATCCAGTCCCGTTCCAACCCAGACCTGCTCCTCTTTGTTGTATCAATATTGCACAGCCGGTGCAATCAGGTTCCTTGTCCAAAGCCTCCTGGTCACTCTGCTGTCTCACAAGAGCTGTGTGTGCTCTGCACAGGGGTAAATATTATTGGCCATTCTCTATGTTTTATAGTCTACCATTGAACCTTTAAACGCGTGTTTACCAAAGCCTCTAGGAGCACAATGTCTTTCTTAGCTGGAGAATATCAGGCGTACAACACAAGGTTTATACAGTAACTTCTGCTTGACTGCAAAATATATCAAAACAGGGTGAGCCCCTGTTTATCCTGGGGGGAAAAACGACCTTCTGTCTTCTCATCCCACATCTGACAGTTGTTTACAGAGACTGAAACTTCATCTCCCACTGAAAGGAGGAGAGGTCTACCCAACGATTTAAAGTGTATCAAGATTCAATTGAGATGAATATTGGCAGCACATTTACTGCAGAGTTATTGCAAAACTCATTTCATTAATGATAATGATACTAAAACATTGGAAATCCATGAAGGTAGAATCAGAAAGACCGATGTTCACTGAAGTCAATGCAAAGATGGAAGCAAGCTCTGGATCTTACTTTTGCTTACAAAGCACCATCTTCTTTAGAGCTAGTAAAATTTCACACAAAGGATTAGAGGCATGTTACCAATTATTTACATAAAATCCCCACAGAATAAAATGTAAAAGAGTAAATATGAATGGTGAAAACACAGTGAGGAAGTGGGAAGAGACCCAAGATCATTTTTCCACAAACACACACAATTACTGACACTCATTCAGGAGAGCTGCTTGTAACAAATGAAACTTTTCACACCAAATTTGCAGGGTGGATTCCTCTCCTTACTTTCAGCAATCTCACACATATTTCAGAAATCAAGCATAGTCTGCAAACTTTAATTCAAGCTTTAACATCAGCCCTTCAATCCTACACTATTCCCCACGTGCATCCCACCAGGAGCCACAGAGCAGCACCATGAAATGATCTTCTGCTCTGAGCCCAAGGAGCTCTCTGTGCTGCTGGGCTGCCTTGGGGGTAGCTGTTTTAAGGAATTACCAAGCTAATGAAAAAAAATCTGGTTTCTGGGGACAGAATATCAAGAATAAGCGGTTTCTGTTCCTTTGCAACGTTTGCCCTTTCTTGTCAGCTATTGCTGAAGTAAAATGAATTCACCTGAACTGTAACCATCAGGGTGAGGTGAGAGGAAAGTGCAATATTATTAGGACCAAAGTATTACATGAAAGCTGTGATATGAAAGTCACAACCCCCTCCACCCCCACTATTTATTCCAAGTAGAATAACATCTTTGCTCACACCAATATTCACCTCCTTGTCATTTAAAGAGGGAAAAAAAAAAAAAGTCAGACCAACTTTTAAATTAACTTACATACCACGCCTCCAGAAATGATTAATACTTCTTGAAAGGATAGTTAAGAACAGCAAAAAAAGAAAAACCTAGATTACTGTAACTGGGCAGAATTTCTTCTCAAACTAACCCCAAACAGAAAGAATTGCTCACGTTGTAAGGTCATCTGCTACAAATTTATCATTACCTAAGGTTTTTAATGCACAATTCAGCATGATGCTTCTGTGTGAAATGCCAGTGCCCGCGACAGGTAGGCTGGAAAACACAAGGACCTTCTGTTGCAGAAATAAGAGGCAAATAAGAAAACCTGTGAGGGACCCCTGGGGAAGACTTAACTGCAGTGCTTGCTTGCCATCAGCCCCGATGGATTGAATCCATCAGCACAAGCACCACCCGCTCCCACGAGCTCCTTCAGACTCTGTCAGGAGCACCACAGCTTTCCCGGAGTGGTAGCTGGACATAAAACTCATCAAATTAACCTCAGTCTGCATTAGCTGTGTTCTAGAAGGAACCACATGGCTCCGGAAGCAGAGAAATATTGAAGTTTAGCAGGTTTTGCTTGCAGTGAGTGGGATGGCTCCTTATTATTTGTTGCTAGTTT
The DNA here is from genome assembly GCF_001604755.1 of Lepidothrix coronata. Lineage (NCBI taxonomy): Eukaryota > Metazoa > Chordata > Aves > Passeriformes > Pipridae > Lepidothrix > Lepidothrix coronata. The sequence goes on along the minus strand of NW_016690313.1, from coordinate 1,241,154 downwards.
TCACTATTCACGGTGGAAGAATGCTGACGCCTTCACTCTTTTATCGCTTGCAAAAGGCATTCAGCCCCCAAAAATATCTGAGACTTTACTGATTGGTCGCTTTCCTGCGCAATTTCTTTTAAGTAAGTTTCCATGGGAAAGGGTATTTTGGAATGCACTATCAGAATAATTAATGTCTAAAATTGAAGGCCGTTCAAAATCTGCAGCACGTTGTTAGCGCGACCTCCTCACACTGTGTCACTAAACATAAACCCCGGCGTCATGAGCAGCTGCAACCCCAAGTACAACAGGGAGGGAAAAAAGGCTCTGCACTAAGTAGAAGAGCACCTTGACACGTGGCTTCCCTTCGCAGACTTGCAGCAGAAAATAAGATCCCCCACGGTGGTGGGGATACAAACTTATATTTCTGACTTAATTAACGTGGATTTTTATTTTGAGTCTTTACATAATAAATTCTAGTTTGCTTGCTGTGTTGGACAGTTAATTATTTTTTAACATTTACCCTGAAGGTGTAACTACCCACATGAAGTGTACACTTACAGTAATATATTAAAATCACTAATATCTTAAAAATAAGCAATATTTAATTGGTCCTAAAGTTAAAAGTCAAGCCACTTAACTGACAGAAGTCCTCAAATAAGATTTTAGAATCATGATTTGCTGGAAAAAGATTTTTACAGGATTCATTTCTGTTTTTCTAGAAGATAATGTATTTTTTATTTCAGTCAATATTAATGTTGGATTAAAATGAAAAAGAAAAATCATCAAAAAAATGAGAATCAGAAATAAAAGTACCACCTGCAATTTATGAATAAAAATTAAGTATAAAACACTGCGTCCATTATCTCTGCAATCTTGAAAGACTGGCTTGACCAGGAACAATAGATCAGTTTAAAAACTGAGGCAAAGGCAATACTTTGTCTTATAAGATAAAATTTGCTGTAATGAACTTTTTCTTTATGCATTTAGAAGTTCTAAGGTAGTTTTATTCTGTTAAGAGAACGCATTTTAAGCCATTCTCTATGTTCATTTATAAATTAATTCTAACAATTTGCATCAAAAGACAGCTTGAATTCATGAAAAAAAGGAGAGATTAAAAAGCATAATTCATGACTTTATACTCAGAAAAATTTTAAGTGTATATACAAAAAACATAAAGTGTAAAAATGTTAATGTATAATAAGCTACACTGTTATTTAAATAAGAGTCTGTAGCATATCGTCCCAAGCTAAAAAAGATGAAATGCTGCCAATTAGTGACAATCAACTTTCTTCAGATAAATAATTGCTTGTAGATTTTTATGAAGCAAAATAACAAAAGCAAGAGTAAAGTTAATTTAAAAAATCACTTAGGCTTAAACCAGCCCACCCTGTGGCAAAAATAAACTCTGTTTTACGAAGGGGCAACTTGGCAAACAGTAACATTTATTTTTCATCTATAAGTAACACTGTCTAAATAATCTTTCTGCAGCTCTTTTACGCTGCCATCCAACGCTGCACTTCCCACAGGGTGCCCTGGCTCTGCACCTCAGCCCTGTTTATCCACCTTATCAGCTCAGGAAGAAATTTCGGCAAAACTCTTCCTCTGGTCACCGATATCTCTGGGAACCGAACCCATTAAGATATTTGTGACCCCTACTCATGCTATTTTAACTGTCTGTTGTACAGGAAGGAACTGATAAAAATAGGATTACAATGCCCTTACAGATGAACTAGCAGGAGGCTTGATTGTGATTGATGCCTGAATAAATATACAATAACAGGCCCTACATTTCAACACCGCTTTTGATAAAAGGTAAGAAGCAGTGTCGGTTTTCACCGCCTGGACTGCAGGACTCTTTTCTCAAATACCTGGGAAGTGCCTTTTATTGAAGATTGAATCTTCTACTCTTGGTCTGATTTTAAATAGAGAGCGGGAGGTGCATTATTAGTAGGTAGGAATGAATATTAGTATTATTTTGTGAGGTACAAAGATGCATTTCTTCCCACAGGTGCTTCCGTGTGGCCCACCCCCAAGTTCAAATGAAGGTCTGAATTCCTTTGAAGTCTCAATAACTTCCCCACAGATAATCAGTGCCAAGGTGAGCATATTGAAAAAACAAGGCAGCATCATAATAGTTCTGTGAAAAACAAAGGGGCTGGACTTGGAGTTTGGGGTGGGGAGAGGAAAGCTGGGATTGCCAGGTCTGTGTCAACTCATCTCTGCCTTGGGAGAAAAAGTTTTCAACAGTCATTCAGGCACAGGCCTACTCTGGGGAACAGTTTCTCTAGGAAAAGCATGAGCCCACCCATGGCTGGAGTTGGATAGCAACAGGAGAGCACAGTATTCCTAGCAAACAATGTCAGATGGTTTTCCCTGACTGTTTACTGCAGTACAGACTGAAGCCTTTTAATTCTTTTAATCTTTCTTAATCAATTAATTCTTAATGAGTGCTGCATTTACCACCCAAAGCAGAAATTTCAGGAAGTAAACTCAGAGCACTGTTTTTATTAACCTTCCTCTTTTTGGAGAAGAGGGCTTCAAGTGTCCTGAAATCACACGTTATCAGCTCCCACTTCAAGTAACACAGCTATCTACTCCACTTCAACAGTATATCAAATACGCCCCTTCTTATCCTGCAAAAAATAGACACCTACTTAGCTTTCCAGTGCAGTGATCCAGCCAAGTGCTCCAGCAAGTACACAAACTTCAAGCAGGCAAACACTCCCTCTGGCTCCTTTGAAATCATTCAAGGAAGTAAATCTGCATCTGCTCGGTACCTTGCTGGATCATCTTGCTAAAAATAACTTAACAGCAATACTTGGCACTTCCAAAGTGTTTCATGTGTAGAAACTACTGTTGAAATGGCAATCAGGTAACTGTTATTGGCCTTATTTTGTAGATGGAGGAATTAAGGCAAAGAAACCATTTAGTTATTTCCTGCCACTTGTACAGTGAGGCAGCATCAGAGCTGGGACTCCCTTTCCTGTTCCCTCATCCACATGCTCCATCCTTCTGGCACCCATGTGTTTCTCTTAACTGAAGGCACAGTCAGCATATCCAGCAGCTGTCCAGCAGTCTGCAAACAAACTTCAAAAATTCAGTTCCACCTACTCCTACAGTCTGCAGCAATTAATACAGATCAAATATTAAAATTAGTCCAACCCCCCTGCAGTGAGCAGGGACACCTTCAACTAGGTCAGGTTGCTCAGGGCCCCATCCAACCTGGCTTTGACTGTTTCCAGGGATGGGGCACCTACCAGCTCTCTGGGCAAGCTGTGCCAGTGTTTCACTACACACCAAACTCCATCACTCACTATTCATTATCAGCAGATCTTACTGAAGTATTAATTCTGTTCTGAACTCATCATTTAACAAGACAGTAAATACCATTTTAGTGTACCTGGCCCTAGAGCAGAACTCTACCAAACCCCTGAACCCCAAACCAAAGCACTGCAGCAAGATGCAAAGCATTTACTCAGTATAAACTTGGCCAGTTCAAAATTTGGAGCACACACTTCATATTTTATACCCTGGGGAATGAAACAGAAACCCGGCTGACTTGGAGGAAGCTCGTTTTAAGGGGTCACATAGCAGAGCTCAGACCCAGTATGACTGATTGTGGAACTGGGATTAAGCTGTGCTCCAGCCTCCCTTCCCTTCCCAGTTTCAGTGGCATTTAAATGCTTGCAGGGTGACATCAAAATCACAGTGTTTAAAGTCATTTAACACAGCATCTCACTGCTTAGGGAGAAGCAAGAAATCCTGGCTCCAAGTGGTCAGTGATGCCTGAGCACCGAGCACACCACCAGCTCCTTGTTTGTTCGGGCTGCAGAGCTGCCCAGCCCTAACCAACCAAGTGCTCTGGTTTTAAGTTCCTATAGCTCTGGATTAGCACAGTCCAAAGCCAGGGCTGTGACCCATATTTTAATACCTTTTCTTCTCCCAGATGTGATGGTTTGGTGGTGTTTTGAACAGCACGCCACTCCAACCAAGGCAGGACAAATAAACTCTCCACACTGGAATTTATAACGTAAAAATGGGTTTTTGCACAGAGCTTGTAAAATCAAGCCAAACATACATATGAGAAAGTGAAATCTTCCAAGCTTGGTTTCATTCAACTGCTGATGACACAACTTGTTATTCAAGTCTATACAGACACACACACACACACACACACACACACACACACACACACGATGCAAATGGAAAAGGTCGTGAAGCAAAAGATTTTTCCTATTACAATTTAAAATATCTTTGAATTGGAATGAAAAATAAATTCAGTGCACTACTAACCAAATGATACATACCCTCAAGCTGCACAGCAAGAAAGCACTTAAACCCACATTGAACTTAAGCAAACAGATAAATCTTACAAATTCACAAGGATGAAAGTGTGCACTTAAAATTAAGGCAAGAGTTTACTATTGCTTTTGCAAACAGGTGAATGAAATTTCAAATAGACATATATATATACACATATATGTTCTATATATGAATATAGAATATATATTTATATATCCATATAAAACATTACAAAATAACAAAGCTCTGCCCATCACAACTGCAGACAAATAAGCAATAGAGAGTTCAAAGGTTGAAATATTAACAGAAGAATTCCATCTGCAGTAGTTTTGTATTTAAAATCAAAACCTGGAGAAGCAGTGAGGAACGTGGCACTGATCAGCACACTGTGAATTACGGAGCAACACTGAGAATCATCTCCTAGTAAGTCTAAATTCAGCACAGAATAAAATTATGGTGTAATTGGGGTGGGGGGTGGGTGGGGGTGGAGGAGGTGTAATTGCTCTAAGAAAGGAGAATTACAGCTACTCAGCTGCCAAGATCTCGAAGTGCTCCAAAACCACAGCTCTATTTCATCACATTTAATTTTTGTACATATATTAAATCCAGCCAAGGCAGTAGATTAAAATAATATAGTAGATTGTATCAACCCAGACTTTGGCAAAATGTGACACAATCCCTTTTCAAAATCCTAAAATTGGCTTGCTTGGGAGGACTATCACACGCCTGAATAGTGGCTAAAGGGCTATAAATAAATAGATTGCAGCAGCACAAGGGAGGTGCTAGCAGATTGCCACAGGGATTGGTATTAGGATCAGTTTTATTTAACATCTTTATTAATGATCTGGAAGAACGGGTAAACAGTGCATTAATTAAATTCACAGATTTCAATATAGTGAGAAGTGTTATAAACATGACAGTGGGGAAAGAAATTATGCAAAATGAGATTAGAAACACTGAGATAAGTAAGAAAAGGGGATTCCTTCTGAAAAAAAATGCAGGCTAATACATCTGAGGAGAATTAAAAAACATAAATAAGCAGTGAGAGGAAGAAACTCAAAACCTGTGAAGCAAAAACAAGAGACCCAGGGGCAGCAGCTGTCAGTGACTTGTGTATGAACTTGCAATATGAATGAGGAAAAGAATAAAATTATCTGGGCTGCACACGTGGATGGATCACGACATTGTAGCGTGATGCAAGCCTGGAGTTCCTGCAGAGGCAGTGGAACATGCAGTCACCATCAGTGTTCCAACCAGCCAAGTATCTCCCCTCAACACACTGCAGAAATCTGCAGTTTGGTCCTAAGCCTCTGTGAAAATTAAAAAAAAACAAAAAAACCAACCAAAATCCAATACCCAGGAATATAAACCACCTCATCAGAAACAGCGAAGAGGGAAAGAGAAAAATCTGAAAGGATTACAAAAGACTGAGTGTATAAAGTGGCTGACACAGGGCTGGAAAAGTACAAAACCAAACATCATGAAGGTACAAGAAATCTTTAGGTTCATTTCAGCAAGCATGGCACAATTTGCATATTTTTTTTACTTAAATAAACATGGAAAGCATATAAGCAGAATATAGGTCCCATTAGCAACACCTACACTACACCGAGGAACAATCTCAGGAAGAATTAACTGAAACTGTTTTTTCTTCATTCATTAAAACTGGGCATAACATTAAAAAATACAGTGTAGGAGACAATCCTGCAATAGCAGAATGATTTAATGGGTCTTTTCCATCTCTAACTCCAATGATTCCTTAAGAGACAATAAGCAGAGAGACAACCCTCTGCAAAATTAAATCACTGGAAGTCAACCAGAGAATGAAAATTAAATCACAGTAAAGTATTTTCTTCTTTGTAAGCATTAGCATTAATCACATGCAAAAGTAAAATATTAGTTAATTTGATTCCCTGTGCCTTCCAGACTCTGGTCGAAATGAATCAATGCAGGAAGACTGATTTCTCTGATAATTGGGGAAATGGTAAGGAGGGACGAGAAGAAGAAAGAAAAAAAATTGAACAGTAGAAATAGCTGGTGAAAATGAAATTACCCAAAGCAGACTAGAGAAAACCACGCTAGAGCACCTATTTCTCTTGTATTCCTATTAAGAACAATATATGTAAAATTTCACAGTGGGGGCTTTGAAACAGTGTTATCCGACTATGGCTAGAATTGGAAAAAAAAAATCACCTTGGACTGTACAGACTATTACTAATTTGTTTAAGTGACTGTTATTACTGTGCTGGAAGTCTCTGGACAATGGCTTTACTGCATGACACCTTCTGCTGGTCAGCCCTCTGCAACACCTCGGGTTTGCTGCAGGGAGAAGGTGGTGCTACACCAAAATCCCAGCTCCCCACACACAGTAAAGGACGGGCATGGTGAATTCACAAGGCACAACACGTTTGGGAACCCCTTCTCCTGAACTGCTGTGGAATAAGCAGCAGGAGCCGCTCCCTTGGCTGTTTCCATCGGGATCCTGTCAGCGATCCAGCACAACCACTCTGTGGCCGAGGGAGGGAGGCGTCATGCCAGCACTTAAATCTGCTCTTTAGGCCACAAAAGGTCAGACTGGACAAACCACAGCCTAACCAAGCAGTTTGTAGCTGGGGGGGGAGGCAGCACAGAGCCTTTCAAACCGGCAGCCAGACGACGGCATGAAACCGTACGGGATCAGTTCTGAGCGCAGCCAACAAGAATTCAGGTGCAGATGCTGCTGGACATCCAGACTGGGCCAGTTTTGCAAAGGCTGGTCATTTCAGCTTGTGCACTAGAGAAATTATTGCCTGTGCTATGGGGAGTACAGGAAAAATGGACATGACCACAGTGAGAGGCGAGCAGAGCAGCTGAGACAAACCCTGCTGCCTTGGGGCCAGCGTTTTTTTCCAGCCAGCAGCCTGAGTTCTTTAGTTCAGTGACAGACTTTATTGAGCTGGCAAAGAGATACACCATCAACATAACAAAAACTTTTTAAAAAATAAAAATAAAGCCAAAGGAACATTACAGAAAAAAATAACTGGGGGTCTGGTTTGTTTCTTTCGATGCATTTTAAAATACATGCTTTCCTCCTACAGGGAAGAAATACTGTATTTAATTAGAAGCATAAATCATTACACTTTTATAGTTAGCAATTTCTTCTTTAGTGAAACTACATTATTTTCTCACTACACATGCTGTTTATTGTTCAAATTTTATTATAAGTTCTAATAATTGAAGTGTTACAGAACAGTTCAGTTTGTGGTTTTTTTTTTTTGTTTCTATTAAACCAACTCTTAGATTATTCTTTTGTTGTATTCCCATCAGCAGAACTACGCCTGGCTTTCTACTTACTGCAGGAAAATATGCACTATCTTAAGTCACCCTCTGAACGTTATGGGGATAGATTTATCTTCCAAATTCTAAAAAGAGTTTAAAACTTAGCCCCATCTATGAGCAGAGCTTGAATTTTAGTCCTGATATTTAAAGATGGGGAGGTTCTTCACATTCAGAACGCAGGTAACCAGCGGTTCTGCCGCGACAGGACCCGTCCTGCAGCTGCACATTCGCTCTCCACCAACACGAAGCCACAAATGTCACTTACTTCAGCCATTTTCTACAGGACTGCAATTATTTTCCTCTGTGTATTTTCCCCACCCCACAGCAACACAATCAAGATGTAAACACAAAGAAAGTGCAGCAGACACCTCACTGATTTCACTGCCATTTAAGACAACCCCAGCAGCTCTGTGCTGTGGGCTGATGAGGAAGGCACATTAAGGCACTTGCAACAGAACATCCAAGTAGGCCTGTTTTGCAGCCTGATTAATAGAAACAACCTCTGAGGACTAATCACAAGTCGAGCCCTGTTTTGTAGATTAATAGAACAAAGGCACAAGAGAATAGGGAAGGTTACAGGACTGGAATATAAATAAGAAAAGGTGTGCATTCCAGGCAGATTGACTGCTAGTAATTATCAGCTAAAGACACATCCTTACGGGGTGAGTTCTCGCTCTTCTGGGCTAAAGCAGCTCATTTCCAGACGGACAATAGGTCTCTGTATCCCTGAATATTTTATCTCCAAAATTCACAAAACAACAACAGCAAAACCCTTCTCTGAAACAAATCACACTTTCATATCATTCTTTCAGTACCATTTAAGTTTCTGTTGGTATTAGGTGATGCTAAAGTTTGCAGGAACCATCCTTTTCAGTTATACCTGTGTGGATCAGCAAATACAACATTGGAACACAATGAATGACTGTTACTCAAAACACTGCAATATGGTAGTGGATGCTACAACCCAGCAGAAATCCCACATACCCCATCTGACTCTGCCAGGAGATGTGCTGCTGCTCCTGCTGCACCATCGCAGCCAGCAGATTTTGCTGGTCCTGAGCAGGATTCCACTGCTTGAGAAAAAGGTACTCAGCCAGAGATAAGTCCTACAAATAAATCCCTTTGAAATGAAACGCAAAATAATGTACACTTTCTCATTACCTAATTGTTCAGCAACGATTTAAAGTTGTGCCTGAACTATGTGCAGCGCCTGCACAAGTTCCGTGTGGAAAATGATGGAACCTTTTCATGCCTCTGAGGAAAATTCCTTCTCTGCTTTTGAAAGTATTCATTTTGATGGGCCATAACAGAATGTAGGCAAGATAACGGCAACACAAAATGCTGTGCCTGTACCTGCTTCAAAGTTCAAGAACAACTGCAAGTATCACCCAGAGCCAGCTCTTCATTAAACACGTGCAATCTGCTCTCCAAAATCCTGAATGAAGTCCTTCTGACTTCAGGAAGGATGGATTTCTTATTTTATGAGAGAGAGTATCTCTTTATCTACAAACACATTAAACATTTGCAGAGTGATTTTTACTTTGTTTATATATTAAATGTATATATTTTATATATACATATTTATATATAAAAATACTCTCAGAATTCCTAGCTTTTCCAAAAGTTCCACCTCTGCCAATGCTATACATACAAGAACATAAGCTCTTGAACCGTATAAATCTAGGAATTTATAAAAAAGGATCTGCAGGCTAGGCAATGGAAGACAATCTTCCTTAAAATGGCACTTTACAGGTTTATCAAGAAATACAAAACTTTTGTTATATTCATAAACAGAAGAGGGAGACAAACCTACTAAGAACCGAAAAACCAAATTCAGGCACCCATAACCCTGGAAATTACAGTGTATCAGGGCAGTCCATATTAAAATTAGGAACACTTCAGGACTACAGCTTTCAGACTAGCACTCAGCTTGCCTTGCTCCTCCTTTTCCTTGCAGTGCAGGCCATGGAAATGTCCCAAGCAGCCCAGATGGAACACCCAGAGAGGTGTTAAAGAGAACACCTTTCTTGAAGTTTATTACATTCCCAGTTTTGAAAACAAGATGCATTAAAGTCTGTGCCAGGAAAAGGAGACTAAAAGACAGCCTTCTTTCTTACATAAAGCTTCCTTATATAAAATTTGAGGCAAGACACAATCTGTAAATATATTCCCAAGGTACAAACCCATAAACCTGACTCAAGAGAGCAATACACTTAGCAGTTGCAAATATCAGCTTTTTTCAGTAAAACACACTGATTCACCTATGCACAGAAAGAAACTGGCTTTTTGAAGAACCAGACCACACAACCTTCTTGTCAGCTCTACCCATCCTGCAAATGCTGCCAAAGCAGAAAAACTGAAGGGGAGAGCTCTCTAGAAGCAGAGGAGAGACTGGCTGGCAGATCTGCAAATACAATACTCAAGTTCTCACATTACTTGCAAAATGAATTACGATGGCACAGTTGTCAGATGATTTCAAATCATCGCAAGATCGTTTTCGATGCAACGTGATTTCCTTTGTCAAAGCAGCCATAGGCACAGGGTTTCCAAGCACAATACACGTGTCAGCATGTAAGACAAACAGCTAAGCTGCACATCTATTAAGGAGTACTGTGTTTAGTGTTCATTTAACGTGCTGAAGAACACAGAATGGAGTAACTCCCAATACCTTCTCCCATGTACACTGTGCACACAGACTGTAAAAATGATGTCCTTTGAGCAAAATTAACAGAGGAGGCAGGAGGGCCCTGTGGCTTGTGAGGCCTTCTGTACTCGCTCGAGGGTGTGTGCAACTCTGGTACAGCTGTGAAGGCACAGTGATAAGCTGTTGGCATCTTCCTGCTAAAGCCTTCTCTGCGTGCACATACACAAACATGGCTCTCAGCAACATTGAGACTTTTCTATTTAACTAGCAGAGTCAGAAATGTCAGCAACCCTCACATTTTAGATGTACACAAACCATAACATAGACCAGAATCTGAGCATTTTAGTGGTGGTTATGAATACCCAAAAGTCTCAGTGATTTTCAGTTGAATCCATGAGTGCTGACCACCTCTGAAATGAGGTGCCAGATCTATTCTACTGAACAGATTCTCATGAAAATCTGATGAATGCAGTTGTCAGTCTTGACCTTTATGTTTATGCTCAGATTCACGATCAGTGGTCTCTTATTTGAAGTGCATGTGCAATTTTTGCTTTATTTCATAGCCTCTGTGAATTACTTTAAGCATTTTATACACATATCAAGGTAAAGTTAGCATTCTGATCAATAAGTATTAGATAAATACCACCCAAATCATCTTGAAGTCAGTCGTCAGAAATCCTTCCCTTCACTGGGAGCTAACAAAATCTAGTCACTTACTATTTGACTTACTTTTGGATTAAAACAAAATCCAGCTTTTCAAATATAATTGCTTCTCCCTTTCTATTGCATTTTTCACCATCACATCACGTGAGCTTTATTGTTAACCCTACCTGAACTGATGTAAGTTCTTCCACGTTTTTTCCTGTTTGTCCTGAATAGATGAAGTGTGAAGCAAAGCACCTGTAGACTACATCTGTTTCCCATATCTGACAGTACCCAGGACAAGCACAACCACCTTCTTCCCTGTCACCCCCTCCACCCCAATCTCATTCATTTCACTGCACCTTGTAAAGGCACTTGGAAATATCCTTATTTTTCCAATTAACCCAGCAAAGCTGAAAATATGCACATCTGTATGGAACTGATAATTATATAATTTAATCCAAGCTTATTATCAATCTCATAGAGTCACTGAAACCACCCAGGTCCCAAAGTTGGCACCCTTAGGTGCTGAAATGGGGCAGTTTCACAGCATCTTCCCAGTGTGGCTTGACACTCGCCCTGTGAAGGTATCAGCCTGTGTACTCTCTTCTCACTCAGGGTCAGCTCCTGACTTAGAAATGATCAATGCATTTTAAACTGGCAGCACTGTTGCTAACTCCCCAACAAATGCACTTATGTGTTGTTTGATCTCAATATCCTGCTGGAAACACACGCACATGTTCATGCACCGGGTGCCCACCGAGCTGCTCTATCAGTCCCCCTTCTCAGCTGGACAGGGGACAGAAAAAGATGGAAAATGACTTGTAGGTTGAGATAAGGCAGTTTAATAAAGCAAAAGTGTGTGCACGCACCATAAGCACAGAGGGGAAAAAATAACTATTCTCTACTTCCCACCAGCAAGTGATGTTCAGCCACCTCCCAGGAAGCAGGGCAAATGTTGTAAATCACAAATGCCCCCCCTCCCCCTCCTCCTTTTCTTTGCTTTTGTATCTGAGCTGACCACATATGGTATGGAACATCCCTCTGGTCAGTCTGGGTCAGTTGGCTTAGCTGTGTCCCTTCCCAGGATCTTGCCCACACCCAGCCTACTGACTGGGGCTGAAATGTTGGAGAAAACTGTGCTGATGCTGTGCCAGCTCCGCTCAGCAGTAGCCAAAACACTGCGGTGTGTTATCAACACCTTTCCAGCTACCAGTGCAGAGCACAACACTGAGGGCTGCTGTGTGGAAAATGAACTGCATCCCAGCCAGACCCAACACACACTGGATGGTCCTCACCCTTCCAGAGACACAGCCCTCACATAATCTCCCTACCCATACAGCAAAGTCTTGGTGTGACACTTAGTTCCTCACTGGAGTCCTGGTTGCTCTGGCTCACCAGCTCCTCCAGAGAGCCCTGAACCTCCTCCTGCTCTGTGCTCCAGCAGCCAGGCCCTGGCTTGCACCCACCCACCCATCCTCCAACAGGTTCTTTGCCTGTCACTCAAAGCATTCACCTGCTCCCTAATTCTTCTTGCTTAGGGCATAGGGGAAATGAAGCAAAGAAAGTAATGAGGCCTGAAGAGCACCATCCAATGCAAAATCCATTCTGATGTCAGCTCGTCAAAGCTGAAGCCCCTCTCTTACTCCTCCACTCTGCTACTGGGAAGGTGGTTGTCCTAGAGCGAAGTAATTTTTCAGTTAACCTTAACAGCATGGTATTTTCAGCTTTGTCTTTCTTCCCTTCTGTACTAGGCCACCACAAAGAGGTATGGTGCACATGAAAGTGGAAGGAAATGGAAAAATAGGAGTCCTGAAGTGCAGAAGCTGCACAGAAGAATTTATTCAAGCGAGCATCAACACACAGCACTGAGTCCAACCCTGTACAGAACAGCCTATCTCCACATTTGGGTTAATTTGAAAATTTCAGGAGTTTTGTAGTATTCTAGCTAATCCCTACCATTCCTAACTCCTGGCTGGCTGTGAATGCTTTCAGTCTGCTCCACGCACACAAATGCCACAGTGATCACTCTGTTTTCCCAGCATTCAGCAGAAGGAAAGCAAAAACTCCTTGTTCCTGAAGAGCTGGCAAGTAAAAACACACAAAACCAAAGCAAAACTACAAGTATAAGCCCAACTTTTGAGCTTTGTATGCACAACTTGGGCATCGAAATGACCTTGTTGCTGAGCAAATCACACTTCAACCTACAAGCAGGAGACCACCACAATCAGCCCCAAAACACCACAGCTCACACTCATCCTGCCTCTGCTTTTTTGCCCAGCACCTACTGAACTCCAGGAAAATGGAGCAGGAATTAGAGAGCCAGAGCAGATTCCCACAATCATTTGTTCAGTACTGCTCTGAAGGAATTCAAATTCCTTGTTTCCACCCTAGGAAAGATTAGAAAGAGTTAGGAGAGCCACCATTTTGTGTCTGTTTTAACTGGCTAGAATTCCTCCCACTAACAGGCGCAGTTTGTGTGTTACACTAGTAATGAATACTCTGAAGTTCTTATTTCTGCTGAAGTCAAGCCTGAAGAAAAGGTTAAGACTTCATGATCTGTGCAGGATACAAAGCTTTCCAAAGAATTAGCTAGGATTAATTTTAAAAAAAATAAGAAGAAGAAAAAAAGAAAGTAAACAGGACAATTTTTTACTTGGAAGTGAATCTGATATCAAGGAGACCAAATTAAAATCAGTGACATTCCTATCAAGGCAAAAAATGTAAACAAACCGCTGCAATTCTAGACCAGGGGGGAATTCATTCTTCAATCCTAAATGGAGAGACCTGGAGGACAAATGCCAAGAAAAATGAAACAGAAGCCTGCACCTTTAAACACAACCACACTGCAGTGGTGGTGTGTTTGTTTAACATACAGACAGGAGATTTCAGTCTTTGCCAACAATTTTCTCAGTTGCTGACTTCCAGTGCATGAAAGCCAGAATTCCTGAAAAACTGGTACAACACCAACAGCCCTGTCCAGTCTCCCCTGGTTTCCTCTCTACTAAATAGCAAAGAAGAACTTTATTGCTGAGTAGTCCGATTTCTAATCCTTCCTTTTTTAGGCACGAGCTAATTGCCAACTAAGACTATGAAAATAAAAGAAATGAGATCCATTCCAACCCATCGGTGTATCTGAATCCCATCATGTGAGTTGCCAATTGGTTTTCCAGTCCTCACGCTCAATATCTGCTGTTAATTTGCTTGCTATTTCAAGAACTTGAAGACTGTCAGCAAAATCCATGATGCATTACAAAACTTATAATTGGAAAGGAAAAAAAAACACCTCTGACACTTTTCTGACAGGATAAACTGAGGGTCTGAAAACACTGATCAGAACAAGGCAGAGGTACTAACTTAGAGCTACTAAAATATAACTGCAAATGAAGCAGAGAAAGAAACAGAGTAAGAAAAATAATTTCAAACTGATGTAAAACCATTTGATGAGACCCCCAAACTTAACACAGGTCTAAAAAGAAAAGGAAAAGACTGCACAAAACATTGTTTTTAAAGGAGATGGCTGAAGCTGTCTCGACTTTCTTAAGGTTGCATTATCTATGCCAATTAAAATTTTGCTTCTGAAAAAGAGTTAAGGCACTTCCTCTAGAGTTACTAAAAAAAGCAAATGAAAGCCTTGGCTTCGCAGAGGTGAGTGATAGTGAGCCGTTTGTTCTTGACCTCTGGATCACCCTACAGATCAAATTCTTGGACATAGGAAAAACCCACTAGTATTCATTAAAAGCAACTGGGAGGCCAGTTTTGTGCTTCTGTTCTTGAGACCTGAACAAGCTACAACTTGACAAACGTGCAGGATATTGCTGAACAATGCTGCTGTTCCTGTCAGGAGGGAAGAGCTTTACTCCCAGCTCCATTCAGGATGAATTGATTTTCATCACAATGATGCAAATCACAGATTTCAGTCATTATTTAAATAATCGATTGTCATCTCTTACCTTTGTGGTGCTTTTCAGTTATTCCCATAAAGTTGATTCCGTTAACCATTAACATGCATTGATTTATATTGAATTAGCTTTTATACTACACATTTTTCCCTCAAAAAGATACATCTAGCTACAGTTATCTAAACAAATACACAGCCTGAAAGTCCCAGATATTTAGCTTTACTTTTCTTTCTGCTAGATATGGGTGACATTTGCTTATATATTTTCGTAGCTAAAAATTATGTAAAGTATTGCTTTATTAGAGAGATTATTTTATATTTACAGCTTTTGACATTTTTTGACATTTTTATGCATAACAGAATTTAAAATCCACAAATATGCCTATTGCCTCATTCTTTATAAAATTAACTGCTATAAATTTCTCTGCACATAAAATAAACTTCATCGGAATACTTTTTCTTTTTAACTATTTTTCTCTTTCAAACAATCAAAAAAAAAAAAAGCTACCTGTAGAGCTGATCAACATAACAAAATAAAACAGCAAAAAACATTCTCCCTGAACAATTGTTTCTGTCAAAATGTGGTTTAAACAAATTCTGGCTCCAGTTAACTGCAGTTCTCTGGTGGTTTGAATGCTTTTAAAGCTTCATTAGAAAACAGACATTTTGTATCCAAATGTCTACAGCATACTATAGTGAATTCAGTGCTTAGCATGGATGAACAATTTCAAATATAATCTAAAAAACCCAGACATATTTTAAAATAACATTTGAATTTAAATAAAACTTATTCACTTATGCATATTCAGCACCCGAAGCTGCAGTAAAAACAGACTGTCTCTCCTTACTCTTTCATAGATACATCAGTAAGACTTCACAAAGGCAGTTTTAAAATTTAAATTTTCATATATCCATCACTGTTTGTATTTTTTTGTCCTGTTTAATAAGTAGCCTCAATCTCAAATTTCCCAAGAAGAAAATATTTGCGTTGGAATCTTTAAGAGTTTTGACTGCATAAACTATCAATTATTTCCCCACCAAACAAGGCAGGTTCATAGCACAAAGTCAGAAGGAAGAGAAAGGGGGGAATGTTTTTGTGGATTGTTATCTATAGACCAAATGGAAAACCTTCAGCCATTTTGCTCCTTCAAGGTACATCAAAGAATCTCCTATTTAAGGTGTGAAAATGTCAGTTACATTCTTCACCTCTGAAAATGAACAGAGCTCTGAATGCGATTTATGTCCCACCCTGGCACTTTTCTCTTTTAGGGGCTGATACTCTTCTTTTCAACTTCCTTCCAGCTAATGCCATTAAATACTCTCAGAACCATAGGGCTAAATTCAAATTTTCTGCTCCTTAGAGGCTGTTGTTATGCACCACTGCACATTCCAATTGCAAATACACATGAAAGCTCCCGTGTATTGTAAGTTATTTTTTACACACAAATTCTGCTAAATTGTAAGTTAGGAGGCACTACTTGAATTCTCTGAGGTCTTTAGAAAGCTTTCAGATGTACCACGAGTAATAACATGTAATGAATATGGACTGATATTTCTTTTCTGTAGTTACACTGAGTTGGCAATTTACATTTTCTAGATAGATTACTTATAGCCAGCCTTCCCAGTACTCTGGCAATTACTTCTTAGAAACCCCTGACAGGCTGAAACCTCCAGAATCACATCTGTTATTCTTGGTTTGATCCCTCTTTTTTAAATTAAAACCAGTAGCTTTATCAGCAAATGAGAATTTTTTTTTCCCCCTCTGGAAATACTTACAAAACTGCACATAAATTGAACACGCCAACTTATCTCGTTTTAGGGTTGGTGCATCTTCTGGGTTAATGACCAGTGTTCCATTTCTGTGACAGAACTAATTGAGGTAAGGAGCCCATAAATACACACAAAACCCCACAAATTCTCTTCCTTTGGGGTAGTCTGAAGATTTATAGAAGTAGGGAGAGATGTGATTGGAGGGGAAAGAGAATAAAATTTAAGAAGTGCTAACAGGCTTGTCTGATCATTCTGTCTTAGTTTCCAGGCACAGAATAAAATTAGAGCAGGTTTTTCTAATATCTGATGTGACTTTTCCTTCCTCTCAAACACCAGCTAAAGTGCAAAAATCTGGTTGAATTTTCACATTTTCTAGGAACCATCATTATTTAAAAAAAAAAAAAAAAAGAAAAAAGAAAAAAAGGAGAGAGAATGTATAGACAATACTACATCTTTATGCTCTGAACACAAACTGTCTGATTGATCTAAATAGCTCTGATGAAAACAGTAGCCTCAATTCCACACCAACAGTTGCTCAAAACATGCTTTGACAACAGTTTTTCACAGCTGAACACAAATGAAACATCCTTCGAGAGAGAAATCCGCACTTGGTTGGAGCTCAGTGTGCATTTCCAGCAATCTAGCTGCATTTGTCATGCATCACTAATCGGAAAAATCCAGTTATCAATGGATTATAGGAAAGAATAATTCAGGTTTGTCTTCCATGACAGAAGGAAGAATAGATAGGTCAGAATGCATATGCCATTCACTTTTTACGGCTAAAACAACTCAGTACCTTGATGCGATGTCCCTTAATATTTCAGAACAAACATTCTAAATCCATGTGTACACCTGCAAATTGAAAGAACTTCTAAATGCAGCTGGAGGCAAAAGGGTGACAGATTTCCACTGTAGATTTGGGAAGCAAAAGAGGACAAAAAAGAGCACTACATATTGCCTGTGCATATAAATGTAAATGTAAATGCATGTCACACAGTTCTCCATTTCAGAATACCAAACTCTCTCTTCCCCAGACAGGGATTCTGTGTTCTCCAGATCTCTCCAGCAGTGCTGTAAGCAAGCTGAGTTCAGGTAAATCTGACCCAAATAAATTTTAAAAGATGCCTACACTTCCTAATCACCGGATGGCTGCAGAAGCCCTCTGAATCTGACACATACATACAAAAGAGGCTGAACACTCTTAATCTTAGCACCTAACCCTCCTCAGCTCCTTACCTTGCAGCAAGCCTCAAATCCACCTCACTCTACCCAAGGCCTTATGTGCCCTGCCTTCTGTGCTGGTATTAACAAAAAAAAAAAATTACTTCAAAATGTCTTGAGGAGATGATTCTTAACCTGAATTAAGATCATCTTTCCCAATTTGCTGATAATGCAGGATTTAGAGCATTACTTTTTTTTTTTTTTTTTAGCTAACCAGTGTCAGGCTGATTTAAACTACTAGCTAAAGGCTACAACTTAAATTAAAAAATTAGTAGCTCAAGTCAAGAATGTGAGATACAGAGCTAGATCAGTTTTCTAGCCAGCACTAATGCACACAATATGACCAGAAAAAAGCACTGTCAGAAGCATCAATGTGTGTGGTGTTACATGAATCTGCAGGCCAAGACAACAGAGATGAGATGAAGGGGAAAATTTCTAATATATGTATAGGTTTGCCCCATTTCTTGGTTCAACTCCTGTCATTCCTCCTTCCTCTCCTGCTTTCACCTTTAAAGCAAGGCTGACATCAAAAATAAGTTATAAGCTTATAATAAACCCTTCTTATAGGTGTGCATAAATTAGCATCTCAGTACTTCAGCTGACAATTGAGAATGCCAAGCAGCAGAATGATTATCACCATCACTCAAGTTCAGGTTTCTGGTAAAGCCTGAAAGGACTGTGGCTGTTGTTAGCATGAGAATTTTAAACAAGTGCTACCCAAGACTACACAGAAAGATGTCAGGCATCACAGTTAAATGGCATGTAGAAAACACAAGGAAGAATCTCCTTAGTACAAAATGGGACAGCAATTTTTTCCTGCATGACATGCTTGACACATGGATGGAATGACACCAAAGCTGGCTTGAAATTTTGCTATGACAACTTTACAAGGAAAAGAAAACAATGCCTGGAACTGATCAAAAAATAGGGCTTAAAAGCACCTGCTGCCTTGTACCTTGTGCTGTGTGGGAGTTAAATTCTACCACACTAATCTATTAGCATAGCAGACATAAATACCCCAACAGCACAGAATATAATGGAGCTTCCCTAATACATACTCAGATGCCACTGCAGTTAAATCCACGAGCACAGGGTGGGCATTGAGTCCATTCAGCAGGTAGGAATAGTCACAGTTCCTTTTGTCTTATTTCACACACATTGCTAAATAGAGATTATTTATACACACACACACAAAAAAAAAAAAAAAGGAGAAAAAAAAAGAAACTATTTCAGGGTGGTTTACAGCCAAGTTTGATACTGTTCTGCAGGGCAATGCAACAAAGCAGCTTCATGCATGTTCAACAGGAACAATTCCTGCTGTGGTTCAAGTAATAAACAGCAAAGAAAGTTTAAATTGAGACTTACCACGGGGCACCATATATTCGGAATCCTTTAACTGTTACCTCTGAATCTTGTAAGTAAATACTATTTGTCAGGAGTGACTGAACATTGTCAAAGTCCTCTGGTTTCAATTTGGACACAGAGGGAAAGCGGTAGTAATCTTGTTTAACAAGGTCTGCCATGAATTCCTTATCAAATGTCAGTTCATGATTCCCAGCAATCACTATTTTATATTCATATGGTAGATTTCCTGAAATAACAAAAAAGAGGACTTAATTAGCACATTTTCCTCCGGCACAATAAGTAGACAGCCAGCAGTGACAGAACCAAACACCCGAGATCTGTGTGCGCCTCCATGTCGAGCACAAGGCATTAAAGCTGCTTCTCCTCCACTGAATGGGACTGTGTTAAAATGTAAAGGAACGTCACACAAAGCAATGTCATAATAAAGGGCCTGCGCCGCAGAGTTAAACAAAACAAGCTGGTAGGCAACAAAACAGCTCCAACGGTGGCATAAACCACCACTGCTGAATTAAGATTCACCTAAAATCTGACGTGGGACTGGGTCAGGGTCAGCAGCCCCCAGTCCCTGTCCCCAGGAGTGCCCTGCAGTGAGATAGGTGGCTGTCCCAGTGGGCAGGTGACCAGAGCCCCCAGGATACCTCACCAGTGTGTCCTGAAGGTACTGAATTAGACTGCTGGTGCTGTTGTTTTTCTAGAGTATGCTGTTATTTGATTAATTTGTGTTCCAGTGGCATTTATTCCACACCTAGTCTGTCCTCCAAAGCATCAATTCATTTCCAATGTACTTTCATATTATTATTATTGCTATTATGTTAAAGCAGCATCTCGTTTCTGTAAGATGTACACGAGTAGAAGAAACCATAAAACAGCCAAATACAACACAGCAGGAAAAAGGAAATGTGGTTAATTCATTTACCATGAGAGTCAGAGGTAAAGAATGCAGGTTTGCTCACCTCAGTGCAGGGCAACTGATACCGCTGTTTGGAAGGAGGCTCATGCCCACCGAGCCAGATTGTTGGAGTTCAGAAACAGATTTTCAAGCACTTGGTACCAGCAATCACTGCCAGGTTTTCCAAATAAACATACTGGCTGCTGAGCTCCCTTAAAAATATAGTCCCATACTGTGATGTCTTCACAGAAGTTAGGTTCTTTTACAAAATCTGTCCCATTGTGACTTGCCAAAAATCGCACCTAAGTTTGCATCAAAGCTAACTTCTACTGCCTTCACCATAAGCTTGATTTCCCAGTCTCATACCAAATCATTGATTTTGGTGTTTACTCCTAATAATCATTTAGAAAAGGTTGGGTTTGTTGTGCTGGTTTTTTGAGGGGTTTGTCTTGGGGTTTTTTTCCATAAAGGCAGCAAAATATATGTGGAAATCTATGGGTCCATCTTCCAGCTTGGTGACTCACAACATCTGTCCCAAGGAAGACAAAATCAGATGTCATACATTTCTTGTGAATACAGTTCTCTTGAATAGAAGTGGCCTTGCTAGTTTAAAACTTGCCTTTTAACTTTTAAAACTGTTTGGGTTTTTTTAACGTAAGTTTCAAAGTAAAGCTGCAAGTATATATAACAAGATTAACCTTCCCATAAATAAGACTCACAGGGAACCAGCCAAAACCCTCTGCTTTTCAATATTTACAGCACAGAAACAGGAATTACACAAGGTATGTATACAAATATCATTTTAGCAAAATTAGTTAATTCTAGATAGAAAACCAAAAAGCTACAAATCCCCTGGAAGAACAAGCAGACTTTTTCACAGACACCTCATGTCTGAACAAAATACAGATTGTACATACACTTAACTCTCTGCAGTGCTTCATTAGAATAAAATCTGGGCAGATGCAATAAATGCTCCTCTACAGGTTTTGCCTCACTCCTTTCCCTCTTCCCTCCTCTTCCCCATCTGTGCTACGTGCAGCTCTGCAATTCATTTCCATTTAAAAACTCGATGTGGCAGGTACCTACAATTCCTGCTCTCTGTGACTCCTGGGCACAAGATAGAATTGCTATTTTCTTCTCTCCCAGGAAACATAAAAGATACCACCAGGATGAAATTTGATACACTTGTCATAACTATCAATCCCCCCAAACAAACCAGATGTGATAATATTATCAGAGAAGTAGGATGGAGCAGTTAAATTCAGGTATCTGCCAAGTTATCAACATTTGCCTGTTTTAGCAGAGAAAACTTTTCATCTTACTGGATACATGTCCGAGCTTTACACTTTCTCTCATTTATTTTGATAAGACTTGAAAACCAGCACATTTTGCTCATATTATGTCCAATTAAGCCTGGAACATTTTTGCTTGAAGTCAACATTTTTTTTTCCCTTGACATTTTAAAAATAAGGGCTTACTCTGAAGACACACAGGACACACAAAGACAAACTAGTGGTGGCATCAGTAATTATTAAAACGTGTAAGTGTAACATTGTAGATGTCATTTAAGCACCTGAAATCAGTAGGGAAACCAAACAGTATTTCTTTGCTCTGGCTTTCTGGTGCTGGCTCAGGAGCTATCAGTGAGCAACACCACTCACCAAAAGGCACACACACCAAAAGCCAGGCCCATGCAAAGGAAGGGCAGCAGCAAGAGGAAATCTCATCCATTTCTTCCCTCGACCCCGAGGAAAGACTATATAGCACTAATCACAGTAATAAATTACCTGCAATAAGATTAGCTCATTTATTCATCACATTCACGTTTTTCCTTCTTGAGACGTGTTGTGACAGTGCACAACACCCATTCTCTCTAATACTATTTATGAAATATTTCGGTGTGTTTTCTTTTGGCAGATCTGCCCTTTATCTGTAACCTCTTGACCTTGTGTTTAACATGGAAACATAAAGAGTCATATTCAAAAATCTCCTACTCCACGGTAATTTAGTTTCATCTTGACCAGATTAATCTCTGCATATCTACATCAGCGTTGCCTGTACAGAACAACACACAGGTTGAAGGGCATTTCCTCATTTTCCTTCACTAAATCTTTGTTAGCTACATTTGGGTTTTATTAGTCTAATTTCCTAACTATCAAATCTTCCATCATGCACCGGTAATATAATTCATTCTAATTTTTACTGCGAAAACTCCTTTTCCAAACTACAAAAAGTTTGATTTGTTTGCTGGGACAAGCACTTCAGAAAACCCAAATATCAACTCTCAGCATAATAACAGAGTTAATTTAAAATACTTAAATGCTTAACAGGTGAGATCAAAAGGCTAAAATTACAACTACTGAAAATGATCAGGGCACTAAGTCTGTGAAGCAGAGTTACCTATACTAGAGTATTTGAACCCCAGTATATTTATGTGTATATACACACACAGGGTGTGTATGTGTGCTTCTCCAAAATATATCTATCATTTTGGGTAAGACGAGCAACATCTTCCCCAACATCTGCCCTCACCAGCACAAGCAAGGGCACAATGCAATCATTGATCAAGAAAATACTGCAATTAGCCAAGTTGTTCTCTTCTGGAAGCCAAAAAGGTCAATATTGCTCCTCCTCAAATAAAGGCAAAGATAGTTAATTGCGAACAGTAAAAAAGGAATTGTTTACAGTAAATATATTAATCTGGGAGTCTCAGAAAATTTCTGTGACTTCTTGTCTAACGAGTCAACCCTCAAGCTACAGTCCCAAGTACCTTTGCCCCCAAGTGTTCACCTTTACTCTTTGTCAACACAAGGATTTGGTGGCCACAGAATAGAGTGGATCAGAAAACTGATCCAGATGAAAACCAATGCAGCAAAAAAAGGAAAGGGTGTCTGTGAATGCTGGTAAGGCAGGAGTTCTATTGCTGGCTGCAGCCACTTACACTACTCAAAGTGTCAGCTGAACAACAGACTGACTTTAAATATATCTATTACATGGGACGAGGGGGGAAGCTTGGGGGGCTGTGGGGTTTTTTTAACCTATATAAGTAGGTGATTCAGTGGGGGTTTTTTTAAAGTTCACCTTAAGTACTTGGATCCTAGGAGTCCTTAATCTGTTGAACAGCCATTCCCATTTTAAAGGCATGCTTCATATGAGTACAATTTAGTCACACAACCCAAGTTCTGTGGAGCTGCCAGACATGAAAAGGAGTCTGACTGGCAGCGAACGTTAACTGCTGAGTCCCTATAAAAATAGAAAATCACATTATTTTTTGACTACTGTTACCTGCAAACCCCACAGGGAAGTAGAGGAATATGAAATAATGTGATACTAGCTGTCTATATAGCGGTAGAAACCTGTATTTACACACAAATGATATGCAAGTGCTTTTGATGTGAAGCTCTGAATATGCATATGCATGCATTAACTATTCAAACCACACAACACTTCCATGAAACACGAAGCCTTTTTCATGCCCATTTCATAGCCTCATAAACCCTTTGGCCATATGCTGAGAAACAGGCTGAGAAAGCTTGAAGTACAAATCCTAGCCCCTTCAAAAAGAGAGAAATCTGTATAAAAGATGTGTGTGCTGGTGAATCATCTCAAGTTTATGGTGTATCATATATGCTTCAACAGTGCACAACTGGTCATGGAGCATTCACCCTATAACCAACACCATACATGCCCAGGGATAAACACTTGAAGGAGTACATTTGGCATTGTTCCCATGGAATTCCAGTCCCCACAGGAGCACAGGCTGGCAGCAGTTGTCCAGCCCAGCTGCCTACCGATGGGCCCAGCCTGACACTGGTCAGCAGCTCTGTAACTCTTCTTCACACAGAGAATTCTCATGGAAAGCCCATAGCATCTCAGGGCCATGGTTACTCTCTCTTCCCAGCATAGTCACAACACACAGAAGCTCCTTTTCAAAAAGAAAACAGAATATCTCAAAGCTCTGATTTCTCCCATGGCAGCAGTAAATGACTTAGACTGTGTAAGTACAGTTGCACAGAGTCAAGCTTTCACATAATAAGCTGGACTTATCTCACCAACAATCCAGTCTAAATACCAAGATCTAAAACTGGGTAGGAAAAAACTCGACATCTCTTCTAGGATGAGACTGACCAACAACTGTGAAAGTATGCTGGCTGTTTTAATCAAATCAGCCCTCACAAAAAGTCCTCGACGGAACAGCTAAAACTGATGTCAACCAACATACTGGCTGAAAATGTAACCCATGAATTTCTAAGCATTTTAGCTCTCTGTCTGTAGAAACCTACACAATGAAACAATTAGAAACAAAAAAAAGCAGGCAAATAAAAGACAGAACATGCACAAAACCAGAACATGTTTCTAAAATAGTACAAAGGACTGAAGTACAAGATCTCTCAAAATCTTCCAAGTGGAAAGTACTCCACCATCAGTTCAGATGCCTTTTTTTTTTCCCCCTCCAAAATGAAATTTTGGAGAAGTAGAAATAAAGGCAAAACACACATAAGCAACACAGCAAGAGGAGAAGATGAATGAAAATTTAACTGTTTTGCCTTTATGCAAAGAAAACATCAGACCACAGCACAGGGAGAAGCAAAGGCTGAGACCCTCAAATTCCTGTGATAAATCTGAAGCTTGTACATTAAAGCTCCCCTTTGTTGAAAACGCTGTTAGACGCAACAAAACAGAAATGTTAGGTAAGTGCAAGCTCTGCCTCTGACCTTTCCCTCTGTAACCGTCAGGCTTCATTAATTTTCACAAGGCCTGACAGCTCCAGCGTTAATACTCACACTTGCGGATCGAGCCACACAGCAGGTTCAGAGTCTGCTACCTTCTCCTCTGAAACTCATGCATTAGGATTTCTTCCATGCTGGCAATGGAAAACCAAGTCTGAGAAACATTAAACACAAAAAACTACGTTACAATAACGCCAGGGTCGAGCCATAAACCCATGAAAGCAAGGAAGGACTGAGCGAACGCCGCCTCGGTGCTGCAGGGAACGGGCTCCTCTCCCGGGGCCCTCGGGCGCAGGTGCTGCTTCACCTGCACGGGCACTTCAGAGGAGTCTGATGCTGCAGCATCAGGGGTACCCAATACCAAGGGTTTCCACTCATTCTCTCTTCTGTAGGTAAATGTAGTAAATTTTGCACAACGCTGGGCCAAAACATCGCCACGTGCAGCACGAACCCTGCAGGACCCACTGGGCTACGGGTCTGACTGAACGACGCTCTGACATGGGTAACAATTCCTTGCTTTTATGTATTTATGTCTCAACCATAACATTATTCTAATGTAACTGTTTGTGATTAATATCCTTCTCCTGTCTGCTAAAAGGGAAAATGCAGCATGACATAAGTGACAAGCTTTTGTTTCACTTCAGTGTTCCACAGCTTCCTTAAGGATTATTCTGACGTAACTTGTGCTGGGTTTTGATCTCCAGGTTGTTTTCGAATTTCACCGAGCTATTGTTATTGAAACATTTTTTTCTTGAAACGTGGAAAGCTTCACTAAAGTTTTAACAATTAATACGTGAGATTTCTTTGTTTTTAAACAGAATCTGAAGGGTTTCATTTAGTCTAACCTCAAAAACAAACCAAAAAAAAACCTCCAGATTTTGCAGCTCACAGCACTGCCAACTTTAGGTGTAAAAAGTCCCCCAAATTGACTTTAAAATTACGAAATCTGAAACACAAGCAGCACAGATTGCTTGCTAGTCCCTGGAAAGGCTTTCTTTTCAGGCTTTTAATTATGCAACCTAAAAGATGAAGCTTTCAAGAAGAAAAAAAAAAAGAAATCACCTAACCTAAAATCAAAAGAGCTGACAGCTGTGAAGTTTCCCTTTAAATTCAGCAAATTCTGAGAACCCCACCCTCCCTGGAATTTGCAATAGCCTTGTTTGTCCCCTTCATTTTTAGAAGTGCATCTTGCATTAATGGTAGCTCCTGCTACTGTCCTCTCTCCCACAGCAAAGCCATACCTACAGGACTACCATGGCTGTGCTGGTGCTGTGAGCCCTTTCAAAGAGATCCTTTAAGGGAACTGGTGTTCACTTTAAAAAATAATATGAGATTTTCAGGCAAGAACATCTTTTGTCTGGCAGAGCTGAAGGGTGTTCCTCTAAACCCCATATTTACATTTATAGGGACATTTGCATCTAACCCCCTGTAGTTTAGGGTCTGTAGTGCACTTATACTGTAAATATAGAGAAACATGTTCTGTTTTACCTAACAGAACTTCATCTATTCTCTTGCAATCAAGACTTTAATGTGCCAGGGCTGAAAAGTTTTACACCAATTTCAGCACACTGTGTGGTTTCAAATGGCTCCCAATCTTGAACTTCAAATACCAAGGTTGAGAACATAAACTCTGCCTTCACAGTGCCAGTGGGGCTAAGTCGAAATGTTCTCCTTGAACTTAATTTAGACTAAATTGAAAAGGAACATTTTTGGTTACTATTACATTAGGCTAAAATATAAAAATGAACCCTGATACTATCTAAATCTAATAAGAGAAAGCCATCTCCATTTCAGAATTTTCAAAGCATTCTCTATAAATGCATCACAGATCAATTTACATGGTACTTTTGCCAATAAGCAAAACAAAATCACAGGTTCCAATTGGCTTAACTCATATTGGAAAGCGCGAAAGCAAATGCTGGAAAATGCAATTACTGCAAACAAACTCCATTTCCTCCACTCAGGAGGGAATTTCAGGGAACATTTTATTGCCCTCAAATAATATTTCTAAAGGCATCAATACACAATTCTATTTTCTTTTCAGAGTCCCCCACACTATATAAACTAATCCTCCATAAAGGAATTCACCAGATTTTGAAATAATATATTGGTTGTTGATATTACCTTGGGCACACACATACTGTATCAGTTTAAATTATTTTTCTCCATGAATCTTAGGAATAGAAAACCCAACAGCCACTGCCTGACACAGACAGATCTGGACCTACTTCCCATAACATACCCTTTGTCTCTGTAATTTACAATTCCAATTAAGTCTTTTTTCCCCCTTAAAATAAATGAATAAAAGCCATCAAAAAGGAGGTCATCTTGAGAAACAATTATACAGAAAGTAATTAAGCTAATCATAATTATCACAGACAATGTCTTGGTATTTTCATGTATTTTCACACAGCAAAAGGCCAGGGACTGCTAAGGACAAGATGTTTCAGGCAAAGCAAAATCTTTATTTAAGAGAAAAAAATCTTGATATGAATTTTTCACTACTTACTGAAGGAAATAAGAAGTATTAATGAAGGACCCAGATCTAGATTCTGCCCCAAATTCTTCTACCTTATTGACAGAGACCTTTATATGAGCAGCAGACCTCCCTCTTCTGTCCACAGGACTGACAAACACACCTCTATCAGGATTCTTCCCACATCTATCCACCTATCTTAATATGAACAAATAAATACACCAGCCAGGAAAGACATATAGTAATCACCAACACATTTTCCTGTTTCTCTCATCTTTGAACTTGTTCCCATTATTTGTTTTCTCATTTTTAAATGAAAGTCTCTGAGGCTTACAAATGCACAAAGCAGTAGGCACACACCTTCCTCTGTCTCACAACCTGGTAGAGCCCAGTCAGCATTTCTGAAAAATCATCTCTCCGACTGTCTCCTTTTTTCTCTATCTCAGGAAGGAATTCAGAGCATTTCTGATGAACAAAAAAAAAAATATCTCAAAATACATAAACGAGAAACTTACAAAAACTATTTTCCTTCTATGATACATTATATTTTACATAACTTCTTGATTTTATACATCTAACTGAAAACCTTCCTTTAAAACTATGATTTTTGAGTATATTGTTGGTAAACTACAAACCCTACTGAGGCTCATAATTAACCAACTATCAATACTAATGTAACATGGATAAATTTCCATAACAAGAGGGAAAATAAGCAGGGATAGCAAGAATAATCACAAGGAAAATAAACTGAAAGGAAAAAGAGAAATAAGATAAAATGCTTTTTAAATATCCCAAAGGTTTTAAAAGCATGAACTGCTGCCTAAAAGCAGGACTACAGCTTTTTAAGAACTCTGCGAATGTAACATTCTCCAGCGTGCTAAAGCAATTAGCTGCTTTTGAAATTTTACCTTGTGATCATGGTTTTTGCTTTTACTTGTAAACATTAAAGTATAAGAAGCAAGTTTGATATTCAAAGGTGTTTTTAAACATATTTTCAGGTGCCAGTGCTGATGTTTGTTGGGAATTGTTTCTTCCTTTTCTAAGTTGGAAGAGGAGAAATTTAAAATCTGAACCAAACTCCACTTCCAGAGTCCAATATCCATTTGACAGCACTACGTGCTGTGTTTCAGAACCACCTCCACAGTTCTCTTCTGAAATGTTTATGGAGGATAAAACAAAAAGAGAAAGTGCACAGAGAACACCAACAGAAATTACAGTCAACTAAAATATTCAGGCAGGTCTTTCAGAACCTCCAGTATTATTTTCTGAATCCCATGTTTAAATTTATTGTTCTAAATAAAACTAAACATTCCATTATAGTCTTTCAAGACGAACTTGGATACCAAGATTCTCCTGAGCCCTGTAAGGAAATTCCTTTTAATAACTCAGCTCACAGAGAGGTTTCTTAGCTACTAAAAGAGACAACCAAATCACTCCAGCTGTATCATGTTATTACAAGGAACTGAATTCCTCTTGTGCAGGGTTTTCTCCTGGCCATCTAGAATTGCCTGAGCAGAAGGGCACACAGCCTCAGATACCTTCTTAAGCACATGTAGTAACCCCAAACATTAAAAAGAAGAGAGAGAAGGAAGCTTTAAGCCTGATCAAGGTTTAGAGTGATAACTATGGACATTGGTGCCAGTGATTTCTCTCACCCCTCCTCCTGGTTCTTGCCACCTCCTCTCTTCTACTGGCTTTGCAGAATTTCAGTTACCAAATTATTTATGTTACAGCACCCCAGGACTTCACAACAGACAGCTCAAGTTCAGATTGAGGCTTTTTAAAAATCCAAATCTTTGTATTTCAGTGGAGAAAAATATGTGCTGAAATACCTCCTAATTTGTCTGTAATTAAATGCTACCATTAATTGCTGGAGCAAGCATCTAGTGTGCTTTCTGCAGAGCGGAGTCTCTTGTTGACTTATTCATTTTAGGCACCATTTCTAGACTTTAAAACAAAACTGGAATGAGAAACCTGCTGTAAAAAGGCATGATATGCAGACTTTAAGTTTTGCTGAATAAAGTGACAACTCCAGTTAATCAGAGCTGGTCATTAAGACAAAGCCTTCAGAGAACAGCTATTTCAGTCACTTAGACAAAGGTAACAATTTATTCCTTATTTATACTCCTTTCTGCTAAGGTTTTGCCCTCTCACCTCCCAGGCAAGCATCATTGTTTTTACAGCTGGCTTCACGGAAGCAGTTGTTTATGAATGGCTGTATTGCTTCCACTATAACTGTACACACTCTAGTAACTCACTCAAATGCCAGACCCATTTTAGCATGGATAACCAGAGCTGTCAGTCACCAGAGCAGTGGCTCTTCCTTCTCTCTGTCCCAGTGCAGCCCAGATCAGCCAGTCTCGCTCAGGCAATCTCTCCCCTCCTTTCCCACTCCAGCTAATGGCACAGGATTATAATTTACAAGACAGCAAATGGTGAGTGGCTTTCCCTGCAGTGCTGGTCTGTGAATTACTTCTCACTGGGGTTTATGAGGGGATGTCAGTCCAGGACCTTTACTCTCAGGACCACAAGTATGGCTACAGCTGCATTATTTTATTCCCAGAGGCCGCTGGAACTTGCAGGAGGGACAGAGGAGAACGGAAGGAATGAATTCCTTCCCCACCACGCACAGGAGACATCTCCAGCACAAAACTGCAGCAAACTTCATGTCTGCCTTGCAGCTTTTCTGCTCATCTCTCAGCAGTGAAGGCAAATGCCAAATGCTGCTTAGGGAGCGTGGAGCCTTCAGAGTAACGGATGGGGGAGAGCAGCTCAGGGAAAGGTGAGGACGTGCGGGTAATCTTTTATCATTTGCAGCTCTGTTTTAAACTAAAACTCTGTGTTGGCTGCTTACACCAAAAAAATTTTAATGGCAACATTCAAGAGAGAAGGAGCTATTGCACTCTGATACCCAGCCTGGCCTGTAATATGAAAGCTTCTGGTTCATTAGAAAAGATGTACATAATTCTGAGGTCTTTATGGTTCACTTACCAACAATTACAGGAAATTCAAAGTACAGAGTGTTCCTGAGCTCTCATTCCTTAATATTATTAACTTGAGAAGAAATGAAACTCTGGAAAAAGCAGGTGAATCTCCAGCACTTTACATCCCTGAGCTCTCATTTGTCTTCCTTTCCTTTGTAGTCTCCATCCCACCCCCAGTTTGATGTTATTTTGTTCTCCTGTGTGTTGGCTTTCCATCTTTTTGCCTCTCTCCTTGCACTGCTGTCCCCTGGTGTGTTGCTTTGTTCCTTCTCTACTAAACATACCATCAATAGCCAGTGAGGGTTTGGTGACTGTCACCTCACAGCTGGGGTGCAGGATGAGAAAAGAGACCAGAACAGCTCAGTGAAGTGAGGCATTGAAGTGACCTGAGCCTCAAAGCCATCTCAAGTCCTGAGAAACTCCGTTCCCAAAGCTGTGGAAGGGCCACCACAAACCAGCCCTCAGCCAAATGCTGAGACCAGCCTGGTGTCACAGGACGAGGCAGCAGAGTGGGCAGCCTCGGATGACAAAGCAGGACAAAGAAAGCCAAAGTTCCTTTAGCTCTGGGAGAAGGGCTTCTCTTCCCCTTCTCCGCCCCACCAGTGGTATCAGAGTGCCCACAAATACAATGCCCATCCCCAAAAATCAATACACTCCCTAAACACAGTCAGTAAAGATCCCAAGCTCTCCTATAACAGGCACGACGAGGGTGGATGGGAGAAGTGGAGTTGCACAGGTCTTTCTTTCACAGCCCTTTTGTGCCAAGACACATCCTTCTGATAAAGAATTTGCCCAAGCTCAAATACTCAGCCTCAGCCCACTGCAACCAGAGGGTTAATTAACAAGCTATGCAGGCTGGTTATAGCCAGCAATAAGCAGCCATTTATTTTTCTTTAACAAAAAAAGAAGTCAGTAATTCTTGGAACATTTATTAACCCCCTAGTATAGGCAATTACTGTAAGATAAAGGTCTGCCAGTCTTGCATTACTATAAATTGCTGCATGTTGCTTTTCCACAGCACAGTAATGTCCACAGCAGTGTGAATAAATGCTAACATTTGAGTTTTAAGCTTGATTCAACCCCCTCAATCAAACATTTTTAGCAGATCTTCACTCTCAGTGGCTGTTTGGCCACAAGAAAAATAACCATTTTATACAAGCCCAAAAAATACAGGATGCTATTTCACTGACATACTGTTTTGTAGCTCAAATTAAGGTAATCTCACTGATACACTGTTTTGTAGCTCAATTTAAGGTAATCTCACATATTTTCTAACATGCAGAACCGAAAAGAGGAAGGGGGTGGGAGGTGCAGAACCCAAAGATCATTCCTGCTGTCTACCAGATTCTGTAGTCACATACAACATAAAAAAAATAGCAGCTATTAAAAAAAAAAAAAAGAAAAGAAAAAGGCTTTGTAATAGACAGAACACTGCCAACCAGCTTTAAATTGAATTACACAGCCTGCTAATCTTTATGATGAAATAAAATTTCTTCGAACACTACACATTATACTAAAATCTGCAGTGCTTTCTCCCCAGCCCCAAAGCTTTCTCTCTGCTCAAAGCAACTTCTCCATGCCACGGCCATTGTTCTTTCTAGGCAGGAATGTGAGGCTCCTCTAGCAGGAAGACTTATTTTAATTAGATATTGTTAATAGGGTGTGAGTGGTGTGAAAATTTAGGAGAGAAGTATTTTTGCACTTGGTATTTTTGATGCAACATTAAATTTGTAAGTGACAAAATAAACTGATGGCATACAAAGAGCCCATCCTCTGACTGCTTTCTGCTGAAATCATTCTCATTGTGATCCGTGGCTGTGGCAGCAATACTGGAAGAAGAAGCTGATGACAATGTCTATAAAACTTCCTATTTGAGTGGCATCAGCTGTTTCATGCCTGGTCAATACAACCACCATAAACCTCTTTTCTGTTTTAAACTGGATTTGAAGGAAAGGGGGAATTGAAAGGAAGGACTATCTTAGTTATTTTATAAATTTGGTTTGGTTGTGATTTGTTATTAAAAACCTAGTCGTCCCCTCCCCCTTCTAAGACAACATCAGCAGCCCAGGGAAGCAGATCCAAGAAGTGACCAAGCAATTACTGTGACGGAAAATCCGTTCAAGAATTGTGCAATACTTTCCAGTGCTCACTGGCTCCTTTCTTTCATTGAAAATTACCAAATGAATATATTAGGTTTAAGCATATGAAGAGCCACTCAATCCAGAACATCATTCTCTTGGAAAGCACATTTCACCTGAGCCAAGTTTTCTAATGGCTGTCAAATAACACCTTTATATTGGGTTTGACTGACCATGGCAGTTCGTAAAGAGAATTTTACACTTTATCTCCAGGAGTGATACAGTTTAAAAAAAATCTGTTTCTCTATATGCCATTAAGAGACAGCAAAAATAGATTTTTGTGAAATCTCTTCATGAAGCATTGCCAGGAATAATAAGAGCAAAACAAGAAAACACTGATCAGATATGAATGAATTTACACTGCTCCTCAGGCATAAATTCCACTTTAGTCAGTGGAAATTTTACTACCTTGACACTCATTTTATCCAATTGCTTCTATTCTACCTTTTAAGTTATAGCATTCTGTTTTCCACAAAGCATTTAGTATCTGATCCAGAGCAGAGGATAAATATGAAGAAGCAGCTATAATAACCACAGCACAAAAGGAGAATTTTGCACTTTTTTCCCACTTTTGTCATATTTCACTGTAGATTCCTAAATCAAGAAAAACTATTCAGCCTATTACTAAAAATCAACATGGTTGTGTTTTCCGACTATTTTATAAATATAATAAAATGTAACATTCAAATTATTTTTGTATTCCTCTGAGAAGAAAAAATAAAATTAGTAATAGCATATTTAAAAAGGTATATGCAGATAAAACCTGAGCACTGATGATTAATTCAGTGAAGCCATGTGGGAATTTAAAACTAAGTACAAATGGGAATTTAACCATGACATTAAACACAGGTCAAGTTAGAACAAAAGCAAGGCAAATATTCTTAAATAAAATACTGCAATAAAACCTAAATAAAGCAGGAAGAAGTTTTTAAAGACTTTATGGTAAAGACAAAATGAGATACATAACCCAGAGAAGTAAATAAGTAAAAACCCCACAGAACCAAAACACTTTGAAGATTCCAGGTTTCATCTTATAAATCTGAGGGGGGGTTGAATGAAACTGCATCAACACATTCCAAATTCATAGTATTCAGCATCTAGAAATAATAAGCAAGCGGCCAACTTGGTCTGGATCTTGCAAATCACATGGTATGGGAAGGACAGGACAATGCCAACTCCACCAACTGCCTTCAGCACACTCAGCTCAGCTCAACCTCTTATGAAAACATCTGCATCCCATTCCGGTGTCTAAAGCCTAAGGAAGCTCCTCCCCAGAGCCATCACACAAGTCACAGTTGTTTTCAAAATGAGACTAATAGATTTTTCGAGGAGTTGCCTCCCTCTCTCCCAGAACAGCTGTGCAAAACTCATGCATGCTCACAGGATTAAAGCTACCTCAGCGTTTTCTTTCACTTGCAATGAATGCAATTTTTTTTTTTTCAAGTGCTGAGAGTTCTGTTCATCAAAATGGTATTTTATGTTTAGTCACTTATTCGTCCTAGCTAGAACAAGTAGAGCAATGTAGAGTTCAAAATATGCTCCAGATGGCAAAAACAAAAAATCAGAAATAAATCAATTTATAAAAATGGAAGAGATTTGGGGTTTTTGCCATAATTTTACTTTAAAATATTCATAACCTTGCTTCTGGTTCTAAATTAGCCCAGAACACTCTGAGCTAATACCCCTCTGAATTTGGAGAAATTTAGAGCTTACTGGTTTGTTTTTTTAATAAAAAAAAGTGTAAAGTCAGATGCCAAAATAATTCACATCAAAAATATATTTTTAAGGAGCAAAAGGCCTCAAGAACAAATACTTCATCACACTGAAACTGTTCTCAGTATACATTAGCAAAAGGAACACACTTAGACAAAACCCTAAATGAAACATGCCTGGAGAGAAGATGAAGCCAGATAAAACGAGGGAATAACTAAGCCAGACCAGAGAGATTGAGAAAGGATAAAAGTGGAATGTGACCCCGCATTTTCAAGCAGTGATAAGAAAAAAGCTTAATCTTACTATTGTACTAATTCTGTACAGCTCTTTTTTTTTTTCAAATTAAATTACACTACCTTCAAGATCAAACGCTATTTTGGCAGGTGTCTGGCTTAATAGTGGTGAGTAAATTTCAAATTTCTATGGCACTAATGCATAAATTCAAGTGTAGACTGGAACCAAGTGTCTGAGAGCAACTTCTGAGAGCAACACCACATTTCCATTTGGTCATCTATTCCATGAAACAACCAGCAAGTCCAAGCTGATGCTGCTGTTTTCCATAACTAACACTCACACAAAAATGAACTTTAAAATAATTGACAACAGTTTTATATATATACAGTGTGTAATAAGAAAACCTCCACATTAAAATTGTATAATCATTCTTTTCTTCTCACTTTAAGCAACATGATTGAGGAACTACAGTGCAGAAAAAAAAAAAGCTGAATTTTTTTTTTTTAGCTCTGTCAACAATGTTTACACTAAAGACAAGCATATATTATAGGCAAAGAAATATTGTTCCAGTACAAACCCATACGTATTTGGCCACTAAACCATTCACAAAGTTTGTGGAGTCATTATCCCACAGAAATTAAAAGATATAGACAATAAAAACAAAAGCAAGACTTAAAAGAAAAAAAACCATGAAACAGTTAAGTTGCTAAATCCCAGAACAACTCAGGAAAAACCTAGCTAAATTCAACACTCAGCTCCACAGACAGTAACCAGCAGTAATTTCACCTCCTGAATTTATTTGTGTGTACAACTGCAGGATTTTGTCTAGTTTGTGCAGTAATATGCCTTGTAATAGAAGTCTTGCATGGAAAAATAAAAAAAAAACAAAAACACATAACCCAAAAATTAACACATTAAGATATAACCTCCAAACAAAAAAGTACAAACCTGGCTGTTTGAGAAAAATTAGTAAACTGGATGCAAATTATTCACACAAGTAAGGATATGCACAATCAGGCCCATACTAATTGAGCACAATAAACATATCGACACTCATTAAAGATCTATCTGCCAGAATTTATCTTGGCTTTCTCTTCAGTTCTTATGGGTTATTCAATCACTTCCCATCACCCAGGAAAGGAAATATTGCACTATGAAGACAAGAGCTATAATTGGATATTTCTGTATTTCATTTCATGTGTATGACTGAACGAGAATGGATGGGGAAAATATGAACAGAGATAATAATAGTAAGTTGAAACATTTAGTGAGAAATCCATTGGGCACAGAATAACATCTCAACTCTTCCTCAGTACATAATGGTGTGTTTACTGCAAAATCAGTTACTACAAGAGATTTTTAATGAAAACAATTATAAATTTAAAATAACTGTGTTTAAAGCATTTAACAGTCCCTAAGGTCAAGTGATTACAGCAGTTACAAGACCCAAGGGACATGTTCCCACCAAAACAAAGTGAATAAATTACTTCAGCCAGTGTATGTAATCAGTAAGTGACCACAGAGGTTATTCAATGTATAAGCCCAGATGACTCCCATGCAAAACCAATAATGAAAATGTAACAGCCGAAGGGAAAAAGCACACAAACTAGCAAAAGTTGCAGGAAGGGCTGAGAACTAGGAAGAGTGGGAAAGAGAGCGTGGAAAGCACGTTCTGTGATTAGGCTGTGGAGACAAGGAAGAATGATGAGCGTTAATGGAATGGACAAATGAGATGCTGAACACTTTTCCCAGGTGAGAGACACAAATTGTTGCAAAGGGATGCAAGTCTCACAAAATACAAAACTGCAGGGCTGACAGAAGTGCTCTCAGCCCTGTATAGCTCTGGCATGTGTAATGCTCAGCGAAGTACAAGCAAAGCAGGAGTTCAGAATTAATCATCTCAACTTTTCCCTTGGCCTTACTGCCAAAAAAACCATGGGCTTTGTCTTTGTGTCTTAGTTATTCCATTATACAGTCCTAGTGGAGATGAGCCCCTGTTTTTTAACCACAGAGTAGGTAAAATAAGCTGTAGAATGAATCCCAGCTTTGATCTCATCTCATTCTCCCTCATGGCACAAATGATACAGGTGCATTGTCTTCATCACAGCTTCACAACACAATTGCCAGTGGAGAAAACCACACCCATGAAAGACAGGAAAACACTTTTCTATAAGGACAACATCATATTTGATGGCAGTTCTCAGTATGTTGCTTTGGAATGAGCTTTCTACCAAGTATGATGAAAAAACATGCCTCCCACCATAGAGCAGAAGAAAAAGGAATCCCACTTGTTCCTGTACACTGGTATGTATTTTTTCAACTACTGCATGTCATCACCTCACAACACTGAAGGTATTAAATCCTCACAATGCACACAGTAAATAGTAAAATAGAAAATGGTAAAACACAATTACCCATTTTGTAGGTAGGAGCCTGAAATAAAGTGGTAAAAGTATGTGCCTGACTTCAGTGTTTTGATTCCAGGTGAGGAAGGGACAGCACTGAAGCAAGTATTGACCAACGTGACAAGATTTCACAGGGGAATCAATTTGCTGTCTCACTTTATGCCAGAAAACTGGTATTGTCATATAGAGGAAAATGCAAGTGGGCTCTGTGCATGTAAAACAAAAGGTTTTCTCTGCACCTGAAATATGAAAGCCTGAGCCCAAAGCCAGTGGGTCCTCCCACAGTCAAAGCTTCCAGTTTCAATCAATCTGACTGCCAAAGCATGCAAAATCTGCTTCCTCAGGTAAACCCTATACTGACTTCTACAACAGCTACACATATATGCTAAGAAAATCCCATGGTAAATTATTGAGGCTGGAACACAACCCATCCAATAATTCTTCTGCTGCAAATGTTAAGCCAAGGACCTATGTGATAAAATAACGTCACCTTGAAACACCTGTCAAACACAAGGAATTCCAAGTGGCTGCCCATACTGTAAGATTCCCCACCAAAGGGTGAAACCCCCCCAGCAGATTATTTGATTTGGCTTTCTGCAGCACTAAGTCAGTGCTTTCAAATGCCAAGCACTGGGCACAGGCTGTGGCTGTGTCAAAATAACATTTGTGCAGTTACTCGGAGTCCAAAGAGGAATTCTGGTGGCCTGACACTGCTGTCAGCAGTGCACTCAGGGCAGACTTTGGAGTCTCCAGAAGGCAATTCCTCTTCTGGAGCTGCTTGGTATGCATAATAACAGAACCTTGTTGAACAGCAGTGCTGCCCAGCCTCTCTAGAGGACTGGAGCTGGGCAGGATCCCACTCCCAGGGAAGCTGTGCAGCCTTCCACTGCCATTCCCTTGCTTACTCCTTACCTGCTTGCTCCTCCTCCTTCACAACACTAACACTTAGACATTATCACAAAGAACACTCAAAAGCTGAGGAAGATGATTCCTACTGTCTCTTCCCTCATCCTGTGATATATCTACCTGCTTCTCCTACTGCTTCTGACTTCCCATTCCCAGAAAAAGGATAGTTTTGAGCCTATCAAATCTAGTACTGCTTTCTAGAAGTAAGAACAATAAAACTAAGTTGCAGTGATATGGCAGTATTAGGAGGCCCCAGCCCCACATGCACAGCAACAAAAGGAAGGAAAAACACTCTTTTAAAACTGGGCTGTGGAAATCAGAGGAGGTCAGGTAAAAAGAACAGTGTGGAGGAAATGCAAAGGAGGATGAAAAGACAGACAAGCGGGGACGTTCTTCTATTTCCTTTTGTAAATCCAAAAGTTCTTTACATATCTCTTGAAGGGTCAGCCAAGGAACTCTAATGCAATGAAATGATGCTATTAAAGGCCTGTGGAGATGCAACCATCACACAGCAGGCAAGGGAGTGCAGTGACGGAGGTAAAGCCTGGTCACAAAGCTACGCTTTGAAAGATTTTTATATAATGCTGTAAATTCATTCTAATGTTTCTTGAAGATCAGCTGCTTGAGTCACCTTCAACTCTCGAGTGCTTCTAGTGCAAGAGGTGGCATGGCAGTACACAGCCAGCTACCAGTGGCATTTATAACAGGAGCATCCGGCACAATTTCCCCTCCCTCATTTTGGTTTTCTGCTGTTGCAATTTAATTGCCCTCAACTCCAGCAGTATCGAGGCACTGCTGTCCAATACAGCAGAGTATGAAAGGTATTCTGTCAAAGGGAGGCTGACTGCCTGTGGTCCAACTTAAAATGCCAGTATTCTAACTCAAAGGGGCAAGCACCTGAATACCACTCCAAAAAAACTCTCCTCTTCCAAACAGTATTATTGATTCTGTCATACTATATCCTGGGAAGAAGGACTTTCATCGTTTCCAATTATGTTGTAGCTTCCAGCGCTGCTTTAAGTTATGGTAAACCCAAAAATACAGTGAGCAACAGTTTTGGCTGTGGTTCTAAAACCCCCCAGCATCAACTAATGGGACACTGTATGCATTCATATGAGGTGCCACCACCTCCTCGGCACGCTCGTACGGCTACACAGTTCTTGTCGTGGAATGACAGAATCTTTTCCCCCCAAAATAATGCAAAAATACAGCAAAGCATCTAAATTTGTCTTAATTAACGGAATTAGACCAAGGCTAGAAACAGCACATCACATGAGGACAAGTGAAGTAAGGGGATGGTGGGGGGGGGAGATTTTCAAGTGCTCTAATTCAATTAGGAGGCAGTGACTGACACTTGGACAGGAGAGGTTAATTGGGGTCACCAAAACGCAGTAATTCCTTACCTAACCAGTCATTAAACTTCTTAACCTCTGAGGGCAGTCCCAGTTCGGTGAAATCGCCCGTGTGGAGAAGGATGTCCCCATAAGGCATCTGGATGCCATCTGTTCTGGAGTGCGTGTCTGAGACGCAGACAAATCGCGTGTGGCCCGCTGGTTTTGGAGTGTCATATGGGATAGGGTCGACCCTAAAGCAGACACATAAAGATCTCGTAACAGTTACAAGGTTAAAACCCCTCACATCTATTATTTCAGGTATCAGCACGGATCTCTCTCTGCAAAAGTGAGAACACACACACACACACACATACAGACACACACACACATTTACACACGCCGTGCTGCAAGAAAGGACTCTGCAACACAGCACTACCAAAGGTCCAGCAGGGACCACAGTGCTTCTTAAATACTTACCTGGGAAGGAAGGAAGGAATATTAAAATACACACAAGGTATGGTCAGTTTCTGACACTAAAGTTAGTTTAACATTGGAAAAAAATGGATTTAAAGAGACTTTGAATTCAGATATATGTTTTCCATCATCTGCCTTATGCCATTAAATAACAGGTCTCACAGGTGGGCCAAGAACAGGCTCTCACTCGAGCTGGGCAGCTTAGCAGCTGATTTTGTTCAAGGGCATAGGCACTCCCACAGATTCCAGCACGAATATTTGTTTACACACAATCAGGTACATCCAGGAGTGCTTTGATGAAGCCTGGAAACTGCAGAACTGAGTCTAATGATAACTTCTTAAACTCACAGAAAATCCTGAGCTCATCTGCCCAGAGTCTATAAAGTCAGGAACCAACATGCTAGAGCACTAAGCAACCACAGAAAAAAACATTTTTTTTCTATAGCCAACGATGTTAAAAATTTAATTCAGCTGGTTGTTTGCAAGCTACATTTGGTAATTTGATCTTATCAACTACGTGTGAGCATAGAAGTTTTGTCTTTTTTTATTTTATTGAGGCAGAACAGAAAAAAATAATAGGCACGAGAAATGCTTTATGCATACTTGGTGGTTAGAAGTTCTAATTTGTAGCAGAATAACTTAAATACAGAAGGCAACCCACTGCCTACTTCAGACTAGCAATTATTTCTCTGCAGAGTTACCGTAATTTGATTTGCTCAACACTTGAATAGCACAACATCTGGATTAGTGCCACAGAAAACGCCATCCCAATTCCACAAAGCTTCAACTCATTCCAATTGATGTGCCACTTTGATCATGGTTAGAGCCTAGCTTCAACTAGAAATTTTGAGGTATTTAGGAGTTATGTCAGAATAATAGTCCACCTACATCTCAAGCTATCAGAGCAGTGAAACCAAGCTCTAAGTGCTTTAAAGCATCCAAACAGTGCTGTTCTAAGACTTACTGGGACAACAGACATTAAAAAATCAGTGACTGAAAGTAAACAGAAAATTAAACAGGTTTTATTAGTTTTGCTCTCCACACTGAAAAGAAAAACAATTATCACACGTCACTGTGAATCTCTTTGTCTTAAATCCCCACAGTTGTATTGAGATGTATGATCAGCAGTAGAAAATAAAGCAAAAACCCTAAGAAAAACACAGGCTTTTGAAGTATTATTCTAGTTTACTGAACTGTAAACTAAATTAGTATTTAGTATTTACTACACACTGAACTGTGTGAAAACTTCTACCTGTGTTTGCAACTTCAGCTCCCTACATAGGTGAGAAAAAACAGAAGTATATTCCAGTGTGCAATTCAGTTCCCTGCACTGGGGAGATTTAGAGTGGTTCCAGAAATCAAACTCCACGTGGGTATGTCCTGGTCTCCAATGGAAAAACACCCCCAGGAATGCACTTACTAGCAAGATTTTATCAAGTCAGACTCTAACTTGATTTTGTTAGAATTTATTCTAAAAAATTATATTTGTCAGAATATTAACAGCTAAAGTATTAGTGGGGGAAGGGCTATAGGGGAGATAGTTGTTACATTGCATTTTCCTAGGTACCATAGTTAGTATTTGTAAATAATTATATATTAATTATTCAGTAAATAATTAATTTCTAATCAATCTGTATTTACCATAAAAATACCACGTCTGCTTGCTGT
This sequence comes from Lepidothrix coronata, assembly GCF_001604755.1. NCBI lineage: Eukaryota > Metazoa > Chordata > Aves > Passeriformes > Pipridae > Lepidothrix > Lepidothrix coronata. The sequence continues at coordinate 1,200,058 of NW_016690313.1, read as the reverse complement.
GGGCCACTGAATTAATTGCCAGAACTCAGGTTCTGATGAAGTTTGCTTTAAAAAGAGATTCTGCTGCTGGCTGGACTGGATGGGAAGAGGTATTTCGGTAGACAAGTGGCTTTTTTGGGCTTGGTATTGTACCTTCTATTCCACCCAAGGCACCAGGTACAATTATCTGAGCCTTGCAGCTGGTTACCACTGCAGAAACAATCAATGGATTTTTTTCTTCTCTGCAAGGGTCTGAAATTAATAAGGTTATTATTACAGAGAAAAATTCATTTACCCAATGAAATTGCCCTGCCAAGGTGGGCAGAACTGTAATTATAGGCCACAGTGCTTTTGTATTTGGTGCCTTCCTTCCAAATACTGAAGTTAAGCCCCAACTTTTTCAATCTTATGTCACACAGTAAACACGAAGGTCCCCAAATCAACATTTCCCCACTTCCAAGTGTGTTTATTCCGGGCAACACAAAAAATAAACACTTGCTTTCATCACCACCACACACATACCTTGTTCAGAGAAATCTCTGCTTGAGCTGTGGCCAGCACTGCCTGCCCCTGGGGAGTCCAATTTTGTTTGTACACAGCAGCTATGCTTTTGCTATCCTCTGCAGTTTGCTTCCAAGCCAGCCCTGTTTTGCTTGAGGCAATCCCTATTAGAGTATGACACCAAAATCTGGTTTCGGATTTTTCTATTCATGCAATGACTCACTTACAGAAAATTCTATAATCAAAATTCATTAAGTTCCTGACCCTTCTTTCTCTCCTTTACAAACACTATGATGTTGCCAAGTAACCTTTTTTCCTACATCTTAGCTAGCTTTCTTCGCTTATTCGGTAGCGCTTGCCTACTAAGTATTTGAGAGTGAGATACTGAAGGTTATTGTGTTCAGTCCCATCAATTTATCCTACTCAAAACAGTCCTTCAAAAGAAACTTAATAAAAGTGGTGTTATTGCCAGTCCTAAAGGCTTAAGTTTTCATTCACAGCTACAGCATGGCAAACAGTAATACCAGAGTCTTCTTTTCTGCTGCATCACGAGGGGGTTGGCCTCTGAAGGCAAAGCACTGCCTGTTCAGCTTTTGGTGACACCCTGCTCACTACCTGGGCTGTGAACATCTGATCACCTCACAAACCAGCAGCTGGGGATTACAGACCGGCATTTCTAAAAGCTCTGACATAGTTGTGCACCTGACCCCCACCGCAGTTCAACAGCAGATAAAACAATTATTTCATCCCTGTCCACCACCACTCTGCTCAATCAGAGCACATACCTAAGAAACTCAACTTCATTCTTTACCTTTGCTCCAAACACAGTCTGTACAGCTCACTTTGACACTCTCCATCACCACCAACACTTTATTTTTTCAGTCTTCTTGGTGTGACAGACTGAAACGCTTTACAGATTGTTTGATGACTGTATTTGGAAAAGCATGCTCATGGAGACATGTTCATACATTAGGATTGATACAGTAATCAGAAAACAGAAAACAACCTAAAATAGCCAACTATCAGAATGAATGAGGATTTTTTTTTTGTTTTAGTCTAAGTTAGTAAATTACGTTGAGCATCCAGATATTTATCAGTCCTAAGATATGTTACACCTTAGAAAATCGGGCACTTGGCTGTTTTTAAAAAAGTTTATGTAAGACCCAGAAAGAAATCCCATAAGGCAGTTGAGCAATGACTGCTTTCCAAGATCGTGACAGTAATGTAAGATCTGTCACATTTAATGCATTTATGACAAGGGTTCAGGAATCAGAAGGGACAACGTAACCTTCATACACTTCTGTAAGAACCTTGTTTATCAGATAAATACTTGGCTTTACTAAACTGCCCTCACCACCAGTTGTTCTCTTTTGGAGCAGGAGTCCCTCAGGTACAAACCTCAAATTTGCAGTTCCTCACACGTTGCTGCAGCTGAACCAAATGACAGCATGAGCCAGGCTCTGATCTGGCTTGCTAGGATACCACTCCTCAGCACCTTCCTCCAAGCCCACGGTTATCCTGGCACTTCCACAACAGCAGGGCCATGCAGGTGAGTGCCACCCTGCCCTGCCCTGCCAGCTGTGACACAGCAGCCCACACACTGGGACAGCCCATGGCACCGCTCCCGGGGACTGCACGGCCTTGAGGTTGGTGTACACTTTCCTCATCCATCAAACAGCAAGTTTCATCACGGCTTCATGCTTCAAAAGCGGAGATTAAATAAGCAAGAATGAGCGACACACGTTATCAAGGAGATTTTAACAGCAAGGTAGTGGGGGCTAAGTTCAGAAACTCACAAGAGAGGAACACATTGGGCCTCTCACCAGAGGCAAAGGACTTGATTTAGGATGTCATGCTGTGGGACAGACATGTCAGCTGTGTATTTCAGCCCAAGCTTACACTGGTTACTCATAGTATAAATCAGCAGCGTTGGAAAGCACCTCTGAGACAGAGAGGGCAGTGCAGCCCTCCTACAGACAGCTGCAGGCACAACTACACTGGGACCCTGTCTCAAAAAAATTAAGAAAGGACACAAGCACCATTTTTCTGAAAGAAATAAAGTCTGATTGCAAATGATAATTCTGCATGGGTGAGTTTAAATGCTGAAAATAAGGGTATCCGGCTGCATTAGCCGGTCCCTGGGAATGCCTGTGCTTGGAGAGCCAAGCCCAGAGCCTGTTTGCTTCCCTGCTCTCTCGGGTTTTGAGATATGCAGACTCCAAATCCCCTCTTAGAGTGTAATTCCCAAGAAACCAATTCATCCATGAAGATGGAATAAAAATCTTAAACATTAAGCCAGGAAAAATTTCCAGTACCTAACACTGATAAATCACTCCGATGAACGCAGCACCTATGCTGGATAAAACATTTACAGACACTGAAAATCCCTCCTCTGCCCCCACCTCCTACAATTCACATCAGCCTTGTTCCTGCTTACAATCCACCACACTTCAGGCTGGCTCTGCTGGCATTGCTTCAGGTGAACAAGTCAGCAGGCAGCACAGAAAACCATGTCATTTTACCCTTTCCCAGGCTCACCAGATGCATGAATAGTCCTGTGACATACAAGCCCATGTCCCTCCTAGACTGTGTCACATCATATGCTGGGCCTTTTCATCTCAATAATTACTCCACTGGGTATATCTGTGACTGAATTTGTGGGTTTGTTTTTTATGACATCTAAATTAGCATTCATTATACATCCATTTATGCATAGACTTCAAGTCTGTGTGCCACATAAAGTCCGTGTGTGTTGGTGCACTTACTCTGTCTTGGGAGTTACTTGCAGACATGCTATCTAGGAACTACTTCATATTTAAAACATATCTATATAACTAGCTTTTAAAAACCCACCTACTCATACTTGCTATGAGCAGTCATCATGGTATTTATTTACAGTCTAGCTTCCTCTTGTAAAATTTCATACTCTTCTTGCTACTTCTATTTTCAAAATTTGTAAACCAAATACTTCTTCAAAGAGCCAGTTAGCTTGGTATATTTATTTTAGGATTAAAATGCAAACATTTTCTGCAAAAACACTTTTAAAAGTTTGTTTCTAAGTGCAGCTGTAGCTCCCCCTCCTCAGCTAAGGGAATGAAAGACAATTGTTTTGAACCCAGAAAACAAAAGCAATATATTTTCTACATCTTCAGGTTATTTTCTTTTTTTTTTTTTTTAATTCATACATCTGTCTCTACACATGCTCCCTCTGGCATGGAAAGTTCATGAGAAAAGAATGGGAATTTCTGTGAAAACTCCTTGCTACAGTACTTACAGTATTTGTTTCTGTATGCAAATCTCACAGCTTTGTTAAACGGTGATATTTGTTACTGCTCTTAAGAGCCAGTCCCAAGTCCTGGAATAGGGTGATCATGTGAAACCTGTGGCTTAATTATTTTTGTCAAAATATGTCAATAAGTCTCTCAGTTGAAGAAAAATGCCTGAAATGCACCTGTATGCCCTGCAGCATCCAAGAAATGGAATGAAAGTAAAGGATGTGTAATGTTCCTATATAAAACCAAATAAAACTCAGGACTATTAGGTCAACCTCATAACTTTAGAACCAGTTTTTAATGCCACAAACTAGAAGGACTGTATTGAAACCAAGCTGTAAATGTGTCTACATTTTGAAGCAAAAATTTAAAATCTTAATTTAAAAATCTTCCAAGCATTAACATAAATGTACCATCATTTAAAATGTAGTGTCATTTAAGTTTATTAGAGCAGAATGATGGACACATTACTGAAGACTTTATACAGCATCAGATTAAAAACTGCAACTCCAGCATCATGTGTGGGGTTCTTCTTTAGAACTTCCTCAAAATCATTTGAGCTGCTTCCCTGTCCCAAAGAGCAAGTTTCCTTTGCCTGTGTGCTCAGCACTGCACATCCCAGCTGCTCTGGACACAGTTCCCTAAATCTGGAAGGCATCTTGAAAGACCCAGACATTTTTCTTCCACTGAAGTACTCTTATTTCTTACAGTTATCACCATGACAGCACCCATCTCAACACCCAACACTTCAGCTCCCCCGTGTATCTCAGCTGCAGGGTAAATGCAGTCCTAAATGAGACCCTACACGATGAGGGCCCAATCATATGAACCTTGTACCCTCCGATGAAAGGTGGACAGTCTGCAAATCCTTGTGCATCATTTAGATACCCAGTCAGGAAAACATACACATGCCCATACACAGAGCTGATTTTTTGAAAAAGCACATGCTGAAGACACAAAGCCAAACACTAATTTCCTCTCGGTAAACACAATGAATGCCAAAATATAGCATTGCTTTAGCTGGCCACTGTCAGCCTTTAATTGTTTAAATCATACATATTAATGCTTTTGTTAACTTGACTCCATCTTCCAGTATGGCCAAACATCAAGATAACATCTGGTTTTGTCTCTGACTGAAAACAAAGTGATGCAAATACCTTTCAACACTCTCACTGGTAGGCTTTAAATGTACAAGCACTCGTATCTAAGAATAGACTACCCCAAATTCACTAGAAAGCCACACCTCTTCTGGAAACCTCCATGTACGTGTGTCACCCACCAAAGCCTTAGAGGGTTCTGGAAACTGTAAAACAGAGGTCTGATATTTATTTCAGAAATGGCATTAATTGTGTCTCGGTGCAATGCGGGGAGGAAAAAAAAAAATTACATTTACAAACCCACAGGAGGATTCAATGCACTGCTCAGCAGCTTACTGCTAACGCTTCCAACAATTACAGCTGCAGGGAAATGATGGATCTTTTTATTACAGGTTCTGGAGCTGTTTTACTTCCAGTGAGATTTATGAGATTAAACAGAAAAGACCTACATTATCCACCGTCATCATTTGAGCAAACTTAGGAAAACTCTCTTTTATAAGGAATTTATAATAATACATCTTCTCAGCCCGATTTAAACCTCAACTAATTAAGAGTCCAAACTCTGTTAATCCCAGATTCTGGTCAGTAATAAAACCCGAAAGAGCTAAAATCCAGATTTGCTATGGCATTCTTTGGGGGCAAATAGTCAGCTGGTCTTTTCTGAAGTACCTAACCTCCTCCTTTGATATTAATGGGAATTCAGAAACTGAATTGCTTGAGTGCTTTTGAAAATCCTATTAATCATCCCTTTGCAGACAAAATTTCTTTTTAGTCAGTGCAATATCTTCTAAAATTTGGGTATCAGTGGCTTTCCAAAGGTGAGAGAAGCCAAACAGAACTGAAAAAAAGTATCAATACCAGTATCAGCATCACCCTGAGGCACAGACAAAAGTTTCCTTTAAATAAAATAGTAAACTGCCATTTTTATGCTGGTATGGTTTCAATTTAAATTCATTAAGAAGCACTTTTCTCACATTCTTTTGTTGTTGTTGTTGGGGAACTGCTATAAATTATGTCTTCCCCCCACCCTGACAGAAGTCATTTGTTGATAAAACTACACCTACTAGGAAGGGAAGTCAATAAGCTCTCTACACTGAAAGCAGACTTTTATTTCCCTACTATAAGCTCTACAAACACCAACTCATTAAATATACTCAACAAGTACAATCTGGCATCCCAAATTTAGATCTGGTTTTAATTTAAGGACAACGAGGTTTGAAAAATACACATTTTGATATCTTGGGAAGAGTGAGGCTCAATTAATGTGTGGTATCCCTCCAATCATTTCAACTGCAGGAATCATAAAATAGGGTGGATTTATTTCTAGGATGGAAACCACAGAGAAGGCTTTAGCCCTTGCTTCAACAGTAAAACAGCTTTTCCCAAAATGTTACGCAAATTCATCCCTAAACAAACAGAATTAGATGTCCAGGACACAATAAATTTAATTGGTTTTGTTTGACGTGCCATCTTTCTCAGAAATTAGGACAATTCTGGTCAGAGGGACCAAAGGTCACAAGGTTCTGTCAAAAAAGAATTGTATAAGTATGTTTTGCAGTATGTATTCCATTTTTTATGGTCATTTAAATTAAGAATCAAATCTGGAATGTCCTAAAATGTACAGAATTCATAAGCATAAATCATTACTTTTTCTTGGAGATGACAAATTCAGCAAGTAGACAATAACTCTTAAGTTATTGAGTATTATTAAGTAATAGGGAAACTGGGCAACTGGACCTGAAGATGAAATTTTGAGAACTGATTTTCTTCAGAATTTGCTATCAAATCTAAAATCTTCCCATGTTTCAGACACAAATCTGCAGCGTTTAGATACCCACAGGATTAAGCCCAGAGTGTTTGCAGAGAATCACTTGAGGTTGGTTCTGACTTTTTTTACCCCAATAGATATTTGGTCTAAATTACAGTGACTACTTGAAATTTCAGCTCTAGAAACACAAGTGCTCTTCTTTAAGCCAAAAGTTAAGTACACAGTGCAAGCAAGAAGCTCTGCCCTTAGTCTTCTCAATCATTTTCCTTTCTGACCTGAAGGTATCACCCTCTCCAGGGATGAGATGCAATTCAATCTCCATGTAAGCAAAGTGTTGGCCCTCTCCTAAACAGAGGGCTAATCACGAGTCTCTCCCCTGCTCTGCCTTATGATTTGACTTCCACAGGGGTGATGGAACTGAATCCAAAAAAAAAAAACCAAGAAAACCCAACCTGTTCAAAGGAAAGACAATTCATGCTGGGTGAACACTCCCAGTTCCCATTTTTAAGCTACTAAAGGCACAGAGTGCCATCAGCACGCCTGTGAAGTTGTGACTGGTGTTAGCAGGAGATCGGTGGAAAAAACAGACTGGAACATGCAACTCGGAAAAGAAATTTGCCGGTATTCATGCAGCATGATATACTATTTTGAGAAAGTAAATTGGCAGACATCATATGTCATCTGCAAAATGAATTGGTGTATCTGAACCAGTACAAAAATCTGTCGCTGTTAGGGGGTATATTCTCTCCTGCACCTGAGCTCTAACAAACTTCTTGAAGATATTAGTCACAAAATGCTTCCCATCAAAATCCGAGCATCTAACACTGTTTTCCTACTAAATGACACTCTTCATAATAGCCATGCTGTCTTAAAAGGCCTTCTGCCATTAAGTCTCATGTATATGAACTATTTCAACCCTTGTCAAAGGTTTCTTTTCATTTGTCTACCTCCTAAGGTTTAAGAAGCTTTCTGCAGGGAAGAGGATAATACACAGACAGCAATTTAGCTCTCCTTCTAAAGTTAAGTCCTAGTTTTTAATAGGAATAGAGAAGAGATTATTAAACTAACTTCCACCAACACAAAAATACAGGTTCCTGCTCAGCATCCAGGTTACCAAAAGGCTCAGTTCTACATTAAAATGGTTAATTGGAATTAGGGAAACTCTCATGTTATATAGTCACACAGTTGGCTTAATATCTCTGTATTCCTAGAAATTCCATTGCCCCAAATTTTGACACCAGTTATCTTAAGCTCAGGTCTAGATCTAGACTGGTGAGAGTTTGGAATCAGTCTCAGCGTATATAGAAAAAATAAACAGTTACCTCATAAAATTTTCTTTGTTGTAAGGGGGGAAAACAAACAAACAAACAAAAAAGCAAACAAACAAAACCAAATCATCAAAAAAACCCCAACAACCAAGAACCAATTTCTGCCCTTAGATATGCTTTCAACCTTTCACAGAAACTTTGCTGGAGACACAGAAACGTAAAAGACAACTTTGGGCATAAAACTCTCCTGGAGAGAATTTAGCACTTTAATCTTTCTATCCTTTATCTTTCTAGTGCAATTGTCTTCATTGCGGCTAACAGGGTCTCCCTGACACATGCAGCTAACATAAAATCCAGTCACAGACAGAACTGGGTTCAAGCAGCACACTGCTGCAATTCCTCGGTGACTGGGTTGGAGAGGGCTGTAGTGCCACAGATACTGAAAGCAGGTTCTGTGTTTGTAAAACACTGTGCCAAATACAGTCCCAGCTAAAGAGGTATTCTTCCAGATAGCTCTATCCCTCTTTTCTCTCTCTCCAGCATTAAATAACTCATGACAAGGAAACCACAGGTCAAATAGTACACATTCCACGATATTTCAAGACACAAACATTCGTTTGAGTGAGAAAAGGCTTGGTAGATAAAGCTAAAGCAGGTGGGGGAGAAAAAAAAAAAATCTCATGTCTGCACCAGCAGAAAGCTGCACAAAGGTAACTCCAGCTGGAGATACTCCCTAGAAATGCACAATTCATTCTGACTTACTTTCTTCCCCTTTTCATTTTCTTTTTCAAATCTCACTCATTATTTGGTGTTCTTATTCACTTTCTCCTAAACCACAAGTATTGTGTGACAGAGGCTGCTGAACTCGGGACCAGCGTCTTCATATAGAAAATAAAAAATATCTTATGGATAGAAACCAGCACTGACTTTTTTTGTTGCACCGTCCCTTTAACTTGTCTGTGGCATTTATTTGACACACATCACGTTTAGACAGTATTATGAGAAGCAGTGCTGCATATACAATCAGGAGGTTTTATCAATAATGGAGTTAATGGGCAGAGGGTTTGTGGGCAGCCACAGTGTTACAGGTTATCTAAGAACATTTCTCTTTTGCTTATACTTCTATCATAAAAATTAATGACTTAAAAGTCCTCAGTGGGAGTATCTAGGACATTCGTATTTATCAGAACTGTTACTGGCTTCTGCAGTTAGCAATTATTCTTACTGGATTAAACCAATTATTTGCAAAGATGCATCCCCAAAAATCAAATAAATCCAAAAATGAATTATAGTCAAGATAGAAATTTACCTCGGGGATACTTTTAGAAAACTCAATTTAAAAACACATTTACTTTTGCCTCTGTGCCAGTAACAAAGGCAGGGGGAAAGAGGGAAGAACAACAGAATCATTTTGCTTTCAATGTTATCTACAAGTCAATTCCAAAGCCAAATGAGCTGAAACCCCTCAATATACAGCTTCTATCCCTGAAAAGTAGGCAGGTATTACCACATACAACTCAGAGGTTGCTGCTAATTGTACAAACCTGCTTAATAATACTTAATATGCAACAGAATACAAGACTTTGAAAACTTGCTGCTTCCAAACCCTTGCATTGTGCGCAATCAAAATTTTGGTTCACGTGACAGATGCAGAAGCACACTGCAGAAAGTGATTTCTATGGCAGATACAAAAAGCAAACACTTGTAGTTCGAAATTTAGAGAAAGAACATCGCAAGGAGAAGCCCCAGGAAGGAGGAAAACGAGCTGCACCACATAACATTTTACGATAGCAAACGAGACGCGGGCAATGTAATTTCCACTTACGTGATTCATTTTATAAGCAATGCAAATGCAATCTCGCTGATTACCCTCCAAAACAAAAGAGGGAATTTCATTACCTCAGCCAGAGCAATTAGACATGCAAAAATCAAAACATCCTATCTGCAGCAGAACAAATAGAAACAGTCATTTCACATTCGGATGGGAATAACCAAGGTGGGTGAAATTCATTCTGTTGTGGTGGGTGCTGGTAAGGCATAAACTGAATCTTGCAGCATTTAAGCTCACGCAGTCAGTGGTACATAAGGCCTCATGCACAGAGATTAATTCCACCAAACTTGTCATAAATGAGCTAGAAGACACCTCAGATCCTCCATGCCAGGAGGTAAAAAACCCTCAAACAATAACAAAACAAAACTAAACTAACAAACAAAAAAAACCTCCACCAAAATCAAAACTGAACACCTTTTTTATGCAAAAGAATCTGTTTCAGCTTTTATTTATCCTCTGGTTTCTTGAAATTTGAGAATAGGAGGTTACTCTGAAGCAAGTCAGGCTGTGTGAATTAGGAGTATACCATTGCTTGTTCTATATGGATCCCCAGGGAGTCTATTTATTAGGCACAGTTCTGTTTTCTGATTTAACTTAAGCACTTTTCCTAGAGAATATGAGTGTCCACACCAAGAGGAATTTCTGAGTAACAGCTGCAGAACAGCCTTTTTCTGTAGGAACTCTCTTGAATCAGATTCCCTATATGGATACACGGTCTTGATTTTCATCTTCATAGTCCTCTTAGTACTAAAAAGGAAAATAAAAATCTTTTTAATAGGTATTCTCATAACAATAACTTCAGAAAAGCTTCAGCTACTTGAAAATTAGAAATAAAACTGAAAGTTTTATTACCAAAAAAAAATAAATAAAGGGAATATCAGGGCACTCATTGTCAGTTATAGTAACTTGGGTGGGTTGCTTTTTGTTAAACCATCAAAACCATTTTTGCTTTGACTAAGAATACATGTAAAACTGCACCCACCTACCCATCCTCTGTAATATTTCTCAGCACCTAAATGACATGCTAGCTCTTTTCCCTTTACCCATTATGGAGCAGGAAAAGATACATTCCAGGGACAGACTAGAACAGAATTCCACAGCACCTTTGCAAGGCTATGGGGAAGTGCAATTTAAAAAAAAAAAAAAAAAAAACAAAACACTTCCATGAGTTTTCAGCAAAAAAATCATTACTAAACATTCTGTAAAAGATATTAGAGCACCTTTGACAGGCTTACAACTATTAGGGTAGTTTATAAGTAAGGAAACAAACTGTTGCTTAAGTTGCTTAAGGAGATGGAAAAAAAAAAACCTGCAAAAAACATGCAACTGTTAAAAACCTGGGAACAGCTGTCTTAACCATTTCTTCCTTTACATCTGGATCCATTGGGCTTTTATTTTTTCTTTATATTTCTTCATTTTGGCAGTGCCACTGAGATTTCCAGTTGCACGGCTTACTGAATTCAGTAAAGTCAAAGTTCCCAGTGACCACAACAGCACAGGAATGTGAGCTAAGAGAAACTACTTCGTTCACATCAGTACTGTTACAGTCACCTATACTAAACAAAAAATCAGCAGTTAAGATTCTTAGTTCTTTGACTGGAGTGACTAATTTCCTGCAACCTTTCTCCTCCTTCCTCCCTCCAAACGTTTTGGCAATCAGGAACAGACTTACAGACTGTTTCATAACAAATACAGCCCTTAAGGGCAAAACTGGCAAGATACTCAAGTCTGTTCCAGAAATCCCTTCTGCAATTCATTATTCCATCTAGTTCTACTCTAGTGTTTTACTCTAGCCTATAAAATCTTGAGCTCCTTCATCTTCTGCAGACTGTGAAGGCTAACTATACTCCAAAAGGGCAAACCCATCTCTTTCTAGAATTAAAAGGCTCTGGCCTATCTGCCTTCTGGAAAATCAACTGCTCTAAACCTTTTCTCAAGAATGGCTTTGTCTGAAGGCTGCTGTAGAAACCAAATGGTAACAGTGCACAGAGTCTTTCCAGTAGAGACTACTTTTGCATAAGAAAGCATCTCTAGCACTTTTTTTCCCCTACTGGTATTACCTACAGTAACAAGGACCACGTCTACTTCTCTCCTTGTCAAATAACATGATAGATTTTTTTTAAAAAATTATCATTTTTCACTGATGAAGAGAATATCACGAAGTTCCAAAGAGCTGTGCTCATCTCGCCCACACAAATGACATTTTCTCATCTGAAACATCACAACCTCCCCAAAGACCATTTCTCACCAACATAATACTTTGCTGTTACTGTGACTTGATACCTGCATACCCTTTGGAGCGTGTCACCAAGACAGCAGCAAATACAGCTTAGTTTAACAAGCACAGGTGTATTATTTTTGCAAAACAGCAAAATCACTTCGTGTAGATCACTGACATTCCCTGTGTCACAATACCTGTCCTTATAAGCCAAGCTCCCTCTGTGCACACACGCACACCCCCACGGAACATGATCCAGTAAGTCGCTCTGCCCTTGACCTTTGCTAAATACCCATGCCCAGGGAATTGCCTGAATTACAGACTTGCCATTGAACTATTTCTCAGTATGAGGCGACCTGCCAGGTGTATGCACCACCAGCCCCAAGACGTGTAGTAAGCAGGGGTTTGCCTGGCTGTGCTCGACACAGGCAAGCCAGCTATCCAAAGGGAATCTAACCTCACAGGAATTTAACAAGGTCTCTGACTCTGGCATGTGCCACTCACTTTTCAGCTCCCAGCCTCATGGCAAAAATGCAATTCCAGTCCAAGCGTGATGGGAACACGCTTATATGTGGAGGGACAACTGCAGTATGGTACAGAGGGAATTCAGCCCTGGGACGTCACATATGGCCTGCCACCAGTTTAACAGATGTCAGGGCTGCACACTGAGGTTAATACAATGCACAGCCACTTTTACAGTTTGAAGTAAGCATGGGAAGTGCTGCTGACAGCATAAACTACGCTGTCATTTTTCACACCGCTAAGCAAAACAGACGAAAGTGTTAACCATAAGGACCTGTTGTGTCCTGGATTTTCCCTGATGATTCCCAGCCTGTGATTCTCTCTTTCACAAGTGTCCCACCAAGCTCTCACTCATGGGAAATAACAACTTGTATCAGGAAGCTCATCAAGGTGACTGCCTTTACCATCCATCCCATTCACAGATCTGGTAAAGGCCACTATATGAAGGCTTGGAGTGTAAAATACACAAACACAGACTTGGCAGCCCTTAAAAGTCACAGTGTAAAAAGGTGAGCCACGAACATTTCATGGACACTTGCCAGGTAAAAGGGAAAAAGGCCTTCTTCCTTTCCCACTAACCCAGAATCTGCATCAGGAGCCTACAGACAAGTGGCTGCTCACATCCTCCCAACCACTCCTCATTACCAGCTACATGGTCAGTCAAACCTCCTCCCGGTCCCATCCACAGAGCACCTGCTCTAACAACTGTCTGGAGCCAGTACTGCAAGTCAAGACTTCAGGCATCACAGCCTAGAAAGTAGTACTGACAAAGGTCTATCTGTTCTTCCATGTTCAACTTGCCATCTCATGGCATGACTGCTGAGCTGGACTAGTCCTGGAAGCTGTGCAGCCCCTCTGTGAGTGGAATCAGCTCACCAGAAGGGCAGGTGAGCACAAATGAAGCAACAGGAGCACTGGGGTATGGCAGGAAGGCAGGTAGTGGGCTGCTCCTTTCTGCAGAAGCTACGTGTTGGATCAACACAGCCATTTTCCAAAGTGTTAAGTGAGGTGGGATTTTTTCCTCTTAAGGCAAAAATAAGAACCTCATTGGTCTAATGAGAGTTTTCTCTATTTGCAGACCCAGTTTGATCTTTCACTCCATGTTTGACTTCCAGATAACTCCTTCTGTTAGAGATGGTATTAGGTTTGGGTGGGAAACAGACTTCCAAAACAGACAAATTAAAAGCAAACAAACAAAATTAATGAAGAAAAAAAGAAAAGGAAATATCTTTAATATATTGAGATAATAAGCACCCTGGCTGCAGTTTCTTTATTGTGCTAAGGGGCTGTATTTTACAATCTTCACACCTTTCGTTTCCAGCATCTCAGTCGTAACCATCCATGCTTTTTTGCTATTCCACTTTTTTTATATTTTCCTTGAATAAAACTGTATCCTTACATGGCCTCATGTATATATTTAAGCATTAAAAGCAGCAAGTGACCATGTACATGAAAAACTGAGCTATGCTCTGCCCAGTTTTACAGACTTTGCTTTATTTTTTGTTGTTTTCCTACAACCACTTCATTTTTTTTCCTGAGGGACACACTGACACAAATGCCACATTAACTGCCAACTCTACGAGAAGAACATTTCAATCACCCATTATAACTAAGAATCAGACTTCTAAATTCCAATGGCCAGACGCTGTTTGGTGCCCTCCCAGTAACCCTGCAGCGTGGCTATCGCTGCCACTTCTTATCTTATCGCCCCTTCAAACACTGTCTGCTGTGGGCAGACACCCAGCCAGACCTAAACAATGATGTTAAATGAAGACTTCCTCCCAACAGTCTTGAACTTCTAATGAAAATGATAGTTCCTCAAGCAAGACAACAAACCAAGTCGAGGGGCTATTATGGGGCTTTGAAATCCAGGTCAAGAGATTGTAAATAGGAAGCAGGCCTCCAGAAAACAGCAAGGCTATCACTGCGTGTAAACATTCCTCCCCGGACATCAGGAAACCCACCAGCTATATGTACATATATACACACATGTAGAAACAAATATACACTGTGTGGGTTTTTTTTTTTAATTTTGATCACAGTGGGGGAAAAAAAAAGCTCAGTCAAGTTCTTTTCTGTTACACCTGGTGAACAGAAAAAAAAAATAAAAAAAAAATGAAAGGAGGCTTTTTGGCTCATTAGATTTTAAAACACAGCTGAAGTGGCAGAGAGTTTTCCAGAGCAAAGAACTCAATGTTTTTTTAATCCCATGAAAATTCAGACAACTCTGCACTAGAAAGTGATGCCAGTTAAAGAAAATTAGTTTTGCAATGTTTTCATAACAGTGAAAAAATCTGACATATACATATATATATGAAACAAAACAAAAACCCTAAACCCTGGAAGTAGCAAGACTTCCATACTTTTTCTCCATCAGGCTACTTCCTGTCAAGAATAAAAACTTTTTTACCATCCTAACCTGTGCCCTCCTTAGGTGGTCTGTTAACCTGATTAACATTAGGAATGTACTAGCAAACTGCACTAACATGCACACTTGGCCCCTGTTCAGGTTAACTGCCCTTTTTACCAGAGGAGCCACAGGTAGAAGCCCTAAATGAGGATTTACAGTTTTCAAGGATGGAAGAGATTCTGTCCTGTCCAAGGCCCCACATGACAAAGACCATTCTTCATTCACTGCACCTGCACAATGGGATCGTACCCACAGCTCCCCCAAGGCCTCAGTGCCAGGGGAGGTCCAGAGACACTGCAGTGTCCCACCCTTAAGGAGAAGATTTGTAGACGCTTGTGGTTGAAAGGAACGACAAAAGACATAGAAATGTTTATGAGGAAATTACATACTTGGCATGGAAATTCGTATGTTAGTCCCTGACCTCCCATATAAGCACATGGCACTGGATTTTGAATGAAGGGGTAGGCTGAAGGGGTGGGAGGGGAAGAGAGAGAGTGAGAGATGAGTTAGAGGGCAAGAGAGAGAAGGAGGAAGGGAAATCACCAGTTCTAGCTCCATTGTCAATCCAGCTGTGGTGTCCAGGGTGCTGGGGCGCACACGCAGAGCGAGTGCCCACCCTGGGCTTTGTGGGTGTTCCTTTTCATAGACAAGTTTTCCCCATCCTGAAGACAGGTTTCTCACTTTCTATGCAAATAAGTTATCATGAGCAGTCTGTTCTTCCAGGCCTTTCTGGAAATGGGTTGGAGGTTTCGGGGGTCTCTGGTGGTCTTGATCCCCCCCGCAGTCCATGCCTGCTTCTCAATCTCATTCCTGCCCTTGTACTGTGTTGTGCTTATCTCCAGGAACTAGAACAAGGATGTTTGTCCCAGAAAAGTGATGGTCTACCTCTGTAGGGCCCCCTTTTCCAGCCACATACTGCTCTTTCTCACAGTGTGTTATTACCAACAACCCTTAACTGTTTTTATCACTAATCCCTGGTTGACTCCACAGCCATCCAGCTCTGGGTGTTTGAGACATACACATTAGCCCCTTCTGGGCTCCTACAGACACTACCCTGCAGTTCAAAACAGGGTGGTACCTTCTCATCCTTGCACCAACCAGTGCTTTGCACCATCACCATACCGGCAATGCCAATGGACAGCTGGCAGCTCAACACTCTCCACACTTTAAATCACTACTCTGGCCCTGCAGAGTCAAATTCCCACTGATTTCCACAGATGCACTCAGGCTCTTCAGGATGCAGGAATTATCTCAGATTATTCTTGTAACCTTGAACAACGTTGGGAGATTCTTTACGTCTTGTTTGGAAATTACCCAAAGGTCTCATGTGGGTTCAATCTAGCTTTGCAATTCACCTGCACAGCGAACTCTGAACCATCTGACACCACAAGATACATAAACCAACAATTTCATAGCTGTGTCTCGTGAAGTCCCTCTGTAAGTGAACTGCAGTCGGCCATACATTAAACACAGGCCCATCACTAACCCGTGCAGGGATACGGATCGATAACCTCGCCTTCCGGCAGCACTGCCAACCTCTGCAGCTCCCAGGGCCCTCTCCCTGTGGCTGGTTCCTGCTTCAGCAGCGTCCCTGTGGTGCCAGTACAACTGTACAGGGACAGATGGTGAACACGACCGGAGAACTGAACCGGGCAACGCGCTCGCTCCAGGGATTGCTGTGAATTCCCAGTCACGTTACACGTGCAACACAGACGTGGGGAGGGAGTGAGGGCCACTCCAGGTAGCAGAAGCACCACCCTCAAAAAAGCAGGGCAAAATAGCTCTCATAAAACCACTGCTTCACACGCTCCTTGGCATCACGGATTTAACAGGCAGTGGCTTGAACCAGCCCTCAAACCACAGTGATGTTACAACGGATGGTAGTTCGAGCAGCTTAAAGCAGCCTCAGGTTGCAGGTCTTTGTGAAACCACAGTGCAAATCAGATTGCTGACCCATTCAAGAGTTTAACATCACATCTGAAGGCAGTGGCAAGCCTTGACTAGGTGTGCAAGTGAATGTTTTCCTTCATCAATGATTAATCCATGACAAAAGGCAAATGTATCCCAGGAAAAAAAAAATTTAAAATATATTTCGCCCTTTTTAACAATATGGGTCAGTTCAGGAAAATATTTCACAGCATCTTACTGTTTCTGCAAGGACAGTGAAGGCAATCTTAAAAATCTTGATCCCACAGAAACCTGTGGCAAAACTTCCATGCACAGGGGTTGCACTTCACCATTCCAAAACATTTCCCCAGCAACAACTACGAACTGGCCTTTCAAATGTATATGATGGGGTATGTGGCCCAGTGAAAACACACATTATGGAAGTTCTACACTCTATTATTTTCATAAACATTTAGGTCAAGTGCTGCAGAGCAGCATGACAGAAAACTCCTTCAAGATTCATTCCAAGAGAGTCAAGATCAGCCACCTTCTCGCTAAGTGCAGGAAGCAGAAGAAAGCAAGTAAAGCTGTCAGTGCAGGGAATTGTCTATATGCTATTCCTCTATAAAAACACAGGCACTGTAGAACCTTAAAAGTCCTTTTCAGACATTGTGTCTCTACTAAGAGCTAATATAACAGGAAATTTTAAGTCAAATATTATATTAGCCAAAAGTACAACAATAAATAGCAAAGTTGCCATGCTTAGCATAAAAATGAAACACTAATGAAACATAGTGCAGTTTGTTCATACCATGTGCAGTCTAGTCTACATGCATAATGTAACAGTGCAACTGCTAACAGCAGGCTCACAGAAGATAATTTACACTTATTTTTATGGACATGAGGAACTGATCTTTGAAGTTGTCCCTAATGAGATTCTGCTTGGCCCTAACAGCATCCTGAGAGAATGTGCTGGTTTTCTCCCCTGCATCCGGTGCATATTTATGATGCAGAATCCAGACCTATTTAAATTGCACATGTGGACTCGTGTGTCCCCCCCCCATGCCATTGCAAAGTCAGATTCTCACAGTGGGGGAAATACCTACTAAAATACCTACTCAATTTAGCTTCTGTAATTACCCATACCACCTTTACTAATTACCAAAAGATACATGGGGGTTAATGAGTATGGTCTCTTTTTCCCTTTGTACAGTTGAACTCCTAACTCGATTTAAGCTGCCAGGTCACCAGCAGCTGTATCACACGTTGCAGAGGACACATCCAAACCACAGTCACAGGGCTCCTCAGAGAAAACACAAGTGTAGCTGTGCAATGGACTATTTCTAAAGCACAGGCCACAGCACAAGTAAGGCAAATAGAAAATGGGTTTCGCTATGCCCTGTGTAGTCATTGCTTTGATACTACACCCACCTGTTTTTAAAACCCCTTTCAGTTAAGAGATCTGCAAGAACCATTGAGCCAGTGGGTGAAACACATAATGTTCACAGAGAACACACGTTAATATCGTCACATCTGTAGTAACACAACCCTTCTCTACCACTGGACCAAAAATGACTGCAAACTTTGGATAGACAATTGAAAACATTTGTTTAAATGTTGCCTGACATAGTACCTTTGGTACCTTTGGAACAGTGCTGCTAACAAGTGCCTTTGCCCACTCTGAGCCAGGGTACTGACCCATGGCTGGCAACAAATTAAATAAGGACACCTAGATTTTACTCTCTCTTCCATAATTCTCCACCCATGTGTCATGGTTCTTGCTTATTGCTGTTTCAGGTCAAAGTACTCAAGTAACCTAAGTGCAAACTAAGGTAGTCCAAAAAACTTTTTCATGCTCCATTCAACTGTTCCTTCTGCAGCGTAACAGCCTTTGGGAAGGTGCTAAATTCAGAAAGATGGCAACTCCAGCAGCTCCACATGCAGTTGATACATAATATATTTCAGTTATACCATCAGGGAATCAACATTTTAACTCTTAGTTTTCTGTCTTTTTCTGTTTGGACAATGGTGGGGGGGGGGCAATCCATAAATTCTTTGAACATATGGGCCTCTGGTGGTCTAGTGGTTAGGGTGCAGGACTCTCACCGCTGCGACCCGGGTTCGATTCCCGGCCCCCCGGGCAGATGGAGCTCGTTAGCCCTGTGAGGCAATCCATCTAAGAGAAGGTCACTCTAAACAAACCTACGTTCTGAGACCCTCACTGCCACTGTCCGAGTTTCACTTGGCCCCGGCAGATGAACCTCAGGATTAAAGGGTGGGCTCAGTTCAGCGCACGCTGTGTCTCACCTAAAAAATCCACTGCGCAGGCTCGAAGGGTTAATGACCTTTCCCAAATCTTCGCTCGCGAAGACTGGCCATTATTATCTGTCAGCACTGTACATACCCTACAAATGCAGTGCATATTGGTTAAGATTAAATGACTTAGGGGATAGATAGCAGGATGCCTGATTTTTCATTTAGAGCTCACTGTCTAACGTAACTCTAAACAAACAGAAATTCTACCCCACTGACAGCTGTTTGGTGCCTTAAAAAAAAAGAAAAATGTCCACAAAGGATCGTGCTTGATTTCCTATAAAGTTATCCACATAACTAAGACCACCACAGCGACTGCTGCTCTCTGAAGAAACTCTGGTTTGAATGGAGGCAGAGACTAATTCATTCTCCCGGTTCCACGAGCGCGGGGAACTTATGAGGGAAGTTCTAACAGGAACTACAATAGCTCTCTCTGTGGAGACAGAGAATTTGTTCCCAGCACACTGCCTGACACTGCTCACACTAAGGCACACTAGGCCCGACAGAAGAAAAAATTGTAAAGAATAAAAAAAACCAAAAAACAACCGAAAACCCGCGTGCCTTTAAAGCCTTGCTCGGTTCTGGGCACGGCAGCGGAAGGTTCCGATGACCACGGTCAGCGTGGTCACACTCCCGGGAGAACGACTACAAGGCACAAGTCTGGAAGTTCAAAAACCTAAAAAAAAAAAAAAACAAACCTTTTTTTTTGGGTAGGAAAATAATAAAACACACACAAACATGAAAGGCCAGGTCCCAAAGTACCAGCGCAGCAATGCTGCGCCGTATATCACACCGCTGCGCTTCACGCCAGAGCGAGAACTCCTCAGACACATATGCAGGCAGTGACATTGTAACAGGTTAAATACGGCTGCAGGTGCCAGGTGTGCCAGGAGCTATACATCAGGCCAGCATCTTATCTCTCTCTGGTTATTTCTGGATACTCGAGATCGTTTATCCATTTCTCATCTTCCATTTATTCCGTATCAGCCACCTCCAGCGCATTTCTCCTGCGTTTTTTTGTGTGTCTGGACCCTAAAGAAATGGCGTTGCCTCTTTATGAATAGATATACAGAAAATTGCCATGTCTTGTTCCAGATCTTCTACAGATCCCCCACTTAATTTGAACTAATTAATAAATAAAACCCTCTACCAGCTTCCTGGCTCTACGTGTTTCAGATTATACCTTTTAACTATGCACTGAATAAAATAATTCACAAAAGGTCTCTCTTATTCTGCAGAATGACATCTTAAAAACCTAAGCGAAACTGAAAATAGTGACTCTGGTACATCACAGTATAAAATGATGGTATGAACTGACTATCAAGAAAGCCAGGTGATCCAAAATTAATTTTCAACTTAAATTAATATTTCTCTTTTTTTTTTCTCAATTTAGACTGAATGCAAGGGTTCGTTTCAGGACAATATGTTCTGTAATAATAATATCTAAAATGAATGAGCCTAAACACAACACAAAATCCCCCTAAACACAGACCATTTAAATTCCTTGAAACCAGTACCAGGGATTTTTTTTCTATTCTCACTCAGACAAAATGAAATGTCTACTCTACATACATACATTTTTAAACCAACCAGTCTTCTTGAAGGCATAGAACTCATGGCAATAGATAACTAACAACAAATGATGAAAACTCCACGAGTTAAAGGTCTCCATTTTGTTGCCAAGATGATGTATCAGGTTCTGAGAGGAGCAGTGTGTGTGATCCTTCCATTAACACAGCAGCACTCTCAGAGAGCAGCCATGCAGAGTAGCTGAGCAGAACACCACCAAAGGTCACAGTGGAGAAGGAAAAAAGGGGGAAAAAAAAATCATAGACCACCCCTAAGATTACCATCAGCATTTTAATTCTCAGAGGGTGTTTGAAACTCGCATTACAGTATTTGTTCTGTGCAGTCTCATTACATTGACAACATTTCTAGCAGAAAAACTGTCTTAAGAACTTTGTACAAACTATTAAAATAACCTCCAAACCATCTAACAGGTTGCAATATTAATCATAACTCTCCCTCAGTAACACAAAGAGGGTACCTAAGTGGAAACTTTCAAGGCAGAGAGTAGTAACAAGAGAAGAACAAAATTAATTCTTCCTACAAACATGCCTTCCTGTCAAGGCTGCAAACATCACTGTTTAACAAAGAAAAAATTATGAAACACATCAAACTAATGCCAAGAGAGATATAATCAAAATGAAACAATTATATAAAAAACTTTCAAGTCATTTCAAAGATTACACCCAGGTTATCTATAATTTTTTTTAATGTATAATTGTGCATTTATTCAGTTTTAATTTATTCACTTCTTTCCACCAGGAGAAAAAGTGAATGCCTGGCTGACTTTAACTTTACAAAATAAACAAACAATAAAGATAAAACTTCCCTCTTCCTTAATATCTGTCTATTATCATAATTTTACATGCAGATTGTTAACAGCCAGAGAACAGAAGTCCCTGAAAGAATCATTGCTAAAAATTGAGGGAGCCACTTAATGTGGCATTTCTCAGTGACGGGTCCTGTCCCACTGGAAGCAATAATGATGTCACTAATCACTGCATTAAACAAGTATAGGACAAGGCTCCTATTTATTAAATATGCTGGACGACATGAAATTTTAATTCTGAACATTATTTTCCCCAAAACTACTACTTCACCATTCACAGGGAAGAAAATAAGCCATTGTTAATGCTCGCTGCTGGCCAAAAGTGAATGCGCTTTAAGAAACAAAGAAGCCCAGAGTAATTAAAAAGTAATGACTTTTTTCTTTGTGCTCCCTATATAAAAGGAACAGGAGGGAAGATATACTGGACTAGCACCTTTTCCTTCCCATAAACAGATACAACAATAGCTAAACATTTAGGAGTAATGTGCTGACCCTGATGCTCACAGTCACTACGCTCAATTCCTTATACCAGAGAAATTGTAAACGTGGTAAATAGCAAGTTTCCTGGCTTACAAATACATCACATCAAGGCCCTTCTATCATACTCCTCTCTCCTTCCCTCCCCCATTCTCTCTCCATCTGCTGCCCTCCTGGGAAGGGAGTGCTACACTTAATGGCTGTGTGCTTTTAAGTCTAATGTGCTGGATATAAGTTAATGCCCAGTACAGTAAGTGGGGACCGTGCTGCAAGGAAGCCTCTGGTGCTGTTTTTCCCCTGTTAACATCCAGTGGAATCTCTGTAGCCCCAATGTGAGGCAGCACGCAAGGAAGAGAGGGTCTGGGAATACCAAATTCACAACCTGTGACAAAAACAAATCTTGGAAGACCCCACACGGCACAATAATTTAAACGATCTTTTGGTAAAACCAGGAGACAGTTGGGATTTTCTTATTTGTCTTTTCCCTCAAGACAATGATTTACATTTAGAAAATATGCTCATTATAAAATAGTGCATCTCAAAATAGGGGTGGGCATTTCTCTGTCAAGGGAGAGTACACAGGTGAACTCTCTTGACAGCAGAAATAAAATGAGTCTGATCCATCAGTTATGAAGAGGTTGGGGATTATGAGTTGACTTGCTCTCTTAACCATCCTCTCTGCCCCAACTCCAAAAGGTTCAGCAGCAGCAACAGCAGAGCTCATCCCACCAGCATTCTGTTACAGCCATAGATCCTGCAGGATATATCCAGCTGATGTGCTGGAAGAAATCTCCAGGTTTATGGAGGTTATGACCAAGCTTTATGGTCAACTCTTCAGAAGGAATAAAACGACTGCAACGCCAGGTACCTAAAGTTTATTGTTTGGAATCCAGACTTGCAGTTTTGTGCTCTAACCACTTGGTCCTGCTCCAGGAATGTTACTGGGTACAAAAGATTATCACACCCTAACATTTTGTTCGAAACAGGCAGCAAAATAAAAACCATTAAATAAAGTCTAGTCACATTTACTACAGGACAGAATTGGTTGGACTTCAGTGTTTTAAATGCACACGTTTGCTGTTTCATTTTATGTGATCTTAATTTGCAGATTTTTTTTTTCAAACATCTTTAGCAGTTAATATATTGAATTATATTGTGGTAGACTTGGCAATGCTAGGTTAATGGTTGGAGTTGATAATCCAACCTAAACGAATCCATAATTCAGCCACAGCTTCCTCATAATTAAAACCAACCACACACTAACAGAAAACTTGCCCTCTACAATACATAATCTAAAAATTGCAATCTTAATGGCCCACATCAAAACTGAAAGTAAATGGATAAGATCTGAATTTTCAAATCCCATAGACCTCTTTCTATCTTCTGAAATATCTTCTACTAAATATGTGCAGATATATATGCACATAGCCTTACCTCCTTGCTCTGTTTTGCACTGCTCTGCATGTGCACACTACAGAAAGGACCTGAAAGCCAATATCAGGCCTCCTGCAAGCAGAAACAATCACAATGAACTCCATAAAACTACAACTGCATGTGCCAAGTATGATTCAAACCACTGGAAACAAGGAGTCATTGCTTCAAGGACCAAAACTCAAACTTGCTGGAATCCTCTGTAGGGACTTGGAAAAACCTGGTGTGAATTAAGAGGTGAATGATTTTCCCATGCAAAACTGAGGGGACTTCCTACCCAGCACTGGCACTCCCCTCTCCCTGCCAGCACATATCACTTGAAGCAGTGCAGGCAACCCCAACACCAAACTTGACTGTGTCTTCAAAGTAGTAACTTCACAACCTCACTGTTAAGAGACGCATGTTTTAAAGACATCTCCCTGCCTCACTGTACCTCTGCCATGCCTAAGAGCATTTATTTTCTCAAGCTATCCCATGGCATTTTAGAGAATTCAAACCCAAACTCTTCAAGTGTTCCTTTAGGAAGGGAGACACACCAGCTACCCATTTCTGAATTTTTCCATGGATACCAATGTTGGGCAACTGACTTTGAAATCAAGCCACCTCTGGTAGCTCAAGATCAGAAATGCAAACTCAAAAAATTACCATGCAAACATTCAGTACAAAACCCAATGTCCATGACCAACACTTGATCACTTCTGAAGTAGTCTTGCATCAAACATAAGCAAGCTGCATATAGTAATTTAACATATAACAGACATCTAAAACCACACTGCTTACAGGGCTTTCCTCTTGCTTATTTGTCCCACAAAATATTCAAGCAAGGGTTTGCAAAAGAAAAGAATGAGATGTGTGACAGGTAAGTGCAGCACTTTCCTTGAGCTTGGAATAGCCATGTGTCACAGGGAACACACTCCCTCAGCACTGCTGTCAGGGAAGCCTCATTCTGCCACTAGAAGAAAACCATGAGCCAAAAATTCTACAATGGGATGTTCAGTGTGGGGTCTGCAAATTTAGTTAGATACTAACTCTCTGTTTGGAAATCTATGCTCTAGAAGTTGTTTCACAGGACAGATTGTGTTCTCACCCTTCAAGCATTAAATAAAAGCAAGAATCTGCTGCTTCCACGACAACATCCCTACTGCCCCAGTATGTTAACAAAAGAAATTACAAGTTTCCAGTGACAGTACAACACCCTGATTGCAACATATATTCACTTTTTCTGTCCAATTACTTCACTGCAAAGAACTGCCTTGGCGAGCAGTCTCCTTCCAGCACAGGGTACTGTGGTAGGAACCACTGCTGCAAAAAGTGTTCCTGGGTCAAATCCCATCACACATCTCCCAAAAGGTAAGGACACACTGTGTGTTGTACACAGACATGAAACTATAAGTCAACTGTCTCTCAGTATGACTGACCACTAAACCAACTACACAGGTAACACCATAGCATAGAATCAGATCATGCAATGAAAATTTCCATTTTTATAGTGCTCAGCTACTGAAAGAGGGCCTTACAATTAAAGTGCTTGCTATCTGAAGGCTTCTTTACATGATTAATAAAGCATAAAAGAACATGAACACATATGTACATAAAAAACTATTTTTCTTCCTCCCTCTCAGGTTTTACTGACAGTGGTCAGACTGGCTCTACAAGGGGTTGACAGAACAATTTCACCAGTGAAAATCTTCATCAATCTTACTTCTTCAGGTAAGATGAACAAATATCCCTCTCCTTCTATCCTTGCCCACCAGCTGATCCATAAGCACACCTCCCTCTCACCTGTGCTGGCCACCCCAGTAACCCACTACTGGTGAGGCTACACCAAGAGAGAGATCACTGAAAATAGCTCACTGGAAAACAAAACAAACAAAAACCCCAAACAAACAACCAAAACCCCCACACCACTAAAAGGACATTTTTAACTTAGACCCTTTCAGTGTCTGAGTCTCTACAGCAGCCCCAAAAAGGCTCTGCCAACACTCCTGGGGAGGGGGTGGTGAAGGGGCAGGAAGGAGCAGGAAGGAGCAGCTGGGCAGGGTCGGTGCTGAAGCCCTGTATTTCAGGGATCTTCCCAGCTTCCAGCCCTGCAAGGAACCTCCAGGCACAGCTTTTCTCATTCAGCCAAGGCGTGGGAGCTGCAGAAGGGCTGATACCTCACACTGAGGGACTGACAGATTGATTTTGATGGGCACAGAGGCTGCTCTGGCAGCCTGTCCCCACAAAGCAGCAGAGGTAAAGGGTTTATCGACAATTTAAACCAGACCCAGCTTCTGTCTTAGGACAGGGCAATGTGGAAAGAGAGTAATAATAGGGCAGTGGTGACAAAAAATTATTTTAAACCTGTCCTACATTTATAGTAATAATATTGGCACTTTTACAGCATCAGCCTTCCAGGGATGTCAGACCATTTTTTTTAAAGGTAGGTTGGTAATATTCCTTTTTACAATGACAAAAAGAAAGGTCAGAAACTTAATTTTTCAAGAGTGTTTAGCACATTATGACTGCACTGTATAAACACAGTACAAGGCGCCCAAATTTCAGTTTTATTTACAAAACTGCAATTCCTGATCCTTATATCACCCCTGTATTAACTTTCATCATGTTCCATTCCAGTACCTCAAAAGGTTCTAAAAAGTATTTATTTTCATCTTACACGTAAAATATAAGTTTAAAACTTATGTGATGCTTCGATTTTTTCCACAAGTAACTCTAAATAACATAAAAATCAGGAAGATCGTAGAGATCTTCACTCACACAGACATATAGACACATGCACAGGCACCAGTAAAAGAGTTTTCATAACAATGATTAAAATTAGCATCTTTGCCACTCGGCTTCCACTGCTCTATGGCAGAGGAACCAGAAAACACAATCAGCTAATGGCCCTCTCCTTGGGTGCAGCACTATTTATTTGGGGACAGTTGTAAGGGTTCTTCCCTCCAGCTGTCCTCCCTGCATTCTGCTGGAATCCCCACCAGGCCACTGCAGGGAGAGCTCAGCTGCTCCAGGGCAGCTGCTGAAAGGCTACTGCTCTTGGCTAAAGAAAAACAGGTTTGTTTTCCTTAACACACCGGGCTGTGAGCCTGCTGCATTTCAGCAGCCCCCAGGTCAGTGAGATAAAAGGAGACTAAACCTCCACAAAGGTAAGATGGTTGTGAGCCTCGATCCCAGGAAACAATCCTCGCCTCCAAAAGTAAGGCTCAGCTTGCAAGTGCACTCATTCAATGTTTTCACTACCAGAATTTAAATGTAACTTGATTGTTTCAGAGAGCACTGGGGGTTTTATTTATTTATTTCGAAAAATAAGTTGTGAAAAGGAACTTGGGTGGTCATGAGCTGTGTATGGTTTTGTAAAAAGTCTTATTAAAGGCCAGAGCAACAATTTCCACCAAAACCTCTGACACATCACTATCAGCTGAAACAGCCTGCCCAGTCACACTAAATACAGCTGACTAGGTTAAGACTGAATCTCTGTATTATCTCAACCAATAATATTACATGTACCAACTCCACTATTCTCTAAATGTCAAATGAGTTCATATTTTATTAATGCCAACTCTTTCCCCTCCCCCTAAATATCACACACCCTATATAAAACAAAAGTTGAGACTACTACAAATCAAATGCACGATTTCCCACTAATCTCAGGGGGAGTTTATAAAGCACATTAAAAGCAGGACTATTTCTCAAAGAAGAAAAAAAAAAAAAGGCAAGATCCTATTTCTCCAGGTTAGTAGTCTAATAAGATCTCTGGGTTTTAACAATGTAAGGCTTTGTCACAGTTGAAAGGTTTTCTTCTATGATCACACAGCTCTGTTTTTATTTTACTATTATTATATATACACATTTACACACACTCATACCTTTAAATATTTTATTCAACCATATATATATACCTTTAAATACTTTATTCAACCATATATATATATATATATTTCTACTAATATAAAACTCTGCTTATGCTCTTTGTTTTAAAATGAGAATATTCACATGGGGGTTTACTCCAGTACAGAAAAGGCAATAAAATTATATGGTTACAGATTGTTCAAGGTATCTCTCGGTATGAATAAACTTATTTAGAAGACTTGTGCTCTGGCACAGAAACCTCTATCTTTCTTACTCCCCTACTACTGAATTTAAACCACAGGAGTTTTAACATGTACATACTCCCAAAAACAAGCCACCAAGTCATGCTGGTGAGACCAGAAGATAATGAACTCCTCCAAAAGGCTCAGCCTGCAGCAGCTTGGGCTACAGCTATTTTATCTTCACAAAACTCCCCCATCCTCACCAGATGGGCCCCGTCCAAACAGATGCACAAAGTTTATTTCACTCTTCCTTTTTTTTTTTTTCCCCTGCAAGTAAATGGGGTGTTGTACCTGAATCGGGAGGTTTTTCTCTATGGTTAAAGCCTAAGTAAGCAGTTTTACATTTGGATTTGTCCCCAGGCCGCATTCTACTGCTGCTCACTGGTATTGGTACCACTGATCCCAGCCTCATATAGAACACCTCAAAACTCTAAATGGCTTAAAACCTGTTTAAAAAAAACACAAAACCAAAAACAAAACAACAAAACACCCCCCAAAAATAAACCAAATGTAAAAACAAACAAACAAACCCCCAAACAAACAAAAACTTCTTATACGTGGCAGCACCACACCAGAGGAGCAAAAAGCACTTGCCTTTAAGTCACAACTCTTGGCAAAAAAATACAAAGTATGAAAACTTTCAGAAGAATAATAATCAATACGAAGCAAAGGGAAGCATATTATAATTGTCATTTATTATTTTGCAGCTGCCCTTGAAAGCAGGGAACTAAGGTGATGCATTTAATTAAAACTAACAGAAAGTAAACATGACTTGTACAAAACATTCAAACACAAACACTTTATGACATCTTCAGAAAGTAAGTGAAACCTGTAGGTGGGAGCATTGCTTAAGATGACAAAATAATATTTCAAATTATATCCCTTTATGCAAAATAATTGTCAAATTTGCCTTTGGAATACCTGTTCAAATGTTAATTGGTAGAGAAATTAAATTAAAAGAATGGACAAACTGATTCAAAAGTTATACCACCAGAGCTTAAGTAAGTGACAAAATTGCTGTCCCGGCCAGCCCAAGCAAAGGGAGCTGTAACAAATCCCCTGTTGTTTACCTGGCTGTACATTTAAACAGATTCACTAAGAAGTGCTGGTGGAAATACACAAATAAAGATAAGAGAACTGTATCCCAGCTGACACTGTCACATGAAAGGCACAAAATGAAAATGGGAGAAAAAGCACAGGCTGTGTCCCACGAACAGGCAGACTGATGCCTGGAGTGCCTTACCCACCAGGTTTGTGCTGGTGATACTCCATGGACTCCCCTCTACTCTGTGTGAAACCAGAGCTGAGCCCAAAGGATACCAGAACCAGAAATGGCTCAGTATGTGCCATGAACCCAGTTCTCACCTTTGCACATGGAGATGCATATCCATAAAGAAATCAGTTCTAAGAAAATTCCCTTAGCAAAGAACACTGTCCTTAAGCTGCACCCAGCTCCTGATTTATGGTATGCAGCAGGGCCCTGCAGCAATATATTGCCCTGCTATTCACATACCTGTCACAACACTCAGTTCCCATGTTGCTTTACTCATTTCTCATCATCCCATGATTTTTAAAATAAATTTTTCACTAGAGAATAAAGCTTCCTCAAACTCCCTCTTAGAAAAGAAAAAAAAAAACCAACCAAACGCACGCATTACTTTAAAAGACAGAAACAATAAAAAAAAGCAGACTGTAAAACCAAATCAAATCAGTCCCAGTGGCTGCAGCAACGTGGCACTAACAGAGATACAACAGGGTAAACAGATCATGGTTTCTTTGTTAATACTGCTTTTACCAATTTTCTGTTCAGGTTTCTCACTTGATGACATCCTCTTTCAAAAATACACACAGTGTTTCCACTACAAAACGCTGAGAAGACAAATAAAGACCCTGTCTGAAGCTACCACAGGACCCAGGCTCTCCTCCCCAGAAATAATTCAGCTGTTGTTACCATCACACAAACCCTCAGCCATAGTCGTCTTCACTTCCATGCTTTCCTCTACCCTCCTGGTAGGACCCTGTCTTTTTTTTTCCCCTCAATAGGTTTTCTAAAATCCATCATTTGTTATCCAGACCTACACCTGAATCCAGACTCGCCTCCTGCACTATGACATTGCTCTCTCTGCTTCCACTGTGAAACTGAGACTAATTCATTTCCAATTTTTCTAAATTTTGATCTCCCTTTAGTTTGCCACACCCTCCCCTGAAATCAAATTACTGATTTTAAGAAAGTTGCAGTATTCAAGTTAAAAATCATTTAAAATACTGTCACTTAAAATACTGTCACTGTACTGAACTTTGTAGTTTCAGTATTTATTTCAATTACAGTTTTTCCAGACAAGAAAAGTACCTTTTAAGATATCCATCGAATCAATATAATTTAAGAGATACACTATCTATTAGAGGTGTGGCTGTCTAAACGTTTTCAATCAAATGTAATTAATGAAAACTTTTTTCACCTTGAAAAGTCAGCCACATGCACGACAGACACTCTTCAGCATCCTTCCCAAAGTTGCCTTTAGGAACATTGTAACCACATGAAATCCTATTAGAAGGTGCTGAACTCCTACATTGTGACTCTTCCGGCAGCCTTCTACATAACAAAAATGCAATGAAGTACCATACAACTTTCCCCCCCTTATTATGCTAAATCCTTATCAAATTCAATAGTGTGACATCGTTCAAAATCCTGCCTAACAATGGCTCGCAGGAGGTCAAGAGATGTCGCCTTTGTTTTAGTTTCACGTGCTTTTCAGTCTACTAATGCTAAAAGAAAAAGAACCTTCACAGAAATAACCGATAAAGATCAAACCCAACTAAACAAAGGGAAGGAAATTCCGAGTTAAAACTGGTACTTAGCTCTTTGCTAAGCAAGCAGCCCATTGTGCCAAAGGTGCTGGGCGGCACAGGGATCCCGGGTCACACAATACCCAGGAATAACAAGGTGAGGGAAGGAGCTTTCAGCTCTCCACTTCCCGTGCTCTTGTTGGTTCGGGCCAGAGCTGTTGTTTTAAGAGAGTATTTGTATTTCTTGGGAGGAACTACTGGGCAGACCCCGACTCCTTTGTGCGGCAGGTTGCGGGTGGAATGGAATGTGTCATGCGGCACACGTTCCACTCGCAACCAGGAGGACAAAGGATTCACTGATCAGGGGGGACAATTAGTCCCAATTAGGCCTATTTCGCAGCTGAGTGTAAGGGCTGGGGGGAAGGGAGCTTAATTTTTAAAGCAATGGGTCCCTCAGGCGAGTTAAAAGAAAGATCAGTAGAGTGACAAGCTTGAGAACATTCGCCCCACCAGTCGGCACAGGGGAGTTCCACAGAGGCGATGGCAGTCACCTCCAGGAGAGGATGGAGCAGGGCTTCTCAAACCTCAGACAGCCAGGTAAGAAATCTGACAAGCATTTAGCCTCTTAGCTCATGTGACTAACCAAATTTCCCAGCTTTCAGCCCACTCCTTCAGCAGCGGTTCTCCGTCTCAGGCACAGGCAGACACACGCACAGACACACGGGCAGGGAGGTCGGGAATACTCACATATGCACATGTGGAGGCTGGAACCTGCTCTGGTTGATGTTGTAGTGTGTAAATGCCTGCGTTGGGTTGGAGCTGTATTCATCCACTGTTATGGTAACTTTGCCTTGTGAAGGAATTCCATGAGCCATCCTTCCTCCTTATGGACATGAGCAGCTCACAACTTCCCAAGGCCAGGAGCAGGGTAGGGCATTGTGGTCCAGGCAGCTCCTGATTCCCAGCAGCTCCTCATCAACTCCGTGACCTCTGCCAGGAGAGAAAGACAGTACACACTGCTATAAGCTATGAGGAGATGTAAACATACACAGACAGATTACTCTATCCTCTCTGGATTTCTATTTAGACACCTTTTTCTATATTTTTTATGTAACCATCACCCCACTCTCTAAGCATTACTGTTCACTTTTTTGTTTGTTTGTTTATCTTGGGGCGGGGGGAATAAAACATATGAGTTTAAAGCTTCTGTTAAATACTCCACATTTCATACTCTTTATTTGAAATAATATCTTGTGCTAACTGAAACCACAAAAACTAACAAGTGGACCCAGTTTGCTGAAAGACAAACGACTTTCCACAAACATACACACTTGTTTTCTAGGCCCTATTGCAGCTTTACCACATGAATGACAATCTAGAGACTTATAAGAAACTGATGTAAAGAACATTTTAAAATTGCATAGCTAAAGTTACACCCAAATGCCTTTAAATCAAAGCATTTTTTTGTCCAGAGAAAGGCGATTATCCAGACAACGTTTGCCAAATATTCATGTTATAGTGCACTAGCAATGAAACTGGTTTGGATTCACCATCAGACAGTAACGATTTATCTGACAGATTTAAGTGCGATTTTATGCACAAATATTTCTGAATAAGATGAAAGAAATAGGCTCTTCCCTCCGTATGCATCCCTATCTTTCACTTCTTCAAAGTGCTCTTAAACGTATTTTGTGTCAAGACTGGATGTACACCGTAATATAAGCAAAACCCAAATAGCCAGAAACCTCCCAAACCTGCTCTGCTGAGCTTCTTGCACAAAATCTGAGCTTCGATTTCTGCCGTCAATAAACTGAGGATCCCTCAGCTGCCTTCCTTTCAGAGGGACTCTGTGAAAATTGATCAGCTGATGTTCGAAGAACACTTTCAAGATGAGCAACTCTTTAAGAGCCCTGCTCACGAGGCAGATGCTCAGCTGGGACACACTATCCCAGCAAGGACTGACATGAAATCACGACACCTGGCATCAGCTGATATCCCTCCCTTTAGCCACCACACGCAATAGTGTTTTTTCCATGTCTGGTGTGTAATTCACAAAAGTAAATCAGTGCTTACTGGGAGGAACAAAGAGATGGGAAAGAGAAGAGAATGATTTGAGCCCTGAGCATCAACACTGGTTTTTCAGTGTGATTTTCCTGGACCTCTCTAGCTTCCCAAATAGAAATGTGTTTGCCATGTGTAACATGAAATACTTGAAATCTTTGATTTGTATTCAAAATATATTTTTAATACAAAGACTAATTTCCAGTTTGGCATGAAGCATGATGAAAATGCCCTGCAAATGGCAGATGGCCTGCTATAGGCCATTTATTTTACTATTTTACCACCTCGGGCCTATGTAGGCTTCCATATGTTAGTTGGGTTAAGACATTCTGCAACCTTCATTCCAGTAACCGGGTTCTATCCTACGTCTTCTTTAGATGGAGCGAAAAAACTATAAAAGAAGATGAAACTAAAGCATAAAGTCCCAGCTTAACAAACTGTCACTAGTGAGATGGTACATCTTTGTAACTCAGGTTATGGTCTGGTCTCCACACTAATCCCCTTAGTAAGAACAAGTGCAATAGTTTCAGGAGCAAGGTGAGCTTTACTGAAACAAATCTTTGCTGCCTTGGACGTGATGTAAGATGCTGCAACAACTGCTCACAAATCTTAATGTAGTGGTTACCGCACCAAGTTTGCAGCTGTTTCCTTAATTTCCTTCACCATTATATTTTAGTGTTATTTTGCATAACAGTAAAACACAACACCTGCTTCAAACCACAGTCCTGTTCCAAGTACTGTAATTCTTTTGAGATAGGAACTGCGAAGAGTGCACAACACAGAGCAGCATAATTGCCCTGCACTGAAAAGTAAATACAAATGAAAACATCTTCCTGCCAGAGAAATGACTGTCATTAGCAAGAACGCTGGCCATCAGAGCTCCCAGGAAAAAACCCAAACAACTAGACTTTTTCTTTTACACAGCAAGAACTTTAGCGTCTGCATATATTAAGAAGTGATGTGAAAATTACATGTGTAATGTTACTTTTTTCCACAATTAAAAACAACAGTATAAAACAACACATTAAACCAACAACAAAAATATGCTTGGGCTTTCAGAAAAGCTAAATGACACTGTTTTTAGTAATCCAGCATAAGAAAGGTCAGAACATTAAATTTCATATTATAGTTCACTCATGGAAGAAAAATCTAATTTGTTCATGAGAGTGAATTATACATACAGATAATAAGCATTTTTTTCAAGGTTTATAACAATCCATGTTACAGAAAGAAATTACAACTAACTGGCATAAAACAAATGACAAGAGGATACTTGAATAGCTGTATTAAATACTTTTAAGTTGACTCCCAGTAAGATTATAAGTATAAAAGCTGCAATTTCTTCCCATTGTTCTAATCTTCAACATTGAAAATAAATCTCTATACTTAAATTAAGACAGTGCTGAACAAAATATCCTTTTAAGTTGAAATTCACAACAAATGCCAGACTGGGGGTTAAAAAAGAAAGTAAAATTTGAAGCTGGCTTCTGTGTCAATTCTCTTAATTTCCATTTAGTACTCCATAGAGTACTACAGCTCACCTGTCAGAAGTATCTAATTATTACCTTCCTTACTTTGAATGTCTCTGAAGAAAATAGAAAAAGAAGCTGGACCCTTCAAAACTTAAAAAAAAAAATATTTTAGGCCCAAGATTAAAACAAAATAAATTAAAAAGACTACTTTGAATCGCTCCTGTTCTTCTTTCTCTAACTGTGAGCACTGTTTGAAGGTTACATGCAGGAGATGAGTACAAAAGAATAAAAGTTGCATTATTTTCCCATCTATCAAGTATAACAATGTGTAATATCTTCCACGCCTTACGAGGCAGTTTTAAGTAAGAATGACCGCATTAAAAACCTAAATAATGATTTTTTTGGCGTGTTGCGTTTTCCCAAATATAGGCAGTTATCCTTTTCCAGCGTGTATTTGTACCGGCAGCGAGACAGGAGATGTGCCATTGTACACATCTGCTCAGTGTTACAGGTAAAAACCGGCACTTTTTCAGAACAGGGCTGGCCCAAACTTAGGCACAGCTAATTGTAAATCTGTACGCTGCTGCCCTGTCATAAAAACTACCACGAAATAAGCACAGGTATTTGAAATGTAACATTACATTTCACGGAGAGCTACACACACGAGCCCTGCGTATGTACACGCGCACACACAGGCACGCGAAAAACCCATTTCCCCAAATAAAATATTTACGCCTTCCTCATCTGAATTTCAAACATTTGCCTCCGGCTGAGCTCGGGCCGTAAGAGAAAATGCTGAAAGGCAGGAGACGGGAAGGGTTAATCCCGTGTCAACACCTTCTGTTGATACATCCACTATCCCGGCGCTGTTACACCGACACCACACGTTCCGCCCGCCCGGGGCGCGGGCACCGGCCCTGCCGCCCCCGCATCCCCCCGCACTCACGCTGCGCTGCCCCTCAACCCGCGGGGCTTTGGCAGCGGCCCCGCAGCCCCCGAGATGCTGCGCTGCAGTTTGCGGACAACTCCGGGCTCCAGACACCCCATCGAGTCCGGCGGAGGCGCAGGGGGGG
>NW_016690313.1:971987-1162602 GCF_001604755.1 Lepidothrix coronata | reverse complement strand
CAACCTAAAAAAAGACTAAATGGCAAAAGGTTTTTTCCAAATTTGCCCTTTCAGTCCCTCTTTTTTTTTTTTTTTTTTTTTACTATTGTCTTTATCCCTTTTAACAGAAGCAAGCACTGTGAACCACCAAAGGAAAATTCCTGTCTCAGACAAAATGGCCCACAGATTAGTCGTCCTCCTAATCAAATCAAAGTAACATTTCCAGGGAAACTTTTCCTGGAATGAAGTCTGAGGCCATAGTTTCACAAGAATTTTTAGCTGACTTACTCTGACACAGCTGTAAAAAAAGCAGTCCAGTATTCAGCCCACTCCCCCCACTTCTGTCCCTGCACTCACCCTCCTGTGAGAGCTGGGAACCCCACCTGGGACACTGATCCATTTAGCACCAGGGAAAAACGTTCTGGTTCGGTGTGAGTCCATATCCTCACTCAGTCCACTTCACAACTGCACAAACACTTATTCTGGAACAAGACAGGGAGTGAGATGAGCAACTGAGGACGGAGAGAGAGCAGGACAGCTCCATTGGTACCACTGCTAACTTCAGCATAGGATCATGGAGGGGCAGGGGAGGTGAGGTGAGGAGAAGCAGCGAACTTGACCCTGAACCTGCTGCATCCCTTCTCCCCAGCTGCAGCAGAAAGACTTTTCCTGTAGTTGTGTCCTTATACATCTGGAGCCCCCAGCACTACAAAAAGGAGCTTCTAGCCCAGAGGGAGAAACAAGGTGGAAGCCTGGGTAGGTGGCTGGACTGAGAGTTAGAAAGCTCAAAGACCTTCTCTCTGATGCTCTGTGTGGCAAGAGACAGATCAGACATTTACCCCAGTGTTTCAGTGTCCTGATACTGAAGTGAGCACTTACCTGATCTACTGGTCCTTATACAAAGCAAGCTCTGGGACCTGAAAGTTAGAGGTACGTGGGTACTTGTGTGAATCCAGAGTGGGACCTGACTGTAGGTTCACACTTCTATCACAATACTGAGTGTTCCTCACCACCACCAAGCTGTAATACAGTCACCAGGAGCACTGTTTTTAATATATGACTTGACAAACTCTGGAACATTTTCTGTTAAGAGCACACAACGAAACTTTTTCCCTTTTTTCAAACTATTTGTTTTCTGTTTCCCCAAGAACAGTATGCTTTCCAAAGATGCACCCACTTTAGAAATGTGCTGGCCCTGGGAGTTGCTAAAAGAAGGAAAAAAATATTTTATTTAATTTCATTAAAGGATTTTCTGAGGAAAGGAGTTGCTTTTTCTAATTCACAGGAGCAGCATCAAAATGTAAATACAGAAAAATAAAACATCTATCTTTTGGCTAGAATGTGTACTTATTAATACACACTTGACAAGAGGATCTCAGAGATAAATTCAAAAAGCGAAAAAGCAAGTGAGCTGTTTATTGTGAGTGTCACAGGACTGATTTTTCTAGCTGAGTGAAATTCAAAACAGTGAACAAACAGCTCTTGTTTACTTTAATACTTCCTATTTGTAATAGGAATAGGAATTTGTAATATTAAAAGTGTATGTTACACATGAAACCTTAGTCATATTCAGAGTTTGCACTGGATTTTATTTTCTCACTTTTACAAAGTGAGTGTCATCAAATGTAGAGATGCAAGAGATGCATGTTAAATATTATAAAACACTCTACTATCCCAAAAAGCATACCCATTCTTCAAAATCTATTATGTCATCTCTAATACAGTTCATAGGAACCACTGCCTCCAGTTTCTGCCAAGCACAAGACAGAGCTTTTGAGACACACACAGGGTAATCTGGAGTGAACCACAGACGCCCATCTCATTTTGCTGTTCAGGAAAAAGCTTCCCTAAGTATCTGTGAACCAATAGAAGAAAGAATAATTTAAAGTCCACCTCTGAGAACTCATTCCTTAAATAACAGAATTTTTTGAGTGATCTTTTACACAGAAAGGAGTTAAAAACAGAACAAGCAAACAAACAAAACCCACAAAACAAAACCAACCAACCAAAACCAAACAATTTTCAACCAAACAACCAAACAACCCCCCAAATTTCAAACATGTGCAAACCACACAAGAGGAACAAATTCATTTTTTTAAAAAAGCCTCCTTCCAAAAAGGGTTTCAAGGCAGGTCAGTTCCCCAGTCTAGTCCACAGCACAGTCCCTGGAATGCCCACACTGGCACATGGGAGACTGCCTCTGTCTGCAGTGTGAGACCAACACCAGCACAGGGTGTGCTACAGTTTCACAAAAAGTTAGGCCAGTGTTTCACACTATCTTTTCGTTTGGACACAGTGTCAGAGGGGTTTCATTTGTTCGTTTCAGTACATGGCCTTTTTAGCCATTTTAAGACCAGATCATCAAGGGTTCTCATTTGCATTGCAGAGAAAATTCACTTTTGGCCTGCAGAGACAGGGGCATGCAGGTGGAGTACCAAACAATGTGTATTTTGGTTGGTTAATATTTTAAGAAAGTAGAGTTTGATCCAGTGGACAGGCACTGGTAGCAGTCTACACCAAAAGTCACTGGACTCACCATGTCAATACAAATCACTGCAGTTCTGCCAAAACCTGTAACTTAACAGGCTCATTCCCCTCATTACAGCAGAAATTCTTCACTAACTGTGGAACAGAAGACAACAGGAGAAAACTGCATTAGTTTAGGCTTAATGCCCCACTGAGTCCCACAACATTCCAAATTTGCTGGATATAGTTGGATAGATTTAAAGTTCTCCACTAAAGCTCTCCCTCTTCGCTTGTAGTCCATAAGTCACAGAGCATTTGGCATGCATGCTGGCCAACAACACGAAAACAACAGAAGATCATAGTATAATCTATGAAGAACAAACAAATAGAAAAAGAAACCCCTCCAGGATTTCAATTTTGAAGATACAAATTGGTTTTTTTTAGCTCTTAGAGCTCCTGAACAAAATCACAGACTGGAACTGGGAGTTAATTGAATCCTAGAAGCTGAATTATAAAAAAAAATAAAAAAAAATAAAATAAAATAAAAAATTGCCTCTTGGCTTTTGGTTTTTGTATTCTGTCCCATTATGAATTTTCATCCCACTTTTTTCTCTCACAAACAAGGGCCCACACACTAACCTGTTCAACACTCCAGCAGACACTACATCTTCCAGAAGACTCCATGACCCCTCCAGAGAAGCCCACCAGCTTTTGGAGGGAAATGACAATTCTCCAAAGGAAGTGGAATTTGCACCTTCTGTCAGAACCTGCAGACACAGAGGAGCACGACATTGCAATGCTGAAAGAGCATCAGGTAAGACTAATGAAGGAGATATCACTAGTTGCTCTCTGGGCAGTCTTTTTATATTTGATAGACCAGAACTTTGTCTGCTGCCATGCCCCTTTAAAACAAATTAAATATTTGATTGGAACTTTCCTATTCGTCCTCTCTAGAAATAAAAAATTATGCAAAAAAAGGTTGTAGGTGAGTCATTTGCCCTTCTAAAAAATCCCAGTGTAACTGACAGTCAAGTTACCTAGAGAAGAAACCAGTCCTTTTTTTTTTTTTTCTGGAACATTCCACTGAACATTCCTTTTTCAAAACTGAGAAGGATATATGGGTGATTTATTCCTTCATAACAGAGCAGCCAGTGACTTCAGTTTTGTATGTATGTAAAGATCCAAGTGTTGTTTGATGGAGAGCAGTTACTGCAAAGACATTACTACAGGAACTCCCAAACACTGAAGGCTCAGGGCACACTACAAGTAAAGGTTTTTGGGGGTCACCTTCTGGTAAATGAGCTGTGACAGGGAATACACAACTGTGGGAGTAATGTGAGGTGTTTAAACATTCTGTGTAATGCATAACAATTTACCTGTTTAGAAGAAGGTGGATGCCTTTTTCCACAAATGATCATTTTATGATTTAATTGGTCTATAACGCTTTGGGTCAAAGCCAATGCATGAGAAAAACCTCAGTTTAATTTGTCTGCAGTTCAGGCACTCAGAGCCCACTGTACCAAATAATTCCAAAACTTGATGGTGTGTCAGGAAACAGGCATTAGTATTACAGTAGAGTGTATTACAAATTTCTCCTCTCCTTGACCTTTAACTTGTTCAACAACTCCCTTCCCTCTTCATCACACAGATTATCTCCCCCTGTGGCAGGCCCTGGCCACACTATGTTTCTGTTCCTGGATGCAATACGAACTGTGTCCTCATGAGTTTTGAGAAGTCACACTCTCACTCTACCCATGTCCTTCCGACTTCAGAGAGGAGATCTAGTGAAGTGGTTTTCTGTCACACTGAGTGCATTCTACAAATGGCAGACTCTACAAACTGAAATTCCTGCAGACAGAGAAAAATTCTTCTCTCTAGTCCTGAGAGAAGATCCCTATTGCACTGAAAGTTATGTGCAAAATTCTCAACATCAGTCAAAATTCCATGTGGAAAGCAAACTGCAAAACTGAGATAGATTTGGCTCTCAGTGCAAGTAAAGCAATTTACATGGTAGTGCAGAAGTGAGAATATTACTCCTGTGCTATCTTGAAGACATTTTTTGAGCACTGCAGATTTAATGGCAAATTCATCTGATGATGATGACTATTGTCAACAGTTACTCAGAGTTAACCTCTTTACATCTAAACAAATAGAGCTTCACTTCATGCCTTGCATAATTAACTTTATGCTTTTGACAGACATTAAGAACCATGGTCTCCAGCACATCTACATCTAGTTCCAGTTTACAGAATCCTGATTATCTTTTGTGTCGGAGCTGTGGTCCCTCCGCAGAAAATTGCAGGATGAACGTAACAGAAAACCTTTAAAGGTGTCAGGGCTTCCAGCATGGACATCTTTCAAATCTGAGCAACCAAGACCCCCTAAATGAAGGAAAAGACTTTCACAGTCGTTCTCAGGAGTCTTGTCACTTTAAATGTCCCCAGTAACGTTGCTGATCTGAAGGTACACGTAAACCTAGAGCCTGAAGGTGAAATGTTTATTGTGTGTTAATTATCATAATTATCAAACTTAGCTGTACAGAAAATATAGTTCAGGTTGCTTATGAATCCTCTGATTCTGTGGGGAAAGAGAGAACCTTAAATTTAAAAGCAGTG
Source organism: Lepidothrix coronata (assembly GCF_001604755.1). Classification (NCBI taxonomy): domain Eukaryota; kingdom Metazoa; phylum Chordata; class Aves; order Passeriformes; family Pipridae; genus Lepidothrix; species Lepidothrix coronata. The sequence goes on along the minus strand of NW_016690313.1, from coordinate 1,157,542 downwards.
CTCTCTAATATAAGGTAGGTTTCTAGAAAGAAATGGCTAAGGTCTTACCGTTTAACCAATGTTAATTTTTATCCCTTGATTTGACATTTCAAAACCAATATTTCATAGCAGTTATTGTCTACATTTTTAATGCGTTCAGGCTGAAAACACTTCCTAAAACCTGAAGGATTCTACGCTCTTTGTCTCAGACACCCTAGGAAAAGAAATCCTGTATTCCAGTTATTGTCTGGCATTTGAGTTCAGTGCTGGCAAACTGGTCCCTGCATGTCTTTGAGGCATATGGAAATTGATGATGAAAGTGTCTAGTATAACTACAAGTATAATTTGATGAAAACTGGAGCAGTGAACTGTGAGAAACTGCTAAATCAGTGTCATCAAACTCTGCTTGAAAAATAATGAAACAGAAATACCACCAGGACACAAGAAATGCAGTGCAAAGGCTGTGAAACCAGAGAGCAAAGACAAAAAAAAATAAGGAAACACACAAGATATTATTTTAATTGTTATTTTTAAAACACATGCCCAAAATACAGTACAACTGTCCTGTTCAAATTCACTTTACAGAGACAGTGACATCATGTCTCCTCCAAATTGTTCAAGCCCAAATCTTGGCACAAGCTGTTCCAATAGAATATCATGTTCAGCCCTGGCACTCTCTCCCGTCTACCCATAACCATGTGCAGAATAAGAACAGCACTGTAGCCAATGCAAATCCTTGTTACAGCTCAAGTCCCTTGGGGCAACAGAAAAATACCAAAATAGAAAACATATTACAGTTTTAAAGCAATAATATTACTAAGGAAAATAAAACAAACGTAACCTCAGAAGCAAGATGACATTTATTGCCTAAAAAGTTAACAATTCCTGAAGCTGTGAAAGTACTCTATAAATAAGACCTGAAGATGGCAGTGAAAAGATCCTGATATTGCTTTATTCATACATTTTGAATGAAAACAAAACAAACTTACATAGAAATCTGAGAGCAAGAGGACAAAGGAAGAAGATATAGTATTTTTTGATGCTGTGTGTATGTTCTGTTTACTGATGTTTGCCTACACCAGCAAACACACTCGAATTACTGAGGAAAAACCCCTAATGATTCCATTCAGTTGTACCCATGTTTTGAGATAGTAAAATGCATATGCATGCCCAAGAAAGGGATATAAGCGTGCATATTTGTAGACTTGCCAGAAAATTTGTACAAAAAGATCACAGGGACACAGAGACAGCTGGAAAAATTGGAGCAGGGGCTCTGATTTTCATGCCAGTGCTACACCTAATGCAAAGGGAATGCAGATGATGGACTGCAAGCTATATGTTATTCCTCCTGACACTTTGCAGTGTGCTTGTAGAGCTGAACAAGGACTGGGAATAAGGGAAAAAAAGAAAACAAAAAGCACATGAACAAACAATAAAACAAGACAAAGAAATTATGGAAACTGTGCTACTATCAATTAAAATATTTATTTCAGGACATTTATTACATTTCACATCAATGTTTTTATGTACAAAAGACAATCATCAAGATCAAGCAGTGGAATACCAAGCACTAGTTTTTAAAATCTGAAAGTTTAGCAAAACTATACCTTCAATCTCGCCATGACATACACACGGCAGAAACCACGAAAAGGAAAATATCTATAAACAAACATCTCTTGAAGGTCCTGTATCACACTTTGAAAGAATGGTAATGAGAAGTTTCTGCACATGGATTTATCCAGAGTAATTATCAACAAGCCTAACTAGAAAGTTGTGCAAACAAATATCTAGAAGACTCCTTTCTGTTAGGGAATATACAGATAGGAGGCTTAGTAGAAAAAGGGTAAGTGGAATCTTAAGAGGACTTTCTGGTAACACATTCAAGTCTCTAAACTAATGTAGGTGTGATTTCCATGGGGTTTGATATCATCTCTTCCCATGAGGTGGTCTCAAATCCTATGTGTTAAAAAGTCATTTTTTCTGCCGGTTACTGTTAACCCAAACCATGCACTTGAGGAGCCTTCTATTTATCTTGTTTTTTCCCCCCCCTCAGACCTATTGACCACAATTCCATCTTTTGTGATGTTATTACTGTACATTCCAAACTGTGATCTTGTTGTAAAAAGAGCCTCCGAAAAGAAAACCAGTTTATAAAATCAATTATAAGTCTCAGTTAGAATTTAAGCAGGGTACCTTTCTGTGCCCCCAGGGTTCCTGTGGATTCCTGTTGTGCATTCAGATTTGCACACAGCGTAGCCTTTGACGGTCGCTGAGAGAAGCAGAGTCACAGTGTCTGTTTGTAGCAACCTCATTGGCACAGTGACCCATCCACTGAGGTGTCTCACCTCTGGAAAGGAGAAGCGAAAAGGGAAGAAATTAAAAATACAAAAATGGCAATGCAAGAGACAAAGGAAAACATAGGGGTTCAGTTCCAACTTTCCACAAGCCCAGTGGTGTAGCCAGTATGGGGCCAAGCCTACAAAATGCTACAGCTTCTAAAACAAAGCCACACACAAAACTTTCCCAGATTAGCCTGTGTCTCTACCCACGTGCAAGATAAACTAATAGTCTGACAATGATTTTTTCCAATCTAAAACGACCTGTTAACCTTAAGAAGGTCAAAATCTAGAATAAACCCGGACAAATACATATTTAAGGTTATGGCCAAACTTCAGACTAAAGACTATATGTTTTTGGATCAGATAGCAAAAGATACAGAATCACCTTCATCCCACTAAAATCCACAGCTTTACTTCTAGTTAAATGGATATAATTGAAAAGAGCAGACATTCTGCTTTGCCTTGAGATCAGACCCTAATTTTTGAGATTAGACATTAGCTGTTGATATAAAAAACCTCTTATTTAAGTGTACGTGATCTTTTAGTCAGCTGTTTCATATGCAAAACCTACTAAATCATACTGTTTCATCCACTGTTGTTGGCTTCTTTCTATTCTTTCAAGTTTAGTCATAAAGCACTCTGTAAGCTTCAAAGGAAAATGTACCAGATACGGGAGTTGTACAATGGGTAAGTTACTTCTCCATATCTGAGGGTCTCTATCGAAATGCGTAGGGTGAGCCAACGAGCAGTGAAGGAAGAGATCGCCGCTGTCAGCCCCAACTTCAATTCTTTCAGTCCAGGATGGAGCTGCACACACTCATGTTGCTGTGAAACATTCGCTTATCTGCTGAGGGATTTTCATCAGTGTGCTCTTTCCCACATGTTTGTCTGATCTGAACGCTACAGTTACCCACGTTCAATACTGCCAAATTAACAAAGCAAAAATCAATGATTAAAGCCCACCGGTCACAAAACTGCCACAGTCTGCAAGCTGCTTAATTTCTTTTTCTTTCTTTTTTTTTTTTAATACTTTGTCCTCGCTGCATTGTTGTAAGAGTCCCTATGCTGTGATTCTATATTTATATCAGAATATGTACAGCAGATGTACTTACAGGAAACTTCTGTGGTGCTACTGCTGAGTGAGCTCTGGGCTCCCAGAGATGAGTGTGACCCAAACACTGCATCCACAGGGAGCTACTCCAATGTCTGAGATGGGTCTTTCCATAGTAGGTTTTAGAACCTCTGACAGAAGAGGACTCCAAAATTTCAAACCCTGGGCTCTGCACATGTTGCAATCAAAAATTTGTTCCTTTGTGTGACTCACAGGAAAAAAGAGTCAGGCTGTCAGGGTTTTAGAAGTCTGGGTTTAAAAATGGAAACAACAGGAAAATATGCTCCTAAAGCGTCCAAGAACTGATCCAATTGCCACTGTCTTAAAATACTTCTGGCCATACCTTACTCATTTATTACTATTGTTTTGTATTTCCCTAAGAGGAATGACAGGATGAGAGTCATCGGATGAGATACTTTGTCTGACTTATCAAATGGCAATGTAATGACAAACTGTAGCTACAGCATAAGAGGAGTTGGAAGGGCTCAAAAGACACTGTTGATTAGGTACACCCTCTACAGGCTGAAAGTTCTCTTTTAAACTGGGGGCTGAAGCACAGGCTTCTTGAAGAACCAAGGGCTCCGTTCAGGCCTAGCACAAGAACACTTTGCCAGTTCTCCTCAGTAGGACTGAACCAGGGCTTTGAGAAAGATGAATATAATTCATGTCTAGTGCCTAAACTAGTTCCCTCCCAGAACTAGTATCATCCCACTGCAAAACAGAGCTTAATCTTAGATTTCTTTCCTCCTACCAAATCCCACTGTTTTCACAGACAATTTAGGATTTGCAAGGAATGCAGGATCCATTTCCTTTCAGATTCTAACTAAATATTTAAAAGTCAATCTTGCTCCTCTGAAAGAGGTATGAGTTCTGCTGTTAGTTTAAACAGAAGTGAGATAAGTTGCAGACTTACAGACCTGCACCTATCAGACATTTTTCCTTTTTAGGCTTGGATTTTATGTCCAAAAAAAGTCACTTCAAAAGCAATGTAATGTACTTGCAGGACTCCCTAAAACTGACAAGAGCAAAGGTGTCACTGTGTAACACAGGATGTTGATAATGGTGTCATTTAAGCTGCACAAATCTATACAGATTCTCTTTTAAACAGTAGCTGGTGCTAAATTCAAAGTTCTTATTTGTGAGTTAAAGGCAGACTCCACCAGCACTCAGTGATTTATGCTGTCTGCTCCAGAAGCCATGTGGCTTCAGGATTTTTTTTGTTGACCTCACACAGCAGTTTGAAAGTCTCATCCCACAGATATCAAGGGAATCCCAGGCAGCAGTTCATCTGTACACAGCCTCCTTTACTGAAGCCTGGATTTGCATTTTCTGTTTCAAGACAATTGTGAAGTAATGGACCCAGACATATTTGATTAACAAAAGTCTCCATGTCCAATAATCCGCTTGTCACTATTCTTAATTTTGTCTCTCACAGCATTTATTTGGTACAGAAGGATGATACATGCTAGATTTTAAATAGCTACACTAAAAATGAATATTAGAAAATCCTATATTGTATTTTGCCTGTCAGAGGTCATCAGAAGCTGTATTTCAAGAAAACTGAAGGCATTAGATGTAGTTTGCCCAGTAGATTAATACTGAGCTGTGAACTTTCATCCTCTGCAGCAAGATTTCCATCCAACTGACATAGAACTGACATGCAGTAACACTTACAACCAGGGGGATCCAATTTAGACAGAGTTCAAATGGTTTCAAGCTACTCACAGGTCACAGAGGTAAAGTATGCATAAGAGAGCTGGCTTTAATCAGAAGGTTTTCAGTAATGTCACACCAGAAGTGATAGGCCACAATGAAAATGAGCTGAATTTTAGGCTTGAGAGTTAAATTACTAAAGATATTTAAATATTCTGAATATATTCTGTGAGATATTTTCACAAGCCCAAAATACTTTGGGGTTTTTTTTTGGTTTTGGTTGTTTTGGGTTTTTTTCAGAACAATAGAAAAAGACGTGGCATTTTGCATGAGCATAACAAAACCTTCTTTCTCATATGGCATCATATCTGTGATGTCTATCTCCAGGAGCTTTTGGGGAAGAAATGTGATCCAAACAAAACAGCTCCATTGCAAGTGAGAATTTTGAAATAATCTGAAAAAAGACTCAACATTTTCTCCATAATGGGGCATTAGAACATGAGGAAATTGAGAGGGACAGGAAGGATTACAGTGAGAGAGAGGATTTAGGAAAGGCCAATTTTAATGCAGTTATCAAATGCTGACCTACTTGTGGAACAGGCAGGTGGAATCTCTGTTAACCATTTCATACTAAAGAACAATGTGAAAATGAGAGAACTCATTGAAAGACATGTCATTGAAAGACCATGTGTTATTCTCTTGAGACTTCTAAAGGTTTTGTTCCACCCAGAACCCCCTGAATCTGTCAGGTGCCCTTATTTCGAGTTTCTCTGATCAGTTTGAGTGCATCCAAATCAGCCCTGTGCCCTCCTTTTCATGCAGATGGGCTGTGAGCTTTGTCTCCATGCCATTAGATATGCCAGAAAGTAAACTGGGAAACAGCTTGGAACTACAATGAAAAGCATCACACTTCCTCTACAGTCATTCCTCCTGGCTTGCACTCTGTTGAAGAACTGTGTCTCAGCAGAAATACAAAAGCAATTACTGCACAAAGCCTGGCAGACGAGGTATGTTGAGTTTCTGAAGATTTTCGTTGAGTTTTATAATGAAAAGGATTACAATCCTTACTGCTGTGCTGTCCACAGTATTCTCTCTGCAGAAATTCATGTCAATGCCAGTAAGAGAAGGGAGAACTTGAAGTCTGTCGGCAGAAATACAGTGCTGGATCTCATGTCATATTACAGCAAGTGCACCTCAGCTCAGATCAGCAAAGCAAAAGCAAGGAACCTGGCAGAGAGGGATCCGGGATTTTTTTACTCAATACTTACCCAGAAGCAGCATCACAACCAACAAAATGACACCTCTGTAATCCATTAATTTCACTGCAGGCTGCACTGACGATTTAAAATGTGTAAGCAGGAAAGAACAGCCAAGGAATTCAAACCCAGTGTTTTCTTAAACAGGATAAATTAAGTTCCTTACTATTAGAAACCTGATTGTCTTCAGTACCTGGATTGCTTGTTTACCTCTGTTTCAGGTAGCTCTTTACAGAGCTCTAAGATGTGTGTTACAGGTACAACCTTAAACACTGGACTAGCTAAAGTGTCCCCATCTAAGTTAGTAAAAGAAATATTTATTTTTTTCCCCCAAACTAGCACTCTTTTAAAGACCAATCCATCACTGCTCTCTAAGTCCTGTTTTTTGCACCTAAGTATCTGTTTTTCTTCCTCGTGCTGAATGTGCAAGAGGTTTATCACAGTCAAAGAATCATTTGTTTTACAAAGTTGAGTCTTTCTTTTGTTGTGGTCACTCACTGGCCAGACTGCTATCACAGACTAGATGCACTGTTCCTCAGTTCTAACTACACTGCACGGCTCAGCTTCCTACACATCCTCAACTCTCTAGGAAAAAAAATAGCTTCACTGCATGAATAGTCCACAGAAGCCAAATATTATGAGATTCTTTCTTTTCTTCCAGACTACCAGGTCATATAATTCTGGAATCATGGAAAAAGTAATTTTTCTTACTTGTCATGGGCACCTTAACAAAATAAGGTTCTAAGATAAGAACTAGCACATGTCCAATTGCTCCAAATCCTCCACATAACCCTTCCAGCCCCTCCCATATTCACCCTATTCTGAAGCCTTTGATTATCTGAATTTCCCTATGTAATCGCAGAATTCTAAGCTGATGGACTTAAGAGCACAGGGGCAGCATCTAAGAAAAAGTGCAGCATATTCCCGTAATTAAAACTTTTTACAATAAAATGAGATTCAACTTTCCCTCTTCATTTTTGCTGGAAAAACACACTATGCTGTATTTTGCCTTTTAACACATCCTAATGACTCATGGCATTTAAAATTGAGTTAAATATTTTTCTTAACACAGCTGTATATGCTTTATTCATAGTTTTGCCAAGATTTCTTATGTACTCTTCCAACTATTACAGTCTTCCTTTCATGTTTTTGATTTTTAGTTTCCATGGTTCCATCAATTAGAAGTGGCTGAATGATCTCTAAGCTGATGGCTGGAAGTATCTCCTTATTCCACCCCACAGCTCCCTAGAACTTTGAATGGACCTGAACACCCACCTTTTTAAACATCTTTTCCGAAGCAGTTCATTAGGTCTCCTCCTTGCTTTCCTGACACATTCCATCATTAAAACACCATCCAAGGTTCTCTTATATTCTTCCACTAATCATGAGTTATGTTAGCTCTCCCCCTATGAACACGAAAATCCCACAGCACCTGGACAGTTTAGGAATTAGCATGTCTTCCTGCCAGAGAGGAGCTGATGCCCCTCAGCTTTTCATTCCCCCTTGAAGGACCGCATTTATTTTTGCAAAGTGAAATAGAGATAATAATAGATTGTTAGGATGCATCTCAGATGGACTGAACGTGAATTGGGAAATATGTTTAGTTGCACTCTTGAAATTCTGGCAAGCAGGATGGCAATGGATGGGGCTTCCCTCATTCTGCTGTTAAGTGACTCCATCCTACCCAGCTTTTGTTAATGATCTGGCTTCAGTCACTCATCTCTCTTACCAGTGCAACACATCTGGCACAAAGGCTTTCGTGCTGAAGAAAAAGCAATTAGTGCAGAGCACTTCAGTACATCCCTTCACCAATGCAAACAAGCATGCTTTTACCATCATATCCTCTACTCTCTACACTGGAAAACCTAGGAATCCTAAAGCTTTGCACTGAACTACTTATTCCTCCAGCAAAACAGGAGGTAGAGCTCATCTGTAAGGGAACAAGCACTTCTATGAAGGCTGACCTAAAACTGAGAAATTAACTGCCTTGGGAAAAAAAAAAAAAAAGAGATCATCTCAGATCTTCCCCACCGTCTGCAGCTTGTTTTAAATTTAACATTAAAAAAGAACCTACATGTGGATTAAACACAAACAAAACCAAAACACCCCAAAACAAACATAAAGAGAAAATAAAAACAAAGCCTATCAAAACAAACGGCCTGCATAGCATTTTAAGATTCCATTGGGGATCTTAAAAAATAAAACACCTCCAAACTGCTACTGAAGAGGTGCTAGAACATGGTCATAAGATAAAGAGTTTCTTGCCCTTTCACAGGGCTGCTTTGAGTGCTGTTTAAGGAGTCAGGCACAGCAGAGCTTGGAGCAGTAATTTTACTGTATAAATAACGATGGCAGAATGGAGACAACTGTGCCTCAACATCAACATGTTATCCACACCAAGAACTGCCCACAGATTTCTCTTCACTCTGCTTTTCATACTTTGTCTTCCCAGGCTCTACTCAGAGCTTATGCTGCACTTGAATGAATCACCCAATTTACTGCATGTCAGCTGAAAAAAACCCTCACACTGATAAAATGTTTTCCTCATTGATTTAAAAAAATTACACAGTACCCATTAAACCGACACTGGATAGTGATGCTACACAGGACTTGAGATGTTTCATGTTTTTCAAATGATTAGCACCAAAACCTCTCTATAAAAATAAAGCAGTGACAATTATAGCAGTTAAGCTATCTCTGCTGTGTGTCTGCACACCACCTTTATAAAAAAAAAAATCAGCAGAAGAGGTATTATTGTAGTCCTAAATATGGTTTATCTGTTGATTCTTCAGCATTCACATTTCTACAGCCTCCAAATATTTAAGCTATCCCACAAGCCACATATCCAAAAACATCCTTAACCATCTCCATTTCCAGAATAACAGAATATGTGGATCTGAACATTCTGATTAGCTGGCTCATAGGGACCAAAGAGTCCATCTCCTGGGAAATGGTGGGAACTCTAAGGGTTAACTTGTGTGTTATCTCAAAACACATTTGTGGTTTTTTGCAATAAAACACCAAACTTAATGACCATCAAGTAGTGGTTGCATGATCTGAGATCTGGAAAACCTAGACACATTCAATTGCTTTCTCTGATTAGGTCTGTACTTATTTGGCATTACCAGAGATATCTCAATCCCTAAATAATTAACCTACAACCAATATGTATGAAATTGCCTCACTAAGCTCACTATCCAGGACTGTTTGCTGTTAAATTAGTAGAATAAATAATTTACACCAAAAAAGTGTGCACAAGACAGTGCCAATAAACCTGGGGGAACTTGTTCATTATTTGCAAGAAAATTGGATGAAACACAATTCCCCAAGTACAAGCCATTCTGTGGAGTAAAAGGTGTATTAGTATTATTGCAGCATGTAGGGAACAAATGAAGTCTCATGACTGTTCTCTTCAGAGTATGCTCTGTTCATTAGCCTTTTCTACAGACCTATAAATACTTGTAGTATACTGTACATATGAGAAGATAGAAGGTTTGTATACAAAGTACATGGCTTATAGGTAAAAAAAAAAAGCACAAAAAAATTGTAGTTTTATCATCACTCATTACTGAATAAGCAAGGACCTAAAAGAATAGCACTTAACGCCGAAATGGCAGCTGTGTATCATTTGGAAAATCCACAAACCATTTTTTCTGGTGTCAGAAGTCGCTGTTGCTCACTTTAGGTGCTCGAGAAAATTGCTTTGCAAACTTGCGATTCACAGGATTTTTATCATTTTAAGATCGCTTCAGAATTAACTGTTGATGTGTCGCAAAAACTTATCCCTGCCTGGTTACCCCTACAGCTCTTTCTCACAAGGAATCAGTGAGCATCTTTCCGCTAATGTCCCTGGGAGCTGGAACAGGCCCTGCTGGCAAAGACAAACAACGCTGACTCTTGTTAAAACTTCAAGAATAGTTTAAAAATAGTTATTCAAAAGGCACATTCAAAATTCCCAAGTAAAAAAACTGACATTTAGAAATAAATAAATAAAATTCACTGGGAAAGGTTTGGCACAGAAACTGGTGCTGAGGCCAGAACGGAGTTCATGACTTTCAAGGGGGCCCATCTCCCATTAGGCTCCAGAAAACTGCAAGCTCCTGTACTCAAATTATTTGTAGTGGTTGAAGGTATGGCTTTTCCTGCACAGCAAGGGAGAAGGAAGAGACTCCCTCTGTCCACTGTGGCTGGAGGTTTTGTTCAGAAGCACCGCTTCCCTGCCCTCCCTGGATTATACAGGGAAGAGATGCTGGGGCTGGAAACACCCTAACCAGAAGAACAGCCTCCAAGCACTGTCTGCTCCTCAAACTGTGTTTTTCCTACAGAGAGAAATAGTCCCCAAGTCTCAGCCTCTTTCTGCAGGCCAGGGACAGAGCCACAGACACATTTACCACATCCAGGGAAGGTGCAGCAGAGTCTCTGGCTGCATCCAGCCCCTTGTCTAAGTTTGAATCAAATGCCAGGTCTCAGTCTGATTTGTGGTGGCTTGTTGTTTTTTTGTTATTTGATAGAAAGTATCCTGGGACATGTTTCTTGACCTCGCTCTGTATTCATGCTGAAAACACAACAATCTCTTTTATAAAAAACCAAACATTTCTCCCTAGATTATGAATCATGTAGTTGCATGACCTCTGTCCCAATGCTTCCTCCAATCTGTCTTACTTAATACTGAAAGAAATCATAGATATGAACACCAGCTTGTCTGTCATTTTAGAAAACAATACTGGGGTTACCAATTTCACTCATTTCACTCACCTTTATCCCTAAAGAACAGTGACAGAAAAAACACCCAGGTTAACCCTGTGGAGTAAAAGGTGTCCCAGTGTCATTGTTGTGTGCAAGGATCAGATAAGCACTTGGTTTGCGCTGTCTGTGAAGACAGCTTTATCCAAATAAAGCATAGTGCATTTTATCATTCTGTAATGGAAAAGACCTGTCACTCTTTGAATATCATCATATGGTCGGTGGCCGGCAGATAATGGACTGTTAAGTGTCAAGGTGACTGGCTTTGAATGTGCACAAAACTAAAAATTATAGACCTGTCATTCCATAGGCAGGCCACAATTAGCTGTCTATGCAACTTGAAATTTCCATTTTGCCAGTTGAATAATCAGTTGGCTACAGTTTCTCAATATGGATGCATTTTTAGGCTCCTTGCACTTAGGATTTTATCTTTCTTGTAAGGTTTTTCAAATAACTGCGCAGCGCACTTAGGCAGATGGGGTTAGGAGTGAACTGCACAGTCATCTCCTCCCCAAACACATACGTGAATACATTCACCAATATTTTACAATCAACACTTTTTATGTTCATTCCCTCTAACCATGCTATACCCTATATATACTGTTTCTGCCGGAGATGTGGTGATAAGAAGCACAAGCTACAAAAAATTCACAGCTTCAGACTTCACAGTTGTTTATTTCTATTAACAACATTATGTTCTTTTACTGCATTTTGCTATCAGTCCCCCCTGATATGAGCTAATAATGCAGCATGACTTAGAAATAAAATGTTTGCGATGGTCAACTTGAAAGAGGAAAAGTATTTTCTTTTGGGAGAATTTTTTTCTGTGTCACTAACTAACAAAATTTTAAGGCGGTTTGGACAAAGACATTTTATGCTGCTAAAACAACAGAGATAAAAACAGTGATAAGAAGCACAGCAACCAAAAAAATTGAGAATCCCAGGGCATATATTAATGTATGTACTGTAGCCCTTTTTGTTGTGGACAAGTAGCAAGCATTTGCTGTTTTACAGGCTGTCTGCATATGAGAAAGAAATTGCTTAACATTGTGCCTGAACATGAGAATAGGCTAAATTCTGGGTTTATAAACAACATAACATCAGGAAAATTGCTGCCTCAATGCCTTTTTGACATGAAGTCCTTTCTAAAGATATGTTATTGCAAACATTTTGGCTTCGGTTATTTTGTTTTGTTTTTTTCTTTTTCAGCTCAGCAAAAGCCACTTGGAATAACAGAAAGATATCTGGGATCATCACTGGACTTTGAATCAGGCTGCAGTATTCCATTTTTATAGTACTCCATATATTGATAAAGCCTTTGCATGCAGTCCTGGGAGGTGCAGTGATACTTTGGTAGACTAAAGAGGGCTGTGATCACTGAAGTCTATGACTGAGCCTGTAATTATATGGCATATGGGCTCAAGTGATGACTGCCTCGAGTGACAATGGCTTGAGGAGGCCCTGGGCTTCCCTCAAACCCACATTCATTTCCTTTCTCAGAGCACAATTTACTCTTCCCTCATTTGCCCTATTTAAGTGCTCCCCCATCCTTTTTTGATGATGACTTTTAACAGCAGTTATTTGAACAGTATAATTTACAGCAAGTCATGGAAATAGCTGTATGTACAAAGCTGAAGACGTGGCAAATTACAGCAAGAGAACAGGAACACAGGGCTGGGGGAAGCAGAGGGGAAAGTTCTTAAATTCATACTGTAGAACTACACTGTTAGCCTGAATTTCCTCTCTGCTTTTTTCTCCTCTCTCCCTCTAGAAATAGAGGGTTAGGCCATTAGAGAATTCAATTGGTTCCAGATGGACCCTTAACCCAGTTCTTCTAATAAAAACATTTTCCTGTTAAACAACCTGTGTCACATGGAATAGATGAAATTCATCTTTAGTATACCGCCACTGAAGCCTGGAAAGACAAACCTAAAGTATGAGTATCTTTATCTCAGATATAAAAGACTAATGCAACAATGATTTATCTCAGAATTAGGCAGTGATCATTAAAAAATAACACTAGAAAAGACATAGAATACAAGCTTCTAGGAAAAGTTATAAAAAATTATAGCCGTCTTCTTTTTTTAAAGGCAGTATTCCATTTGTATGTTTTCTATTAGTCTTCAGAAAAATAAAATATACACTTGACAGTATGACTCCTAAATCATCTATTTCATGGGCTACAAATTTTGTTTCATTTTACTCCTGTTTTTTAATATATAAATCAGAGACCCAGTTTTGATTGTATAGAAATCAATGACAAAAATCTTCAAGTTGTCACACCAGACCACGGTCAACCCTTTTTGCACTCTGGAGCAAAAGCTTTACTGTTCTAGATTAACATTTAAGGTATCTGAAGAAATAAAAATAGCCTGGGATTTTGTATTTGGTAGCAGGTTGCTTAAGTATCTCCCATCCTCCTTTCTCCCAGGCTTCTTTCTGCCCCACGTGCCAACCAGTGTTTTGGCTGGCACAGGCGTTTGTGTTGCCATGTAGTCAGCATATATTTTATCTTTTACCAGCTGGATCTGTTCCTTGATCAAGTTCCCTGTACTGCTGTGCAAACAGTTGTGGCAGCAAACGCAGGAGCTGGGAACAACCCGCCAGGAGGGGGGATAGATGCCCGAGCTGCCTGAGCCATGACTGCTAGTGAATAAATGTTCTCAATACCACAGCCTGTGCAGGCTGTCTGCCTAGCCTAGGTTCCTTAGAGAGCTTCTATTTTGTTCCAGTTTCTTTCAAATATATTTTATTCACACATCACCTTTGCAAGAAGTACCGCAATTCCCAATTTACAGCTGTGGAACCGAACTGCAGCAACGTTTTCAAAAATATCTTTCGGAGAGACTTAAATTCTGAGTGCCTACAATGCTTTCAGAGCGAGCTTTTAATTGACCTAGATGCTTTTGAAATTATTTCCTTAAAAAAAGCAAGAAAGAAATGGTTTCTAGGCTAGCATCCTAACCAGCAAGCTGTCCTGGCACTCTTTGCTTTGTGCATTTCCTTCCATTTTCCCACCAGAGATGACTGTGATATAATTTATTACGATCATGAAGCTGATTATGCATTCTGAAGTCAGCAGATTTACCTTAAAATAACACAGTGCCTCAGTGAAAACCATTACATGTTCACAGTGGAATCTGTCTGGGCAAATGAAAAAAAATAAAATGCTACTTGCCTCAGATTCCAGCCGCCCTCCCCCAACACCCACACACACTCTTGCTCTGTTTTATCCTGTTACTAGTAGAAAAAAGAAAAAAATTCAGCGTTTTTGTCCATTCTGGAAATTAAAACTTTTACAGAGTCAGGGTTAGTGGATTTTCCCTTCATGTTTCTGTGGGGACCTGAGCTCAGAACAGTTCACCGTGTATTTGATCCTTTCAGTACTTTGCTTGGAGAAGAGGGAAGAGCTTTGGCACCACAGTTAGGAGCATTTGTGCAGTGTCTCAGGCTATAGAAGCAGTCTGCATGCTTTGCTGGATGCTAGCAGAGGTTTGAAAGAAAATTTGAAAAAAGTCACACATCCACCTTTTTCTTTCTAATGTCTTTTACCTCAGAGACTGCTGTGTTGCTACACCATCCACAGAAGGCTGAAATAACTCTCAACTAAACTGGCCTTTGGTTAGACCGGTCACACACACATCGTTATCTGCTGCCTTGTAGAAGCACAACTTATTTACTTATTTTCACCGAACAGTGCTATCCTATTGAAGTTTATTAGCCTTCAGATAGGAGAACCTTACATCTCAGTTATTCCTGTTTAGAGCATATGGAAACATCTTGGATGCTCAGTTATATGGCAGCTTAGGAAAGGGGTACAACGGGGTAACTGGCGAAATGAAGACAGGGCGTTTGCACAGAGGGGTAGATTATGGAACACAGAAGTGAACGAGCTCCCCCATACTCCTGTGCTTCTGCTTCTTTGAGTACCACTGCTTCTGCACCGCTGCTTGGGAGCCTTTTCCCTGTTTGTCCTGGTAGGCCTTTCAAGCTGGAATGGGCAACACTGTGACAAGGCACTCACCAGGGTACCTGCTGCTCGTGTCAGTGGAAAGAACGGCATCGGCACCCCCGCTGCTGCCGGAGGTGCTGGGAGGGAGAGGCACTGCCTGCAGCAGCGCTGGGCTGTGTGTACAGCTGTGCAGAGAGTCGGAGAAGTTACCATGACATCAAATCACCCCCACCCTCCGCTTCGCTACCTGGCATTTGCGTCTCCCTTCGAGGTGAAAATAGATAAAGCAGCAGTTACAGAGCTGAATAAGCTTGGACTCATCCCTACTCCACGTGGAGTGTGGCCATTGGCTTCACCGGAGCAGGGACAAGCCCTTTACCTGCACCAAGACCATATAACTTTGAACCAAAACAACCTGTTTTGTTCAAAACAAAGACTATCTGTTGACTCCTGGCTGCTCCATACACCTTATGGTTGGACCCCGGCCAGTTAAACTCTAAGAGCAGTAACGCCACCAAGACATCCAGCTGGTACATCAGGTGCAGGCAGAAGATTTTGCTTAATTTCTGTGAATGAAAAAATAATTTGCTTAAAACTACAACACTCAAGTCCTGCTGCTATTTCACATCAAAAGCATTAGGTCTCCAAAAGCCCACAGCCACAGGAATGCAGCTTCCTTTCTTAAAAAAATGAGGGTATGGTGAGGATATATGAGGACATAGTAATTGGACGTGTCACATTAATATTACGAAGAGGAGCAGCACGATGCATGCCAAGCAGCAACGCTCTCCATCCACCTAACAAGACACTGGTGGGCTTCAGCATGGGAAATTCAGCCTGCTTACTTCCAAGGGAGAGCGTGGGAAGACTTCCCCTGAAACTGCCCAGGTAAGGCCTGGTCGGCCGGTGCCAAGTGGCCACCGGCCACCGCGAAGGCCTCAGGCCTGGGCATCCTCGGGGCCTTGTGGCAGCTCCGCAGCCCTGGCTCCCGGCTGCTCCACCACGCTCCGAGCGCAGCCGGGGCCCTGCACGCTGACAGACTCCATTAGCACTGACGCCGCTCCCCGCTCTCCGGTGGCCGGTGACGGCTGCCCACGGCCACCGCCAAGGCCCAACGCCGCCAATCGCTGCCAGATCGGCAAGGTCACCGCGCCGGCCGCGCGCGGGATTGGCTCCGGCGCCACGGCGTGTTATTACTGTCTGATTTGATCGGAGGCAGGGGGTGGTCTCCAATCAAACAGAGAAAAGGTCCTGGAGAAGGTAATTAAATCCTGTCAGAGGCAATTATCGGTTCCAGGGCCATGACTCTGGCACTGAATGCAGATGATCTGAAGCTCTATTCTTGTAGAAATTCAAGAGGGCTTCTGGCACGGATCAGTCAGACATAAAGGAAACAGCAGGCTTTTTGCAAACAATGCCGTGCTGTATTTTGAAGCTCTTTGCACATCTTTTTTCCTCCCTGTTCTCAGAGTTTGGTTACCGCTGATCAAAAATATTTCCTTGTCCCCACATTCTCATTAATTTAACAGATAAGATTTACCTACGTATTATACACGTAATGACAAGCTACATAAGAGAAATTTTGTTCTGAAACACTGCCCACTTAAAATGTCTTTCATCAAGACAAAACCGCTTTAGACAATAGAAGCATATCAAATTATTGATGTTTTACTGGAAAAAACAAAGGCATCAGAATTGGATTATGTATCCAGAAGGGCAATGGCTCATCTCTAAATCCTATGGATGCCAAAAGGGAATAAATAAATGACTACTTCCTACCCCAGTATAATGATGCCAACACAAGTGGATCAGAAGTGGCCTGACATGTTGAAAAAGGCAAGCATTTCACTGGTACAAACAACACACTTGGTTCCACAAAGCCCAAAATATTATTTACTGTATATTCTTCTCATTTGACTCTGATGTGACAAATAGATCTGACAAAAAAACCCAATTTCTTACCAGAGATCAAAAAACCAAACCGAAATGAAAAACAAAAATCTCGCCGTTCTCCTTTAACAAAAGCATTTTCCCGATTTTACACAAGACCTTTTTTCACTCAAGTCTGCATCAATTTATTATTTCAGAGCCAGATTACAAGCTCAGTTGTGACACCGTAAATCAGGATTGACATAATTAAAGTACATGGAACTACTTTAGCTTTTACAGAGAGCAGGAGCGGGGCCCTGCCTGCCTCGGCTGTGCTGCAATCACTGCTGCATCCAGGCACAGGGAGAGGAAGGGGGAAAGAGCTGGGGTGTGTGAAAGGGCTTTTTAGGAATCACACCCTGAGACTCACTGCCAGGTCTTCCTGAACAGGCTTCGCTCACTGGTAACACGTTCTCTTCCAAATTATTTTTAATTATCTCAAAATATCAGACATCCGATAAAAAAGGGATGTTTACTAAACCCTTCCTTTCACTAGAGTTTTGATTTGCCGAACTGACTTTGTAAACTGCTGTTTAAATACAAACATTGCTGCTGCTGAAACATTTCCCACAGTATTAGGGTAAGTTCTCCGTTATTTCTGCAAGGGCCCTGGGTTTTTTTCTGGCCTGTCCCCTGGATTTCCCCGTAGCCCCGCAGAGGCCATGCACTTGCATGGCATCATTTCATTTCATGTGAATGCACACCTGGAGAGAGGGGATTATAGCTGCCGTTTCACATTTCCTCACGCAGATAAGGCATAGGGCTGGCTGAAAGAAATGAATTTAAGCTTTTCTTTAACATTTCAGTCACCTCCTAGTATAGGAAGAAGGGGTATGTGTGTGTGTGTGTGGTGGGTTCTATAATCACTAAGGAGGCAGCAGATTATTTCCCTTCATGAGCAAGCACAGCAGAGGGAAAGACCTTTCTCCCTCAGACCATGCCTGGAGGCAGATCCTTCTGTCAGTCTGGCCCACAGCTCACTTGGAGTCCTGCTCCTGCAAACCCATGGAGTCTCATGAACATCTCCAGTAAGCCTACATTAAGAAAGCACGAGAAAAAAAATTACACAGAGAAGCATAAAGGGAGAGACTCTACCACAAGTCTAGTAGAACTAAAGCTCGAATTCCACGAGTCTTTATAAATCCATATGGGTGCTTTCAGTTGTAGAGAGTAGGGACACCACAAGTATAGCAGCAAAGGAACATTTAAGTCCCTGTAATTCGCTCAGTCTTGAATTTCAGGGCAAGATTACTGAGAGAGGCATTTCGGTGGGTGACAACCACCACAGCAGAGTCTGGAATTCGAGGCATTTGTCAAGTAAGAGTTGAACGAAGCATGAACTTGGTTTACACGACTGTCAGCTCTCAGAGAATGACTACTTCAGTCACCACCAGCTTCCTGCAGCATCTAACTGGTGACACATTGCCTACTGCCAACTAGTCAGGCCTCCCCCCCCACATAGTGATCACTTGGTATTAGTAAATTTTCCCCGTGAACCCATTTGGAAAAGGAAAATTTTACTTCTGACTACCATCTGTGAAGGAACATAATGCTGATCCTAGTTTTCAAGTGTAATTTTTGAACATAAAACAGCAAAAAAATCATCAAATTATATTTGCTTCGGCCATACAGTGCTATGTCTATCACCACACCGACCCTCATCCACCTCACTTCAGATTCTCAGCCTTGTCAACATAAACATATGTGCATATTCCTGAAGCATTTTATAAAGGCCTTAGAGAATTTGAAAGAAACTTAAAAATTTACTGATATCTTATACAGAACTGAACAAGATTACTGAGAGAACAAGTTGTCTTGCAGAAGCTCATTTTCACTGTCATTATTGCATACTCTTGTATTCTCTATAAAGGCACATCAAAACCAAAAGATTGAGGTAGTTCCCCCTTCTACAGCTGTCAAAGCTGACATCAGGATTCCATACATTTCCTCTGAAGTTGATACCATTCTAATTAATTTCTTGTGAAGCTGATATGATCCTGATTATGCAAATTCTTGGCTATTAGAAGATAAGCACAACGCCTTAAATTTGTACCTGTATTTTAAAACATGCTCATTCATCATTTGATTCTTTTTATATATAAATCTGTGTCTAAGCGACAGAGAATATCTTTCTGTATGTTCCTTTATACTTGAACATTACATACTTGTGAAGGTTATTGATTAGTAATTAGCAGAATGTCATTAGATATTGTCACACCAAAATATTTGATTGCTTATTCACAGACAGGGTGTGTGACTGGTTCTTATTTGTATAAAAGGGAATCTTAGTCATCTAAGTAAACCCAATATTTTGTTTAGAATGAAAGAGATGGTTTCACTTACTAGTAAATTTGAGCAAGAACGATAATAAACCTTGACAAAAGCAGAATATCAAGTTAATTACAAAGAAATGCCTCTTAAGCTCTTTTTTTCTGCCGTATTTGTTTATGTGTCATTAATATTAATAGTCTTTAAAACTTAAAAACGGAAAGGTCAATAAAAGAGTTGATTCCACCAACCATAAAGGGTTAGATTCTTTGAGACAATTCAGTCATCACATTACATACGTAAATTTCAAGGAGCCAATATCCAATTTTCTGTGGTTTCTTTCTTCCCACACATGTCACACTTCAAATTCGTTTTGACAACTAAACAATGTTTCCTTTATTTCATTATAATTCCCTTATCTAGAGTCAAAGCTTCATGACAATTCCATACAAAGAAACATAAAAAGACTTTCTGGTAGATAGGTTCCTTATTTTAAAGATTTCTTACAAAGATACATCGACAAACAACCCAGCTGCATGGGTTTTTGCAGGCAATATCTAACTCTTACTCTACCACACAAATCCCACTATAGATCCAATTCTCATGATAAATATTCAACCTTCTAAAAAACCCCAAAAAACACCCCAGATTATCCTTCATACCTCATTTCTGCATGTTTTGGGGTTTTTTGGGGGTTTTTTTTTCCCCTTTGAGGCTGGAGCATCTGTGTTAATACCCTACCAGCAGCACACACATGTTTAATTTACCAAAAATTAGTTGTCATTTGTGTAAGATATACTCACTTATACTTTTTTCAGTTTATGTATAAATGTAACTTCATTCATTAAAGCACATATATTTCAGAATGGGGATGCAGCCCCTGCTTACTAATGCACAGCAGCAGAGGGAATTAATGCTTACCCAGGTTCTTATCACGCTGCAGCTGCAGAAAAAACGAAAGCTTACCTGAAGAAAGCTGCAAAAATGAATCAGCAACACATTCTGGGACCACTTTTCATGCCAGTCTTGAGTCTAAGCATGCCTCAGAAGGAGCCACAGAACTGCCTGCCCGTGGTTCCCAAAAGGGATGCCCCACCTTGCACTGACTGGTGAAGCTCGAGAGCCCTTTATTCCTTTCCTTCTGACTCCCACATCCACTCCTGCAGTGCCAGAGGCATTGGGAAAGTTGTATGATACAACCCCATAGCCTGAACAGAGTGAGGGATTCCAGACCTGCTCCCCAGTGCCCTGTGGGGAAGGCCAGAATGGGCCAAATACTTAGACCTGTATTGGCACAGCAAAACTGCAAGAGCCAGAAGGTAGATGTAAAACCAGCAGGCTAGCAAAGCCACAAGCTTTGAAGTAAGAAAGAACTCAAGAAAACAGTCATAGGATCTTGAACAATGTCAACTGGTGTATCCCCTGATTTTATGACAGTTGAAAATTACATTGCTGGTGCTCTCTCAGTGCCATGCCATCACGTTCCACACCCAGTCTGAGACAGGTGGAAAGACCATTTAATGAATCCCAAACACAGGGCGGGAAGGAACCTCCTAAATCAAAATTAATTGCCTGCTATCACAAGCCACATCATCATACAATCTGGTTTACAAATTAATCATACTTCATCTTAACAGTACCTTGGCATCTCTCTCCTGCTTCTATCACCAGACAGCGTTTCTGGCATCTCTCTTCTCCAGCCCTTGGAGATCTCCTCATTTCCAGCCCAAATGTATGCATCTCAGGCCAGGTGATGCACAATTTGTCCTTGTGCCAATATTTTCTCTTCTTTTAAGCAGCTGTTTTGTCTGGTGTTCACTTGTTTAACTTGTAAAGAGCAAGTGAGCTCTCTTACAGCTTCCCTTTGCCAGGCTAAACACACCAAGCTGTCTGAGTCTCCTTTCAGCAGAGAGGTTCTCCATCCCATCAGTAATCCTTGCAGCCTTTTCCTACATCTCTTTCATTGGGAACCACATTGCTGAAACAGGGGCAAGAACAGCATGCAATAATTTAGATGACATGTAGCACTGTCACACACATGACCTTAGCAGTTTGCTGTCCCTTTTGGGAATACTTCTCCAGGGGCATCAAACTATTGCTTTTTTCAACAACCCACATCACAGGGGTATCTCACCCTCATCCTGTGATCTGCTAATGTATTCTTTTTGTTGTCACTTCCAATTGATTAGGTCAGATCTTCCAAAAGAAATCCTTATGACTAGTTTTTAAAAGCATAGCGTCGTGCTTTGTAGCATTAAATGACTTCCCATTTCCAGTATCCTCAGCCACCAAATTGTTCTTTATGAAGCTAATATCTTAATAACAATGATTTCATAATTGGTGGCTTTGAAATAATTTAATTATGCTGTGCTCGCTTTTTATTCCAGTGTTATTATATGACAATGATTAAAACATGGCCTTTAAAGAAAACTCCATCCAATCTACTTCCAATCAAAAGTTTCTACTTTAGAACTTGCAGGTTTCTCTCAAATCCTTGAGTTACCTTACAGGCTTTATCTTATTTACCTCTATTCCTTCTTTTATTGAAGCCAGGTCTAAATAAAAAAAAAATCCTTTATATGAAGAATTTAATTTTCCAGAGAGATGTGGTATAATTTATCTTTGGTAAATTCAGTGTGTGCCATCCCATTTTAAATCAACCTCCAGAACTTTTTGTTTCTCTTAAATATCTTCATTTAACTTCTCTAAAGTTCTGAATACTATTAAAGCTTGAACAACAGACAGTTACCTAAGTCTATCCTCACCTCCATGCATACACTTCTTAAAACTTTTATTCTGCTGGCTTTTGGCACCATATACAATTTTACTGATCTTTTAAAAATAAAAAGGAACTACAGGAACCATAGTTTCACAGTCTTTCTAAGAGATATTCAGGGATTTTCTCTCCTTCTTTTGTTCCTGCCAACTTTGTATATTATGCTTTCCAAGTTTTCATTTTATTTTAGCTTTACTAAGATTGTATTTTCATACCTTCTATTCTCATTAAGAACTGTGTTGCTTCCTTGACAACCTCACCACCACCACCCAACTGGCAACTGGTTTGGCCAAAACTAGATTATCCTCAGTCTATGTATCATTTACATTAAATGCAAGTCTCACTTTCACTCACCAACTTCTCCTCTTTAAAAATATAGAAAAGGAACTATTTACCATTGATTGACACTGAATTTCTTTCTCAAGTCTAAAACATCTTGACTTTGGCACTTGTCATGTCATACTTACCAGACAGTTTTCCTACCCACATGAGATCTCTTCCTCCGTTCATGGGCTTCTTTCCTAAGTTCTGGTTTTATTCTTCATAATCCTCCAGATGGTTATCCATCTTAACATCACAAGGCTGGACTTCAAAACCTTCCTTACAAATTTATACCCTCTTGCTTAAGATGCAAATTTCACACATTTTTAAACCAAAAGTAGAGAGCAATTCCAGGTTCTGAGTTCTACAGTCCAAGTGACTCCAATGAATAGCTCTTTACTTTGATGTCTTTGAATAATTTCTTCAAAAACAGTCTGAGATATATTTCTATTTAATTTGAAATTAATCAAAGGATGAACCAAGCAAGGGTTTTCTTTGTGAACAGCTTCTTATTATGTACTCACTTCTTACCAGAGCCTTTTATTTCTTCTGTAACAACTTGATAAGGAAAATTGTCATTGTCATACTGAATTAAAGTTGTGTCTTACCACCAGTTTCTCAGTTTTTCACCCATTTTTGTGGGTGAGCATTATGGAATGTGGAATGTGAAACATTAAATCTCTTCACCCCAACACAATTCTCATGGTGCTCTGTCAAACTGTGTAACAAGGTTTTTTCCTCACAATCAAAACTCAGCCTGGTAGGACACAGCTCACTGCTGATCCTTTTCCATTAGGTCATTGTTGAACTGACAGCAAAGTATTTTAGTTCCAAACCCTTTGTTTCAGTCATTTTGTATTCCTTTACAGATTGCTTAGCACAGAAAGTCACCTATCACCTTAATTTCTGTATTTCTCAAATGAAGCACACCCTTTGACAGCCACGTTTCAGGCCTCACCACTCACCCACCCTGACTATGGACTATAGGCTGGTGTCCAGTTCCTGCTGGGTGTGTCTATTCACCTTACTGTCGAGGTCCTTGGCACTGCTTAGCCCATAAACATCATGTCACCTGCCAGTTTTCTAATCACATTAGACAGTTCTCTCAATTACCTTATCACATACCTGACTATTGTTACCAACATCCTTATGCCTCTCCTGATTAATGTTCCTAACAAGTGCCACAAGGCTACAGTGAGCTGGGGGAACTGTCATATATTCTCCTGAAGTTTCATTTTCTTTTAATGATAGATTAGTACACTTTTCATCTCCTTAGTTTCCATTTAAAGGGTAAAATTATTTCACACAATTATCAATAGTTCTTTATATGTATATTAACACACTCAGGTAAGCTGCCATAGTTGTCATAGAGATTTTCTTTCTATCATTTCCCTTTCAATAAAAGAACTTCTATAATTGTCACTCTCCTGCTTGAAAAGCCAGCAGACAGTATGGCTGATAATGATCAGCTCAGAGTCTGAGCAGTGACAGCAATGCAGCCAAACCCCACCAGATGGGATCGACATTTCATTCCTACTGGAGGTACAGTGGAGCATTAGACCAACTGCAAGGTTTGATGCTTGAAATCAGACACATTATTATGAGTTTAGTTGGCATCTGGTGGACCTTAATAACTGTGCTAATAAGTCCACCCCTGCAAATTCTCTCGACTTATGGGTATTACTCAAACAAAAGTCCCAAGTAGTATCTTGTGAAAGAGATTTGGGAAGAAGAAAACAGACCAAAGAAGAGGGTACCAAAAAAAAAAAAGAAAATCAAAGCATTTTTTTATGGACCTTATACTAATCATATTCCCCAATGCAGACTTTAAAAAGGAACAGAAATTATGAGGAATTTTACACTCAGTCCCTATTTGACACTACTTTATTACTATATGATAGAAATATTTCATTTTGAAGCACATGTTTCTTCTTAAGAAGTAAAAGAAGTGTAGTTCTAGCAAAGGTTAAGATCTGGGGTTTTTGAAGAAGTCTCTTTTTCTGTGATGCTTCATGACCCTTTTACCTTGAAGGACCCCATCAAATGACTCAGGCTGTCAGGAGTATGTTAGAAAGTTTGATTCTTCCACAAAAGTATAAAAGTAAAGAAAAAAGTTAATTGCTGGCTGCATGCCTTTCAGAAAGCCTTTATATCTCTGGATTAAGAAAAGAAAAGTCTGATACTTTGGGACTACTGTTTCTGGAGATGAGCAAAAGGTGTTAAAAGGAAGTCTCATTAGGAAGGACATAGTCCTCTTATCACTGAACATCTCAAACAAAATAATGTATTTGAAGCCATCCAGCTTTAAGAGACAAAATTCTGCAGTATTTACAGTTCTGCCATGTGACAGGTGTTCACCCTTGTGAACAAAACCTACACACAAGAAAAGGATGGGAAGAGACACAGCCAGCTTCCTGCTTTGTTCTGTTCTGACACCTCTGTATTTCTGCCTGACCCAAACAGATATCACAAAAGCTAGCTGACAAAAATTAAGGTAACATTTGACAAGTAATTAAAATAAAATAATTAAATTGAGTGTAATTAAATCTCTATTCATTACCATATACACTTTCAAAATCATACAGATATGATTTCATCCACTGCCCATATTTACTGCAGCTTAGAAGAGGAACGGTTTTAAAAACAGCTCTTTGAAACTGCAGAGAGAAATTAAAAACAACTTAGTTACTCAAAAATGAAATTAAGCAGCACAGAAAGAACATAGCTCTGGACTTAAAGCTCTGACCAGCTTTAAACCTTATTCATAAGGCAATGAATAAGGTTTTTTTAATGATATTGCCCGAGTGTAAAATCATTCCCTTTGCACTACAGTGAAAAATAGACTCAATCCTGACCATCAGTAGCAGCTGTCTGCTTGAACACAGTACATGTAAGTGCAACTGCAGAGCAGAAACCACCTTGCAAAGAGAAAAAAAAAAAAAAAGTCAAAACACCAAAGGGTCTAAAATGCTGGAATTACCCTGGTAATACTGACTGAGTGTGACTATACATGGAGATGTATCCCACCCGCAAGCAATTGCAAGTCTTCCTACCTATTTTGCATTTAATGTCATATCTCACATTGGCACCAAGGTGCCATGAAGTGAAACTGCCACTGCAAGACTGCAGCAAAAAAAAAAAAAATTTCTGAAGAAATAAGGTTGCTGCTTTGCCAAAATATTCTGTTAAAATGCTTTGCTGCCCTCTCCCTTCCCAAGCAGCATAAGGGATTATTTTCCCATCAGGGGGAGTCAGATTCTGTAATGCATTCCTATAATTCGTTGTATTGTGCTAAATAGCCAGGAGACTGCTTACACCACCATGTTTGGCACATGTTGCTGGGTTTGTTATACCTCAGAAAAGTTTTGCTGTAGTCTGATCATCAGTGCCTACCACTGTCGTTTTTAGGGTACTGACAGATTTTCTGACAATGTAACTCAGACACCGAGGCCCGACTGGTAAAACAGAGATGTCTCACTTGCTTGTAAGTGATGGTCACAGATGGGAAGGAATTTGGTGCCTCAGACTTTCTTCTAGGTGAATTCCCCCCGAGAAGCCCAAATCTGAGAGAACAAACTACATTCCAGATGAATAACATGCCACATATATTTTTAGTTTTGTACTCTACGACCCTTTTATGCAAGGATCTAAATTTTTTCCCTCTCAACAGAAAAACTATGAATTTCTGAGAAAATATTTAGTGTACATATAAAATAAACTAAAAAGCATTGCTTGAAATGCAAGTTCTTTCAAATTATTTCAATCAAAAAAATATTAAAATCTTTATTTCAAAGTATAATATTCTCCCTCTTCAAATACAGCCATACTTGCAAATATAAAATCTGAGCACAAAGAAAACCAAACTGACTGATAAGAGTCAACTTTTTTATTGAACATTCACTGTTGTTGGCTTATTTTCTATTATTCTTCATCTGAGAATTGTTTGAAAGTTAAAGAAGCTTGAACCCAAGAAAATTACTGTAATTTATACGAGGATAATATTGGTGTAGTTTATCAGCAACAAATTTTTAAGGAAAATAAAAAGACATTTTTTTGTGTATTGACACATGTTGCCAGAATGATAGAGCAGTACTTAGGAGAGAAAGCTTTTGCAACAGTCTTCAGTTCTACTTTTCATTTAGAAGAATACCTGTACTGGGCAAACAAATGCAATGCAAACATTCCGTCTCTGGGGGCTGCACAGCACCATCACAAAACCTTTGGGCAAAAAAAGAGGAAATTCTACTCAAAACATGCATGAAGGCTCCCAGAGTGTGTTCTCCAGATGAAATATTGCTTTAACTCTACAATATTGCATCAAGTGTCTCTAGTTGTGCTACTTCCTGCAAGTAACCAAAATATGAAAGAACCTGAGATATCTAAATCATAGACTTCTTTGGGTTGGAAGAGACCTTAAGGATCACCTAGTTCCAAACCCCTGCCATAGGCAGGGACACCTTCCACTAGACCAGGTTGCTCAAAGCTCCATCCAACCTGGCCTTGAATGCTTCTAGGGATCCACAAGTTCTCTGGGCAATCTGTTCCAGGGCCTCATCACCCTCACAGTGAAGAATTTCTTCCAAATGTCGAATCCAACCCTACTCTCTGTCAGTTTGAAGCCATTCCCTCTTGTCCTGTCACTACCTGCCCTTGTAAATAGTCTCTCTCCAGCTTTCTTGGAGGTCCCTTTGGGCACTGGAAAGCCACTGTAAGGTCTCCCTGGAGCCTTCTGTTCTCCAGGCTGAACAACACCAACTCTATCAGCCCGTCCGTGTAAGAGGGGGGCTCCAACCCTGACCAAAAACTTTAGATGAGACAAAACAAGTCCTTAATAAAAAGAATAGTTTGTGTTACTTGAATTGCTTTCTCTGGCAGTACTTTTGCTCTTGGTAAAATGCAGTTAAACGTGCACCATAAACGAAAGCATCAACCAGAAACTTCCAATCCCAGTTAGTGCTGTGGCAGAGAGGGCTGTTGCAGCAAGTTGTTGAAACACAAGATAAAATAAACCAGAGAGGGGTTTATGTGTTTGTTTTGGTTTGGTTTTTGTTTTGTTTTTTTTTTTTCCCCCATACTCACGGTGTTACAAAGCCACTAAATACTTGTAATAGCAGCAGTACCTACGTGGTTGATAGCTTTCACAGGGCTTAGGCAATTAGAAGCTGTTTTATTTGGAAAGAGTACATTCATATTGGCCAGGACAGCATAAGGGTAAGTCATGGTGTTACTTGTGCGAGACTGGCTGTGATAAGGAGATTATATGAGCTTGGCAATGTGATAAGCCTCTGTGGACTGAATAATTTCAGAAGCTTGGGAAGACTGAAAGAGCTTTTGCTATTGAATAGCACAGAAAGCACAGATCCCCCAGCCAGGGCTGAGCAAGGTACCTGCAGAACTAGGAGCAGAATAGTCACACCAGTGTCACACTGTACACTGTTAATCACCCATTTTTGCAGTTCACTCCGATCGTTCAGGAGAGGGGGCGCATGTGGAAGGGAAAGCAAATAATTAGAACCAAATACGCTGAAAAAAAACCCAAACCTGGAACATCCACCCTGATCATTCAGTAATAAATTATCTGAAGATTTCTCCTGCACACTTGTAACTTTACCTGATTTATTCAATTTTGTGAGCAGAATAAAAGGCTGGTAAGGCAGACACGCCAGGATATTATTTTAGAAAGCCACGTACAAATGGCAGAATCAGCATCAGTGATTTGTGACTACTATTGAAGAAATTAGAAATAATTGCAACCTTTCATTACAAAACCTGTCATTTGGTATCTGCAAGCAATTTGGTGTAAAACTAATCTTGACAACTGAGTCATTGCCAAACCTAATAATTTGCTGCATAAACTTTAAACCATATAATTGCTCAAGGTGAATGCAAGAATCTATAACATTAACTGTTACTATATCAAGACCAAACCATGCAGTTCTTGATTCAAAGAAATTGGGACTGTAGGATCAGGCTCTTAATTATTTTTTTTTCTCTTTGAACGTAATGTGGGTTAATATGAACTTTAATTTTGTCAAAAAAGTCCATCAGTGAAAGGCATAACAACATTTCCATTGAGTAAGCTTATTTTGAGTTGCTCACATGAACTGCTGAATTCACAAAATGTTGCTTGGCTGGGTTCAGGGTTTTGCAAACTTATACATAAACTGCTTCAGTAAAAACAACAACAAACAGAACTGTACAAAGTGAAAAATCCATTAGCATTTGTCACAAATCAGATGAAACCCAACAGATTTTTTTTGACGTGTAGACTGTGGATCAAGCATCCTCACCACACACAGGTAACAGCTATGCCTGTATTCTACACCCACAGCCCACTTCCACTTCTAAACTTTTTTCCCCTGGAAGAGTTCCTACCCAGTTTGCAATTAAAAAAAAAAAAAACAAACCAAACCCAACAACTTCTTTTATAATGTTCTAAACATTATACCATAAAATATAATTGATCTGTCCCTACACCACCAGAACTTTCACCAGTTTCTTGTAAACCTGATGTGAAATCAGCATTTTGTACCTATCCATGTGTCATGGAAATTATATCAAAAAGCTTTGTTTGAAGCCTATCTTGTTTTGTTACCTGCCACTGTAAGAACCTGATTACCCCCTGCAGCTATTTGTAACATACCTATAGGTATATCCTGTTTTTCTCCTAATTCTCTTTCAAGGATTTGGAGAGAAAGGTGGATTGGCAAGGGATTTCAGATGCTCCCACAACATGTGAACATAAAGTTCAAGTCACAGCGTGGTGCAAAGCATTATTGGAAGAGAAAAAGAAAAAACTCTGTCCTACAGTGTGTTGAAAGCTTCCCAAATGGTGAGAGTTATTTTAGAAAGTTTATTTTAGGTAAAAGAAAGCTTTTCCAAGGAAGTGGTAGCATAGGATTACACATTACAAAAGGTTGCTCTCCAAAGCAAAGAAGAATTATTTTACTTCTCTTTTCAATGTATCCTGCTTCTCTGGGACAGAGAGAAAATGTCTATAAAAGACTAGAAGACATCACCTGGTTGACAGCACATATGCAGGCATGTGGGTAGACTTTATTTTTTAGCAAAACCCTTAGCTAGAAATTTGTTCCTTTAAAGCATAAACTTATTAAATGAAAAAAACTCTCCTTCCTGTTAAGTGCTTGAGTAAAAAATATGCTGGGTTTGCACACAAAAAGTGTAAAGATTTCTCAGAATACTGTTTTCTACACATTTCAAGGGGCCTTGAGAAATGAAATTCCTTCTGCCAGTTCTACCCTGAATCAAACCTACACCTATGAACAAATAATTGGGAAATTAATTTGACTGGGATATTGTGAAACAAAACTTCCAAGAAAAATAAAGTATTCTTTTGCAGTGAGCTTAAAAATAAAATTAAATCTAGAGGTTTTTTATTACTATTATTACTTTACAAACCCCATAGAGACCATAGAAAACAGACCTCTAGTAGCTACAGTTAAGAACTAAGTCTCTGGGGGGAAAATGAGTAATTTTTTACGTATTGAAGTTGTCCCTAGATTCAGCCTAAGCAAGTAAAATATCTGATTTTTCTCATGCATTTCCAGTGCAAGTGACCTCTGTATACAGCCAGGCACCTACATCAAGTGTAATGTTAGCCCTGTTAATGCAAACAAGTTCTTTATTGATCTACTGTAGTGAAGACCGGAGCCTGCACAGTAAAATAACAAGGGGAAAAATCCACGTACAGTTAAGAAAGAGGGTTTTTTGGTTCGATTCAGTGTTTCTTAGAGCTCACTATCATCAAAAGCTACTTCAATAAATTTCACATGAAAGTGGAAATCTTCAACCATTTTTCCATTTGTTGTGATAGCCTGTGTATTCCAAGGTACAAATCAGTGAAACCACAAAGAAAACTGACCGAAGTTTTATCTTATTAAAGCTATTAAAAGAAATTATTTCCCCTTCTCAATACAGTGGTATGAGCATAACAAACAGGCACAGTGTGGAAGGTCCAGGTCATGTGGGTAGTAATAAGCCATTGCTTCTTCATGAAACAATAAAAAAAACACAGACAAAGTTAAAAGGGGAATCTTTACAAGGAAAATCAGCAAACATGGGATCCATTTTGCCCATTTATTTCCCTTGTCATGCTGTAATCAAGTTTCAAGTTTAGTAAGATTTTCCCTGCCCCCTCATCTAGAATTTAGGCAAGCAGAGTGTTAAATCACTGCAAATGGACTCTGGCTTTCTAGGTTCCAGGAGAGTGAGTCTGTTCACTAATGTATATTTAAAAATAGTTGCATTTTGGGCAAAGCTCCTGAACATTTTTGTGCTCCTGAACGCTTAATGGTGAATAGATTTCTGAAGGTCGATCCCAGTGAGATGAATTTTACTTCAGTTGGAACTGGAAAGTGTCCACACTGCAACCGAATGAAAGAAATCCAAGTTTTCTTCCTTTCATTCTAAAAAAGGTCACTATCCCATTAATTCATTTGATTGAATAAGGTATGAAAACCTGTAGGGTATCACATCAAATATTCTAACTGTTACTAAGTAAGAAGGACCAAAAACTTGAGAAGGCTTCTGCATAAATAGGAAGGAAGAAAAATACTTGCAGAGGTGGCCTTCTGTGTTCAAAATCACTGCAATGGCTCCTTCTGCAAAGGTTCTCCTTCACCGACAGACACTGTTCTTCAGATGTCAGCCAATACCAGAACACACAGAAACAGGCTTCAAAGTTTATATGGAACATGAGAACCTTAAAAAGAAATGCAACAAAGAGAGAGAGAGAAAAAAACTCCGTGATTTTTACAAGATTATATAGATTAAGGTTCTGTGGATAAAACATATGCAGAGCAGAAGTCCAGTTAGTAAAAGAAGCCTCAAAATATATGTTATACAAATATTAAAGTTATTAAACCTAAACTCCTGGAAGTCCACTATAATTGCTTCTTTTATGTCTGGCATTGCACTTCAACTGCTGAATTCCTTAGCTTCCAAGAGCAGACTTATGGAGATGCTGTACTATTTGATTTGGCACTATTCACAGGCCTTGGCAGATGATCAAAAATAGAGGGCACAGAAGAGCAGGAAAAGCCTTAAGAAGCTGTCTGGGCTGCTGTTGTTACTGCCTCCATAGAGAGAAAACTCACTTGTAAGCAAAAAAATAGCTGTATGAATTACTCTTGTTTAATTTTAGACTGCTTTTTAATACATCTTGACAAAACAAACATCAGCGTTTCTTCAACAGATACTAATTCACATCCAGCTTAACTTACATCTCTTCACTTGCCAACAGTAGAAATTTTATTTTTTCCTAGTTGCAATATTTTGGGATATATGAGTCACCGGTGTTGTAAACTAACTGAAAACTCAAGACAAAACTGTTACAAAAAGCAGCAAGAAGGAAACGAGACAATTTAAAAGATACTTTAAAAAAGTCCCAAATTTCAACACAATTAAAACGAGAAGATTTAAAACATTCTCTCTGTAAATATCATGGGGACATAGAATTGATTTTTGCAGCTTCAAGAGGACCCAATAATAAGCTGGGGAGTCCTGAAAACCCGTCAAGGAAATGGTGCTCATGTAGAATACCAGAGGTAGAGAGGGGGAAGGATGTCCAGGTCACCCAGAGGCAGGAGAAAATAATCCCAGGGTGCTTACACACGACTGGAAATTCACGGAGAAGCCTTCCAGGTAAACAGGAATCACCAAACATCAGTACAACCACAAAAGCTTTTACATGCAGTGCTTAACTCCTCGTGTAAGATCAGCCCACGTCCAGTGACAAGGCCCAGGGATAAGAGTCGCTCGGCAATCCCGGTCTCCGGTTTGTTCCAGCCGGCAGCAGGTACTGGAGATAAAGCACACTGGGATGTCTTCCCTGCCTCTGCTGACAGCCTGAACCCTCCAACACCTACATGGCTGTAGGTTACTTCCACTTCTGCTGAGCATCGCTCCGCTGGGAGCAGGGAGGAGAAAGAGGAGGCTCGCGACTACAAGGGGAATTAATGCTTTGAGCGCTTTAACTCTCATTCAGATTTTGACTTGGAGAGCTGCCAGGTTACCAGGGAAGCAAGTCATAGAGAGCAGCTGCTGCCCAGTTATGATCTTCTCTCTCCCCAGACTTCCTCCACAAACATGGAGCAGATCCTTGCTGGCAAGCTGGGGCTTTTTAAGGCCCCCACAGCCAAGAGAGAGCCAGAGTTCTTTCCTCGCCTGCGGCTTTGGCTACATGTCCTCCCCAGCTCTGCTGTGGGAGTAAGTGGAGAAGAGCACATTATGCTCTGTGCAGCATGGCAATGCTGGGTGCTGCCCTTAGAGGAACAGGCAGTAGGGATGAGAAACAAAACAAACCTTTCCAGTTTGTGCACAGCCCCTCCTGGTTTAACAGTTAGGAGAGACAGATGACTCAACCTACAGTCCAGCCACTGGCAGACATCACCAGCATCACCCTCTGCTACAAAGCTCAGTATGACTGTTATGCACAGAAAACTAATCCTCACAGAGGATTATATAAAAGCCATCCCAAAATCTTCCTCCTTTTCCAAGATTTTGACGACTACTTTCCCTCTCCTCCTCATCTGCCACTCCTCCGTGCACCATGCTCAGGGACAGACATGTACCTTAGCCAGCATGAACGCAGAAAAAAATGTCTTCTCCTGAACAGTGCTTTCATCTCCTTATGCCAAGATGTTAGGGTCTTTTATGGCCAACTATGCTCAGGTTTGCCACGTTACAAAGACTGAGGCAAAGCTTCCTAAAATCAGATGTTTTGTCTCATGTCCCTTCAGAAAGGCAGCCTGAAGGCTCTACTGCTAAATACACTCCTTGCATATGTACCTGTACAAGTGCATTAAACTGAAGGTCTCAGTTTCTAAGTTAAATATTCAGTGCTTTACTATAATATTTTGACAGGTATTCTTGTGACAGTTCAAAACCAGAATGCATTCCCTACAGACAAACACTTCTTACTGATTTCCTTCAAACTTCCTTGCAGAGTGCACTGTGTGAATACTGGGTTGTTGTTCTAAAGCAGAACTACCCAAGTGAGCAGCATCCAAGAGTGATGTACGTCTGTACAGCTGCATGAGGCAAAAAAAATATAAATTCATCTAGTGGCCAAATTCCAGTCGCAGTTATGGTTCCTTAATGAAATTACATCTTAATGGAACTGACCTAGTTATACATTAAGACTACTGTACCTAAAATATAACATAGATGGAAACATATTCTTTGTCATTTTAGCTGCAATTTGTGATATTGATTTTAACCCCGGATGAGACCTTGATCTAACTAAGTGCACTGTGAATCCAAAAATCCTGACCTCCAGACCAAACATTTGTTCTTTATTATAAGTGCAAGCAGACTGCCTCGCATTTGGGTGAGGGATGTGACCCCAATCTCTCAGTTAACACTCCGGTTCAAAGAGTAATCCTGCTGCATGCAGCTTTATTGGTGTGAGAGCTGCACCAGAGTGCTCACCCACACAAAGTAATGACTCCAAGTTCTCGGTGACACCAAGAACCACCAGGTTATTTTCTCGCAAAATAGGAAACAAAGCAAACCCAAAAGTTACAGTGCTAGTTTGCAAACAGAAAAGGTTACCTTTGATTCCTTCGTACCGGTGAAAATTAAAAGGGAAAGAGTGATTTAATCTTCTTTTAAAACATACAGAATCGCTCAACCTCCCATCACAAGACCCTTCTGCCCTGATTGAGACATTCATGAAAGATTTATTCGTTGCAACTAGAAACACAGAAAACTTCCAGAGATTTTTATAATACTTAGTTCTGGTTCTCCCTATAGTAGGTGACACCTAGACCTTCCACAGGTGTTTAGGTGCTCATTTCCTACTGGTTTAACTCGACACCTAAATATCTTTAGATCTATTTCTGCTTCACCACTCCTCTTTCTCCCAGTAAATGGAGGTAATACTATCTCCCTGTTTCAAAGAGGGTAAATGAGAATGAACTACTAACACCACTGAGTCATTACAAATTCTATAAAGTCAGCTAAACAACTTTGAGGACTTGGGAGGCAGGGTGTCTAGAAACACAGGCATAGAACAGCCCCATGAAGTGGTACAGCATTATCACCTGCAGTGAATGAGATTTTGGAAAGTAACTTAATCACAACAACAGGATTTGAAAAAAAAAAAAATGGAAAAGGGCAATTGTGATTCTAAGTCTCCTACAAGTAGAGAAGACAGGTTGTCTAATTCTCCTCTGTGCCTTTCAAAAAAATCTCTTCAAGAAATTATTAGTCTTTTTATGAATGAACTACACCCTCTTTACAAAGCTGACTCCACATCTAAACCACGGAGCAAATCAAATGCAGTGGACCCTTTTAATCCAGGAGAGCCTCTCTACGTGACTAGAAAGACAGACTCTCTTTAAACTGATATATTGAGTTTGATGGGCAGTTACAAATGTTCATCTCTTTTCCCTTCTTGCAGACATGAAGAAGGGAGCAGCACTGTCTTGGGACTCATACACTGCACATCATTTTACATTAAACCCTTAGAAAGTAACAGCACATAGGAAGAGCAACAGGAAGCAGAGACAAGTGTTCTGCAGTATTATAATTACTATAGTTCAGTTTTAAATAAAGAAATCCATAGAAATAAACCAACCCAAACAACCCAAAATACAACCAAACTCATATGTTCTAGTGGCTCAGCTGGATTTACTTGAATGGAAAGAGCGTGGTCTGCAAGGAACTGGGATTAAGACTAGATCTGCTGACTTGCCAATATTTCTGATTTATAAATGAAAATACAAAACATCAGAACTGCAGAAAACTTTAAGAGCATTATCCAAATTGTTAACAACTGTGGAGGGCACGTGTGTGCCCTCTACATGAAACTAATTAGAAGACACAAAATGAATTCACTGGATGTCCCTCGACTTTGCTGAAGAGCAGCAAACTTCACATGAACTTTCAAGATGCCAGACATGAAAGACCACAATCATGTCTGACTTAGCATGTGAACTTTGATCAGCCTTTTCCCCCTTGGCCCATAATTTCTGGGTTGTGTTTACTTACACATCACGGTGTTGCCTGGACTCAACACGGTTTAAGTGAGTTCACTGCTGGAAGTAGCTCAGCACTTATTTTGGATGACATTGCTTTGCTTTGGGAGTCTGATCTCAGGAGATGAGGCCAGAAAAGAAAACAACTTTATCTTCACCACTACAAAAAAAAAAACATTAAGAGTGCAAAACCCTAAACACGTCAACTCTTTTTGCATGCCTCAGTAAGTCTTAGGGATAAGATTATGGAACAAAGATTTAACATTTTTATTTAGCAAGTGATTTCAAATTGTTAAAGAAAGACAAAGAGAATACTACAAAGGAGAAAAGAGGAGGGGAAAAATGACCATCTCATAGAAAAAAAATTGAGCTCTTCCCACAGTAATTTTCCCTACTCTGTAACAGTTTATTTTATGCCTACCTAATGGTTTTATTTTTGAACAGGATGACACAGAAATCCTTGGGAAGGTACTGCTTCACGACCATGATCATAAAATTTTCAATGATGCAGGTAAGATTAGAGAATTCTGAACTTTGATAACACAAATATTCTGCTGAGATGACAATCAAGAAGCTTTGAAAAGATCTGTAACATCATCAACCTTATGAGCAATCATAAATAACCTACCAAACACTTTTTTCCTGAACACATTCAGTCACCACCTTCCCGCAAAGGAAACCCCAAATCTACAAGGAAGACAAAATTTAAAATGCTCAAAGTCTGTGAAAGGAAGCAGAAAAAAACCCCCACCACAGTGTACTTCAGTTATTGCAGGAGCATATATTACATTTGCCCTTCAGATCAGCACAGTGGTAGCCTTACAACATGCAAGTCATGAGTGATATATTGGAGTCCTCCTTTTCCTGAAAACTTCCTCATGGAAGAAAAGAGTTGCATATGCATCGAAGCAGATTTATATGAACCTCAATGTCATCTCATATTCTGAGCAAGCATTGCTTTAAATTATTTTACTAACACAACGGATCATTTCTTATTGCATCTGGTTTTTTGCCCTTAGACTGAGGGTTCTGTGAGAGGCAGACAGGACCTTTCTGGAAAGCATCCAGCTGCCCCCCTCAAAATAATGACATTTACTTAGCAAGAATTAATTCAACTACAGTAAAGCACAGCAGACAATTTAGATGCTCTGGCTCGATTTTACAGAGATGAGCTGCAGCAAAATTCTGAAATAAATGATAATACCAAAGGAAAAATTCTTCACTGTTGTCAAACTGTTCGGAAAGTGTTAACATGGTTCATTCATTTTCAGCTGCAATACTGTGTTGAAAACATACTTTTGCTGGTCTGCACTTGATTGATGTACATTACTCATATCAGGCTAATGGCACTTTATTTTCCAACAGTAGCAAGTAATGAGTGACCTTGAGTGCATATTGTTTTGCTGAGAGGTTTTGTTGCTCCGTGTACTCTAAGAGCACCCCCAAGGAAATGAGGGCCCTGTATTGGTGTTTTTCAGCAAACCTCATTTCTTTCATGGCTTTCTGTAAAAGAATTTGATACAGGGATAGAAGCTAACCTCAGTGAGTAAATGAAATATTGATCCACACTACTCTGGCCTTGCCTTCACCTTGTCCCAGGGCTGTGAGTTACTGACTTTTCCGTTTTGGCTGTAATAGGAATTATTACAACAGGCCTGTGCGAGTAATTACTTGGCATGGCAAAAAGGAGGGTCCATCATATATTTCTGTGGAGACGTTAGTTTCCATCAGGCCAGCAGTCTGCTTTTTTGGCCCTGTCTTTTCTACTCTTGATTCAATTCCTTTAACCATCATTAATCAAGTTCCTTGTCAGTAGAAGTTTATCAAAAGTATTAAGTGAGCAAGGTTGCGTGGCCTCCTTAAAAAAAAAAAAAAAGAAAAAAAAAAGGCCAGGAAAAAGAAGCACCAATGCAGGGCAGTAAATTTCAAAATATGGAAGGCTGGTTCCGTGATATATATGAGTGTCTCTTCAGCTGGAATGAGCAGTTTGTTTTAGTGATAGATATTGTAGTTTGAGCCGTGATAGAATCCTTCTCAAGTTTATATGTCATAGACTATCATTTATGAGAGACCATGTGTTTCTAAATGGTGAAGGTCATGGCTGATGGCAAAAGTAAAAGCAGTAGTGATTCATTAAAAATAGTTAATAGGGCCTGCTGTTGACAGGGATAAATAGCAACACCCTGTGTTTTCAACCCACAAGCAACTAGTTTAGGCAATGTTTCTTCTGTGTTTCCACCACTCCCAATTGCCAGACAGCTGTGAACATACACAGAGACATAAGCAAGATTGCTTCCACCCTGTTAATAACAGATGCAGGATGGGTTTCCAATGTGAATGACTTCTCTGGATACAGATTTTCCAACCAGCAGCCTTGACAGACTGACTAATAATCAAGTTTACACTGTGCACTGAATCCTTAGGCACCAAACACGTTTGCTAACTCTACTGCTGGGACCCCATCCTTCAGTTTGAACACCAGCTCATGTCCTGGGAGAGCCCATGTGACATCAGTGGAAGTTTTGCTTGCATAAAGGACACTAACATGGGACCTCATGGCATTGGAATGGCTAAAATATTAATGTCCTTTATTGTATCCTCACTCAGAAAAATGTAATTTCCTTAAGGTATTTTTGTGCTATTCAGGAAATGAACTCCTAAAATTCAGTTAAAAATAAAGGACTTTTAACTGGTGGTTGTGATGCTGTTCCTTTTTTTTATTTTGTCTTTATTTTTAAAATATAAGCACACAACAATCATCATTAAGATAGAGGTTTAGCCAATTAGAAAAGTTTACAAATATAGTTTGCCAAACAGATTTGGGACTGCATTTAAAAAAAAGACTTTGGTGAATGTTCTCTGACAGTACATACAAATGACAGCTCATGGATTGCCCATGGTTTCACTTGGCTGGTTGATAAATACAGAGGGAAACTACTAATATATATAATCACTGCCTATATATAACTGCTAATATATAGTCATTATTTCCAGGCTGGAAAACTGGAGAAAGAGGTGCTTCACATCTAATTTCTGATCCTCCTTTGCCAACTGAACATTTTCTTCTGGCTGTCCTGGCGTTTCAGTACCTAACACATGAGCAAACATGAGCACAAGGGGGGATTCTCATTTGTTTTAGGAGAAAAATATGTTTATCAATCTGCTCAGGTGGTTTCCTCCATGAGTTTTGTCTCAACTATTTAGGGAATTCCATTTCTTGGTTGATCTTGAAGCACTATTGAAATGAGTACGATTAATGACTTCTCTAGGAGTTGATCGTACTGTGCTTGAGTGGGCACTGGAACAATAACAGCAGCAAATAAAAAAAAAAAGGAGAAAGAAAGAAAGAAAGAAAGAAAAAAATGAAATCTTCTGGTTAATTAAAAATAGTAACAAAGAAAGGAAATGAAAGTGAATCCATTAAGGCTTGGTTAATTCTGCCATCTCCAGTCCTTTCTTCTTCATGATACATATGCTTTGCAGCTGCTCAGATCAGAGCTGAAGTCCTGTAATTACAGCAGCTCCCTCACTTTCTTTCCTCTCCCTTTACTGTGGAAAAGAAGTTTAATTTTTCCTTACTTGCTAGCCGAATACAAATGCCTC
Source organism: Lepidothrix coronata (assembly GCF_001604755.1). Lineage (NCBI taxonomy): Eukaryota > Metazoa > Chordata > Aves > Passeriformes > Pipridae > Lepidothrix > Lepidothrix coronata. The sequence continues at coordinate 1,118,611 of NW_016690313.1, read as the reverse complement.
TTTAGCCAAGCCAGGAGATAGGATGTTGTGTACTTGATAACCCTTCTTAAAAGTAATTTTCTCTCAAATATTTTTACTTGTTTTAGGCACTGATTAAATGCTACTTCCCTTGGCCAGTCATCTGCAGAAACAACATCAGCCTCTAAATTAGAGAGGCAGACAGTGAAAAATATTTGATTACTAAGAAGAAAGGGATATCACAACATCTGTTGTGATTGTTTTAATGCCTATCTTTTGATACTTCTATAAAAGGATCAGTTACCCTAATATAGTCATCTTGAGAAAGACAGTCTGCACTGGTTATAAATTGGCTTTTTATGGAGAAAATAAGACTGTTCCTAACCTATTGCACTGATATTATATTTTGTTAATATTTTATGAAATAAAAGTCCTCCCATTAAGGGTGGCAAATTGCTTTATAATTATAGCACTTCGCACACTAGAATGACTGCTTCATTTTATGGAAAAAAGCTCAAAATACAATTTCATTATCATCCAGTGTCTTTTCATCCTTCTAAAGGTTTCAGCAGAAAGCACTGTTATATGCGTCTCAAATCTCTCCTTTTCCAAATATTAGTTCAATTTAAAGAAAAGAAAATTATGACTCCTGTTCCACGCTGCTCACTGCTAATGAAATAGTTGTGTACAGTGACCATTTGTACCTAGATCTAAATGAATCAAATGAACAAAGTGAACAACTATAAAATATGGACCTTTCAAATTCTACATGCAAAGGTTGATTTATATCAGTATGAGCACTGAGTTAACTCAAGTGGTTTAGAAACAGATTTAGTTAAATCCGTGCAACTCCCTGGTGCAGTCTCTCTTAAATCAGTTTAAGAGAACCTTAAATCAATTTAGCCTGATGTGGTTTATAGATCTGAATTGGTTTCTAGACCAATTTAGTTAAAATAGGTATCCAAGTTGTAATCAAACAGTCTCCCAGTCAATCACTTTGATCTTAGTCCAAACCAGGACACTTTAGCAGCACTCACATGAGAACAAAACCGCAGCACCAACGATTTTTTTTTTTTCATCTTTCCTCTTGGAAGATTTTGATAGAACCATTAAAGTCTTCTGCTGGAAAGCATCAACAGTCTGGCATATGTACAATCTTGTCTCCTACCTGAACACCCCAATGAGAGTTTGGGTGCCTAGGCCTGCAAACTCAAAGGTTATTTGATTTCCAGTGGGGTGCTGTGTTTGTCTGCTGGAAGATCATCACTGCAGAACTATCAGTACTGCACCACCTAGATTGCAAATGAAAACTCAACACATATTATTGGGAAGTGCTGTCAGGAAAATATTCTGATTCTAGAGGCATTAATTCTAAAATATCCTAATCTAGTCAGATATGATGCAGAAACAGCTATCAATCATAACAAACAAACAAACAAACAAGCCTCCCTCTCCCCACTTCCCTCAGCTGTAAGATCTCTGTGGAACAATCTCTAGAGATAATACAGACTTCTCGCTCACAAACAAAGCAACATTCAAACAGAAAATCACCCAAAACTCAACCCCAAACAGAGGTGCATTGAACATCAATAAGCTTGAAATGTAGCCTTTTGATGCTGAAGATTTCAATCAATTTAAATGTCAGAGTGGGAATGAACTGATTGTGCTGACACAAGCCTGAGACTTAAGGACAGAAAAGGATCAGGAAACTCCAGTTCTCCAGGACTGTGAACCCTTCCCAAACACTATATAATAGATAAACCCCTCTATATATCAGGTTTGGTTTGGTTTTGGGTTTTTTTTTCCTCTCTAGGCATAGAGAGTAAATTTACTCTTTTTTTTTAATTGGTCTTTTTTCCCCCTTTTGATTAGTGCCAAACCATCTTGTCCTACAGTTTCTCATTTTACAGGTTTAATTGCTAACCAGTGAACTTCAGTGCTTGAGGAAGGTGCAGGATGCATCTTTGGCATCTGCAGGATAAATGTAATTTCCTCCATATGTGGAGCATTGTCCCTGCACCACATATGTTTAATAAAATCTGGTATTTATTTGCCAAGAAGATGCAAAAATAAGTTGCCTTTAACTCTTCTACTTCAGTTATGTGTTATAAATTTCAGCCCTTCAGTGCTAGTTCACCACACAGAAACACTTGGTTCATTTAAAAAGGTAAAATCTCCCTGTGGCACAACTTGTAAGATCAGAGATTGAAGAAAACATGTCATTATTTCTGCTATGAAAATTTGTCTACCTAGTGGATTTTCATTGAAATATATTTCTGAGTTAAAAAAATATTAAATCCAACAGAAATCTAGACACTGGACTAAGCACATTAAAAGCCAGGAACACTTTCCCAATTCCCTCTGACCCTCTCTGTAGAAAAAAATTTAGTTAGGACTTTCTTTTAAAGTAAGCAAACAATATATTACTCAGCCAGGATTTTATGAGGTTATTCTTCTGTGATAATAATTTTATTATCATATAGTCCCCCAAAGGTGACTATAAGAAATAAGAAATATTTAGGGTGAAAATATTCATGTCCTATTTTTTTGCCTGTACTGTGTCATGATGCTTTTTAGTCTCTGTTTTAGGGGACCTTATAGCAAAACTATGAGAGGTGTTGAAAGGACAACCAAGACACTGAGTTGGCAGATGAAGCTGAGGCAGCATCCAGAAGTGTCTGAAACTTGCCTTTGTGAGTGCTTCAAGTGAGCTGTGAAGGTCTCTCTTACTTTAGATGGTCTGTTATTGTCAGGGACAGATTCCAGTGGGTTTTTGATTCTCAGTAGAACTTCAGGATCCCTGTTTGCTGAGTGTGAAAGGGATATCAATGAAGGAAGAGGTCCTTACCCATTTAGATCATTAGAATGAAAACCAAAGATCAATTACTATTTTGGTTTAAATACACCCCTACACAAGACACTTCCACGTCTCATTCTTTGTTGCATTTAAAGACTGGAATATGAATGGCTTCAGATTTCAGTTCCAGTGGGGAGGAAGAGAGGGGTTTGAGCCATCCTGGTAACAGTTGAAAACATAAAGAGGGACAAAGGATTTTTTCCAGCCTTGTTCTAGCCTGCAGCCCCCCTTCTTACATGGTATCTGAGCTCTGGGATGACATCACTGCAATGTGAACCCAGACCTTTCCCTCGTTCCCAAATTCTATTACACACTACAATTTTTACACACAAGGACCCTTCAATTATTTCTGCACTGGCTCTGTACCAATATAAGCACTGGCAAAAATTCAAAACATTTTCCAAGGAATGATTAATCGCGTAAGTGTTCTGAGACATACAAAAAATATTCGCTCATTTGAATTACCCTCTCAGGGTCTTGCTAGCTGAGATGACTTTGCAAAAAGTTTATAGAACATCTTGGCTGATTTCAAACAGAAACTTCAGGCACATAACACTCCAGCCAACAGTCAGAAGCAGGTTAAGCAGACAGCTTTCTCTTGCCTTCCCTTATACAACCTTGAGCTTTTATTTTTCTGTAATCAAAAGTGGTTTTGCAGGCAGTCAGTCACAAAGCCCTGTCAGCTTTAACACACTGTAATGCAACACATGTTGTGCAGCAACAGGCCACCCTTCTGCTGCCACCCCAGGAGGGTCCCAGAGCTGCTGGGTGGCACAGGAGGCACTGCCCCAGGCAGACCCAAAGCCTTCCCTGGCCAGCCCTCCTGCCTTCCCACTTCTATGGCCTTTTGTGAGTAACTTGTGCTGACCCAAGCTCTAATCTGACCCTAAGGGTCTGGTGGCTCATTCATTAGTATACACTTACCATAAAACGTGGGAATGAGTCTTTATTTTCTGCATTTTCGGGAAGATGATCATTCTGCTATGTATACTCTGTATGCTTTTACAGCACTTGAGTCTTAGATAAAAACACACCTCCTAAAAATAGTTGGTGCATTAGAGGGAATACATGGACTTCTTATCCAAACACAAGTCTTTTTTACACTTTAGTCTTATTACTTATCTTGCTTGTGCTCCCCAGCATTTTAAATAGGAATTGCTTTGGCACCAGTCAAATAAACCAAAGTATGGAGAAGCAATACTGCTGTAGTGTTATAAGTGGATCCTCCTGGGAAAGGTCAGCTGACGTCTGTTCCTTTCTGATTTTTTTAATCTTTTTATTTTCATTCTAATGACATAGCTTTTGCTGCTATAAACAAAAAGGTGATACAAATGCATATTGAAATGCAGCACACTACATTTCCCAGCTCCTTTCAATTGCATAATAATTCAACGAAATGTCAAAATGCTACTCTTGAGAGTCTCCTGCTTCCAGCAGAACAAAGAACAGGAACAGCTCATACCACTTAAGTCAGTCTTACTTTACCTTTATGTTCTGTGTTGCTTATATCCCATTACAAAAAAACTTATGCACCTCTTTAAATATTGTTTTGTGAAAAGAATATATATATATATATACACATATATATATACGTAAATACATATATATATATATGGATACTGTCTCACTCCAAAGTAAATATTTTTAGTTTTTGTTAGCTAACAGTGTATCAGAGCCTACAGGGTTTTTCTCACCCTTTTGTTTCCTGTTCTCATTAAAATATTTTTTAATGAAAATGTCATTGTCATGTCATATCATTTCACCCACAGTCAACTCTCAGATGCTCATTACTCTTATTCTTGAGACAAATGTTTGTCTAAGAACAAAAAACCTTTTTCCCCTTAGGAGAAGTAGGATAGTATAAAAAAATACATATAAACTAACTCATCAGCAAACCCCATTCACCTCAGGATATTGTTTCAAGGGTTATAGTATTAATTAAATACCCTAAAATTGCAGCATTCACTTAATTCTAAGCATTATCTTCAATTTTCTTCAGTATATATTTGTATTTTGAGAGCAACCTTTATTTAATACACCGAACAAGACCATGGAATCCTAAAAGCAAAGGATTAGAAATTAAAGAAAATTTGATTTGAGATGGATGCAGAAAAATGTAGACTCACAGAACCAAAGAACATGTAAGAAGTCAAAGGCCTGGCAGTGCTAGCCAATACTCTAAACTCAACCAGTTAATTAATGTTTTTCCAATCATCATTATTCCTAAATGAATCTCCACAGCAATTATTAATCCCTAGCTAAATTATTAGCACACACACATATGTATTCATCCTAATCAAAAGAGTCGTGCAATTAAGAATTGCAAGCAAGAAAGGACAAATACCAGAAGCGGGTTGAATTCTTGGGATGCCAAGGCTTTGCATCCCAACTTCATCAGTCAGAGAAAACCCAACTAAGCCTGGAAATACACATGTAGCTTGATTCTGCTGCCTGCAAGTAAGGGTGCCTAACCACAAAATTTAAATGCAAAATGTTTGAGGTGTTTTAGAGTGGCCCACTTGATGAGGTTTAGTCACAGCAATGAGTTGTGGGCTCTGCACGTCATTTTTCAGACCGTGAAAAAACCGCTTGTACCATCTGGGGACATATTTGTTAGAGAAAAAAACTTGCATGATTTGAGACAAAAGTTTTACTGTCTTAGTTCTAAATTACCTACTTTTATAAAGACTATTGATTTCAAAAAGCACAGCTAATACAGCTACATATTTGAGTTCATTCCTCAAGGCCACAAATATGGGTCCTGTCCTACCATGCACACTTCTGGGGAGACAGCCCTCTTTTTTATTTTGGTCAGGAGCTCATTTCTGACCTGTGCCTGTTGGGAAAGAAAGGGCAAGGAAACATCCTTTTTTTCTGACAGTAATATTCCCAGTAAGAAAAACATTCAACTGCTACCTTAAAATTGGCAGGTTATTTAAATTAGTGCCTCCTGTAAGTTTATCAGTTGCAAAACAGAAAGTCAGTTACCGCTTTTGAAGTCTGTAAATTGAAACCTTTCTTTTCAGAGGTTTTTGGGTCATGGCACGGCCCAAACCAAAATAAAGGTGTAGGTAATTATGAAACAGAAACTTCAATTCAGATTCCATCTTTCTGATCCACAAAGGCCATTTTTCCCCCGGTGCTTTCCTTTAAGCCAAGTAATTAGTGCTTTATGAGAGATCCTAATGGTAAAACTGCAGCTCCATCTGTGACTGTTTATACAAATTACATACCTCATCATGTATTACTAGTGGTGCAAAAGAGAAAGATGTGTATTGCATATTCCTATATTTGGTATGATGCTTTTAAGAGCTGTATTTTGTTTACAGAAGAAAGAAGCATTGCCAAAATAGTGATTCCAGAAGTAGCTGTAAATTACCACCAAAATTAAAGTAACAAGACTATTTTTTTCCAATACATATCTAAATACCAGTTTCTCAGGCTCTCCCTCACAACCTTCACAAGAGAGGTAAATAATGTTTTTTTGTACTAAGAAGGAGGTAAAGTGACTTGAAAAATAAATACATAAAGAAAGGAAACCTTCCTTTTCCCTCTCTAACAGCTTTCTGCAGCTTGATTTTGAAACATTGAGGAAAGAAAACAAAAACAAAAAGAAACTGTTAGTTGAAATACTGCTGTATTGCAACAAATAAAACATTTTTATAAGCCTTGAACTCAATGGCAAGCACGTAAGCCAGGGGCAGAAGCAAAGGGGGAAGTTTCCCAAGCCTCAGGCTGTGCTGGCAAGGCTGGCACAAGCAGTTTTCCCCCTCTCCACCCCAAAGAGCAAGGTCTTTTGTCTTCTCAGCTGCCTGTAGGGTGTGTGTGAGCAGTGCCAGTGCCCCCTGGAAGAGCAGCACCGCAGAAAGCTGTGAGAGCACGAGGGGATGCAAAAGATCAGCCCAGCCTGGAAGCCTCTCAAGCCCCACTACCAACAGCAGCGAGCTGTAAAACCGCATCCCTGAGGTTCACAGATTTGAGCTACAGAATTTATAATAAATCTTGACCGGTGCTGTCAGGCTTCTCGGGCTTTTAAAAGTTGTGATAGACTTATATCCAGATGAGTTTCAGACACCTTGGTGTTAATACAGAAATACAGCTAGAGCTTCTTACAACAGAGACTTTGGCTGATCATTTAAAGTTTGGATGTAAAGCAAAAGTGCTGTTAATTCACACTATACTATCCTAACTATACTTTAACTAATGCCAGATTGGCAGATATCTTCATACCCCAGGAACTTGCTTTGTATCCACATGAGCATCTTGCTGCCAAGCCCTGTAGCTTCAGAAGCAAACCAGTCCCTGTCCCACAAACACACTCCAACACCAACGATCCTTTCCAGCAGCTACACTTCCTCCTACATAGGGGGGTATTTTTACTTGGAGCCTCCTTTTTTAGGCACCAAGTAAAAATACCCCCCCTCTGTAGGAGGAAGTGCAGTTTGTTTTTCAAATCCAGAGCATGTTTGTCACAGCTAAGTAAACAACGTATAGTTTCTAAAATAATATATACCTAGCCATATTTTCTAACAGGTAAACAGAAATTAAGTTTTAGCATGAAAAAGACTAAAGTACTTCCCCATGGCTCCCATCTCCATTTGGGGCCCTACAGGGTCTTTGCCCTTCCCAGGACATTCCCTGTCCAGAAGAATGCTAACGACTTTAACACACCACCACAGAGAAACGACGCCATTTCTGACAGAGATCAGACTTGAAATTCAAATAAGTTTTAACAAATGGCATCTAAAAAAAGCAAAGTTCTTCCCTCGTCCCCCCTCAGGTGTGCTAAGCCAGCGAGGAGTGACGGGGATGTGGGGGCTGCTCGGTGCCCTGATGGCAGGGTGGGCCCAGCCCCCTGCCCCTGAAAAAGGTGAGCTCCCTCAATTCCCACAGAGCCTTGGAAAGTTGTGATGCCCTCCCCACACAGGCAAAATATCTGCTGACTGACAAGCAGAGATGGGAGCAGGGTCAGCCTCACTGTGCAAACCAAGAGGGAGGTGGAAACACAGTCACTGGGAGCGTCTCCCTCTTCCCCACAGGAGTCATCAGGCAGCACAAACTCCATTTGAGTCACTGATCTTACTAAGTCACGGGTGGTCTACAGTTACCATTTGGTTTTTAGTCACTGCAGCATCCCTGGCCCTGGGGCTTTTCATCTCTTCCACAACAGGATCTGATTTCCACTCTCATAGCTGTGCCTGCCAAGGGAGCAGCGTCGGGCCGTGCACAACGAGATCAGCGCTGTGGCTACGGGGCATTTTCTCAGCTTTGCCTCATTTCCACAGGCCTGGCACACCACGGTTCTCCCTCCCCGGTTTGGGCATCTTCTGGCACACCACGGTTCTCCCTCCCCGGTTTGGGCATCTTCCAGCTCCTAGGGAAGGAGAAGTCTCCGCGGCATCTAAAAGGCAGCTGCCGTGCAGGAACTTCCCGAGCCCCAGAGAGGCTCCTCAGGCACAGGCTGCGGCTTTGGAGCTGTGAGAAGCCCCAAAATGTTGCAACGCACTCCAACGTTGCCGTGTTTTTGATGTGCCTGCCCTCCAATAAAGAACGGGCCGCGTGAATGGTTATTTTTTCAGCATCGTACTCCAGACTCCTCGATCTCCAAAGGCTGCTCATACATCATGCAGCATAAAAGCTAATACGATTTCAGGAGGTGTAGTACATGGCCAAGGTCAGGCACGTTTTTTTTTCCACTCCCACTTTCTAAGCACTTAACAAAAGCTCGTCTTAAACAATGGGTTTGTTATGATAAAGACAAAACATTCCCACGTTCCTGATGAGCAATGGTATTTGTTGTTTTAACCTTTGCAGGCAGTGATAGTTAAGGATTGATAAATCCAAGGTAATGCACAATTAAGGGGCTAATTTGTGTGATTATTTATCACCATTTCTCACACGTATCAAGTGCTACTTACAAATGGCCTGCTAAATACCCATTTGTAAATACAGATACAGGATTTGTTCATAGCAGATAGGCTGCCTAGTTTGACTGCACAGCTACAATCCCAAAGCACTGGGAAATAATGAATGTGTGGAAACCGGAATGCAAGTATTTAAATAATTCAGAACTTCAGTATTCAAACCCAAAGCTTTGCTTTCTTTATTCTGAAAAAATACACCCAGTACAAAGATCTTCTATTAAAATGAAGCTCTAGAAAGAAAAACCTTATAATTACAAATCTTCTATTCTTAAATAATACTATTTTTTCTAAGTAAATGTTCACAACTCAAGGAAAATGTTACTTTAATATTGATGATGACTATTAATGTCACATTCACAAATGCTATTCGAGAAACTGTGGAACATAATTAAATGCAATATTACCAAATAAAAACAACATGGTTTTGGGGCATCTGAATGTTAGCCCTCCTCATGAAATAAGTTAAAAATAAATAAATAAAACATACAGTACTTTGCCCACACTGTAATTTGTCAACTGTTGAGGAAATTGGCATGTCTTTTCTGCTGATTTATTAGTTAATCCCAACAATTCATTGCAGAAAAGGCCAACAATGAATTACAATGTGAGGAAAAATTAAGCAGTACATTTGAAAAATGTCTGACCATACAGTCCTTAAAACAAATTCCAAAGTTCTCATATACCTAGCTAAAATATTTTGGATACTATGGTAGATAATAATTCAGTAGTTTCAAATATTCTTCCTCTTCTAAGTTTTATATCCTTTATAGTAGCTTTGCTAATATTGTTTCTTAGATTTGATTTCAAATCTGTTTGAAAAATATATAACCACCAGGTTCCCAAAATATAAAACAGAGGTGTGTTGGATCTATTACATTGATTTCCTAAGCACTGTGACTCTGGGTATTTCTCTGTATCAACTAAACAAATTATTTCATTTAAGCCAATGACTAATCCTGCTTATTACAATGGCAGTACTTGCTTAGCGTTAGACAGCTTTTGGAATAAAAAAACCCCCAACATATCACTACACACTTCCAGACTTACCTTGTTTTCACACAAAATAACCTGCACACCTTTAAATTACTGTTCATTTACTGTAAGTTCTCAGAGAAGTGTTACGAAAGTCAGAGGTGTAGGATTTCTTGAACTTTGAAGGGGAATCAAGTAAAGCACCAGGGAAGACAGGAGCTCAGGCCCCCTTTCTCTGTCACTCCCACACTCACATACAGCCTTCACCTGGACCCAGCTGTCAAGTCAAGTTTGTTATTGTTTTTCACATCGTGTTTTTATGCCTCTTTTCTTTCCTTCTTTTTAAAAAATATCAGCTGCAGCTGATATGATAAAATATTTGCAACCAGAATTTTCTTTCTCTTAGGCTTTACCACGCAAGAAAGGGACAATACCTTCAGCTGAGGTACTAGAAGCCATCCAAATTAAACCCCACTTGCTGCTTTGGGACATAATCCAAAGCCTAAATATAGTCAGTGGGAGTCTTGAGAAAGTACAGCAGGTTTGTAGCAAACACATTTTGAGGGCAAACCTGCACTGCACAATACAGCATTGTGCAGAAAAATACCAGAGGCAGTTTATGGTTTCTTTTCTGGTTCCCACCCTCAGCTTACACCCTCTTTTTAGGCAAGACTTTTAAACAGAAACACTGGGCTCCACTCTAACTCCAGTTAGGTCTTCTGTCTCCTGATGCTTTTTTGAGAGCAGTGCCAGATTCTCAATAGCTGGTTTGCAACCTGACTTTATTCAACACAAAATGACACACGTTTGTTCTCCCACCAGATCTGCATTAGCTTAATTACAGTTTCAGGGTGCGCAATGAACATGAGTGTTTATGGGTTGCATCCCTCAATTTTGGCCCTAAATTATCTCTGTTGTAACTCTATCTGATGCTCTGTAATTAGGTCTTTGATTGCAAATTTTGCTGGAATTTGTTTAAACTGAGGTTGCAGAGCACCTTTTTCCCCTCAGTTCTTCAGTGCGCTTCATTTATTTGGTCCATCCTCAACTGATACATTTCTTAAATTCTTCCCTTCCGACCTTACTTTGATGATTATGTACTTCCTTCCATGTACTTTAAACTGAATCACTTGTGATAGTTTCTTTCAAAGTTATCCCCCTCACATTCCTCATAACTCCCTAAAATTAAATCTAAAGTATCATCATCATATGCTTCGTTTCACACAGCACACGCAAAAATGAATTTTGCCACCTTAAAAAGAAGCATAAAAGGCTTTCCAAGACAGAATTCAGTGCTCCTGTGTCTTTTCAGGCACAAAGCATCACCTTTATCCTGCTACCAAAGGTAAGCAAGCAAATCTTGTCTTTGCCATGACCACCTACTCTTTGAGGAGTGAACTCATCAGGAATTTAGTGGAGAGCAGTAACCTGCTCAGCAGTGAGATGTGAGCTCCAGGTGACCTTGCTCAGCAACGCTGCCTTGTCATCCCATTTTGCACTCCCACGCTTTGCTCAGCAGTAGCAAGAAGAACAAATAGCAATGTGGAGGCACACACGGGCTGAGCTCCTGGATTTACAGCAGTGCTACTGCCTAGAGAAAAGCCATCCCTGCCTGTTGATCTGGGCACTGCGAGCCAAAGGGAACAATACGTGGCAGAGAGTAGTTTATGAAACACATTTGGGCTTTCAGGAGAACACCCCTTCCATTGGTTAACCAGCACTTCATCTATATTTAACATTCAGCCAGATGATTCTTTGAATTGGATAATAATGCCATACACTGTATTCATTTCAGGGAACAGACACGCTTATTTTAAAAATAACAATAAAAAACCATAAATCAACAAAACTCAAACCAAATCCAGGCAATAAATTCTGCAGATTCCAGAAATTGTTTTTAATATTCTAGCTATTATTTCAGTTAATTTCAAAGTATTTGCCTTGCAACCAGCCAGCAGGCTACAACTGAACCAGAGAACCTGGAAAAAGAAGAGATTTCTAAAAATAACAGGACATTATTTAGAGCAAATATTCCAAAATGACAAATAGCTGTCCAGCTAGCCCTAAGAATTAATCCCACTTTTCACCCTTAAAAGACAGGCTAGCGTGCCTAGAAATATCACAGCAATCAGAATACAAGACAGGAGCCCTCAAAACCCTGAGGGGTTTTGGCTGGTGGTGCCTATTGATATCTAGAGGGGTGTGTGTACTGAGGATGGGCTGCAGGCAGAGAGCAAATATGTGGAGCAGCTCTGGCAAAAACACTGCCCTTCTAAAACACTACAACCTCCCTCATTTATGCAGGACTCTTCCTGCCTCCCAGAAGGAGTCTTCTCTGTGCAAAGAAAGGAAGAACAGCCTCAGTTTAGAGTCTTAGCTGACTGCTGGCAAGTACTTACATGGACAAAACTGATTCTGAGTAGAATTCTACCAGTCCAACGTTTTTAGGTCTTACCTGAGATCAGTAGGCATGCAAAGGACTTTGCTGTGTTACAAATCCTAGTGAGAGCAAACAGATCTTTTGCCTGGTTTGCTAAAGATACAATTAGGTTGTAACACTAAAAAACACGATTTGGTGAGACCACGTGCAAAAACATGCAACAGTCATACACAGAGAGGTTCTGTGAAGTCAGAGATTTTTTGAGGTACTTTAGCAGTTCAGTCACGAGACCAGTACACTGTGATTATCCCAGCAAAACACATTATGGAAAAATTATCAGATTTGGTTTTTTATTATAATGCACAAAGCATGTTCACCAGCACCAGTGGCTGTTGCAATCCTGAAAGCAAAATACCTTCCGTACAATTAAAAATTTTTGGCTGTTGAGTCTTCCATACACTCATAAAGGGCAAAATTTGGCAAAACATCACTTTAACCCCATATTTTTGCCTGTTGCTGAAGAGGACTGTAGTGCAGACAGCGCTCTTTAAAAAAAAAAATCATACCAACAAAACCCAAGCAAGTACACACATGCAAAATTGAAATTATTATCTAAGTGATTTACCAAACATCAGTTTGGGCCATCCAAGACTTCATGGCCAAAACTAAAAGGAAATTTGTAAGAAACCCATCAAAACAGCCTGGAGAGGGAAACCCCATTTTTGAATATCAATTTGCTTACTTGTCAGTTGTCAGCAGCATTGTCCACCAACAGCAGTGCAAGGCCAGACTCAACGTACTTCTCTGCTTAGGGAAATCTGAACCTTCATTTCTCACTCCACAAGCCAAAACCACACACAGCCTTTGCCTATGTGCTCTCAGTGTCTGCTGTTGATACTCCTTCAATTAGTACAAAATGTATAAATATTTAGTAAGACAGAACCAAACCAAACCAAACGCCCACCATCTGAAAGCAAATTAATCTACTGCCTAGTGTTTCAGTCAATTTTCTGAGATGTGCAAGTTCAAATTCATGCCAGAGAAGTAGTGAAGCAGCAGTCTTCTTTTTATGATCATGTATTTGTTCAGTTTTTTCCCCTTCCATTTAGATGAGACAATAAGTAGTTAGGATTTGCTCCAAATCAAGGTGAGATTTTACTGGAATTTTTTTCCCCTCACTAGCCAACCTGAAGACTCTAATAAAAAAAAAAATCAATTACTTTCAGATGCTTAATTGTGATTGCAATCTGGAACCAACAGGATTACCAAGAAGAAGAGACACAAGCATGAGGTCCATCTGTTGGCTGATAGTCTAGAAACTAGATGGGAACTATTAAATCCCACCAACAAATTACATGCCAGGAAATCACACCAGAGCACACAGCATCTGACAGGTTATTATTGGGAAAGCTTATTATTTGGGATGGGTTATTATTGGGAAACCTATTGACAGCTTATGAGCAGGCAATACCAATCCTGCCTCAGGGGAGCTGTGCTGTACTTGGTCAGGAAACCCAGAGAGATCACTCTGAGACAAACAGAGAGAGCAGATGAGAAATACTGAACATAGCAAGGGCTGGTAGCATGATAACCTCACCAGGGCATTAATCTCACCAGAGAATGAGCTCAAGAATTATATGAATGCAGCCAAGAATTATATGAAGGCACAAAGCAACACTCAAAGAGGTATTTGGCTGCACCAGCAACAGCTCACAGAAAAACTGTCACCCAACAATTTAAAAAACAATTTTTGTGACAGAATTACGACACCAGAGCGCACACTGCAGAGCTTTTGTGTGTGTAACACAATGATCTCAGTTCACTTGCCAAACTGTGTATTCAACATCCAGGGCCTGTGTCTTGTACACAGGTACAGGCTCAGCTTTTAAACAGTGGTGTCATTTATGTGCATTATAGGCACCATGTAACCCTGTCATTTAATAGAAATTCCATATTTGTGTGAAGTTCTTAGTTCAGATGTAAATGTATTTGATTTATCCAGTAAGAACAAAAGCTATCTTACCTCATTTCCATATTACTTGAACTCCTTAGCTGCTCTTTATTTCCTACATCGAGAATTTTATCATCTTTCCAAGCTGGAGATTCAACCATCACTGTTCAATGCAATAGACCATTTCATTGGTCCTTGTTCTGCTGTTCCAGGGGAGTTTATGGGACCTAAAGCTCTGCTATAGCAGCAGCTATGGGAGGATCCCCAACCACAGGGACAGTGCTCCCTGGGCCAAGTCAGCCAACTCTGTGCTACACTTCCAGCTTCCCAGTGTGGGAATACTGGTGCTCAATAGCATGGGGAAGCCAGAACAAATCATGACATGCAACTCCCAGATGGCAAACAGCCCCTTGGCAACAGCTGGGAGCTGGCTGAGGACAGGCCAGCGACATCATTCAAATAATGAAAGCCTCCCCAGAGCGGCCACAGGACCAAGGATGGCAGCAAAGGTGTTCTGTAACCACATATAGGGCACAGTTGAACAATAATCCCACAGAAGGTATGAGGTGCCCAAATTCATTCTGATTTTAATGCTTATTGATTTTACTATACGGCTCTTCCATGTTGTCTGGTAGCACTTTATAAATGTTTTATGTAAAATAAATAATTCAAGAAAGACGTTGCTTTCTTCAGTAAAGTTTATGACATCATGAGAGCTATTTTTTGTGACTATGCTGACTGCAATGATAAAAGAAAAAGGAAAACTGGGATCTAGACATTTCAAACGTGACCATTTTCTAAATCACAGCTGCTTTTTGTGTTGCAGCAACACTATGTTCAGAACTGTATTAGTTATATATCAGATATATATTAGATGTAACATAGTTCTCTCCCTTTCTGGTACCATTTTTAACATTTTTCCTCCCCTTTGACCCCAAAGCCAAGTCCTTAAATAAAGCAAATTGCAGCACATTGTATTTGAATAATATAGTTTATTTCCCCATCATTTATTATCCTTTTGTTCTACTGTCTTCAGTAGCACTTCCGTTATATCAAAAAGAGAACCTGTAAACTAAAAGAGCCACTTCTGACTTAATTGAAAAAATTAGCATCTGATTTTTTAACACATTTTTGGTCTACTGACCTGACAACAGCCAACCAATCATAATGGTTAAAATCTGGTTTGCAAACTCTTTCTAATAAGACTATAGCCTTTCTTGTATACACTGTCCCTGAAATACCCTTCTGTCAGTTCTTGTGGACCACACTATAAGATCAAGAATTTACTTATAAAAATATCTTTAACAGTGGTGTCTTACTGTCAATGCATTTTATGTCAGCACATTAACATACACACTCAACACTGAAAGGGAATTAATAGCTTATAAAACACGGTTACGTGTCTGTATTCCTTACAGCTGTAAACCTAGCTCTTAATCCTTCCCTTTGGAATGTTTCCTGACTTCACAGAATCATTGCAGCATATTGAAAATCACATGAAATGAAAAAATCTGCCTGAGGCACACACACACACACACACACACACACAGATAGTGTCGTGCAAACCTTGCTGCAGGTCATCATAAAGTCAAAATACTTCTCACCTCTCAGGAGTCTGTCCTGGAGGGCAAATGGAGAGAAACAGGGAAAGGACCAAGAGTGGGAAGCGTTCTACTTTGTTGATTTTATCCAGAAGGATTTTTCCAGTGGTCTTAAAATCCACTCAGGAGAAACCCAAGGATAGCTCCTCTTTCTTGAAATTTAATAAGCCTGTGGTCAAAACTCCCCCTCGCCTTCACTCCAAGAATTCATCACAGTGCTTTGTAACAGAACCTTGCTGGGCTACAGACAAGCTCAAACCCCACAAACAGCGAGTAAATAAAATAAGAGCTTCTATTTACCTTTCAGTGAAAATACTGAGCCATTAAATGTCAAATGCCATTCACCATCTTTCATTACCCTACTCACTAGATCCTACTCCTTGCATGTTTCTTAGCTCTAACTCAGGCAGCACTGTTTTAGAAATGTTAAAAGTGCTAAAAGTGCTGGGAGAATGAATAAAACAAGTAAAAAAAAAAAGCATTGCTTCAGAGAATAATAAAAGTAATTGTCATCTTTTTCGCTGCTATTGCTTAACAATCCAACGATTTTGGTCTTACGCATCCATACGTTATATTCTTGGCATATTTTTAAGGAGTGACACAGTCTGAGGGCAGCTAAAAACCAAACCCTGTCAAAGGCTGCAGCGGGGTTAACAGCTGGAAAGCACAATGGATCTTTAGTGCAGCTGATAGAGTGGCACACATCAGTGCTGAAACACACATTTCCAAACCAGGGCGCAGCGGGATAAGAACCTTCTCATCTGAGGTACAAGCACAGAGATTAGAGCTGGCAGCAGTGGGAGAGAGATCCCTCTGTCAGAGAGCAACGTGCCTTTCTGAAGGGATGGGAACCCTATGCTAATGCCTGCAGAGATTATAGGACCAGTAGGAATAGTTATGATCATTGTTTAATCTTCTGAATATAATAAGCCTTTCACTCTTGTAACTTGCTCTTATCCATTCAGACCTTGAACACAATTATCCAGTGTGCAGTGGTAGATGATGGGCAAATGGTACCAACCAATGCTGGTGAAGCAGCACAAATCTAGTTCCATTCAGCACAAAACCTACAAAATACATCTCTAGTGTTGTATCAAAGCTGCTATTATTTCTTCTGGCAGAATTCAAATCAAAATTGAAAAAAAAACACCCCACCCCACATTATTTATCAGCCTTAATTCATGGCCTCCTGATGGAGGCTTTACTGAAGATTCACATTTGGGGTCTTTGATCTGCCTCTAGAAAAGATGTGCCCTTTTTTTCCACGCTGCCTTTCCCTTTTTTTTCATTTTGAGGTGTCATTAACACTTAGAAATCAAGTAACTGAAGACTAGAAATGTATATAAACATTAGGATATTGCTGGTCTAAAATGCTGCACCTTCACTGACTCCAAATGTGTGTGGAGAAGGAGAAATAAAACTGTTGGCACACAAATGAACAATAGGCTTGTGGAGCACAGCTTCTGCCTGACTCATTTGAGAGGAAGGCAATGCCCACAGGCAGCTCAACTCCTGGAAATTAAGTATTTACAGCTAAAAAAAATTTGTGAATTTTTAATTTTTTAATTTTCCCAAGTCTAAGTTGACCAACTAACTTAAAACTGAACACTGATATCATTTGCTTCCTTGGAACCTGTTGCCCTAAAATCCTCTCAGTCCACAAAGGCAGTGCAGGTATCCACAAGAATGAATAAAAAACAGGGGCTTTGTTTGTTGAAAGAGGTCTTCCAGCATTAATGTTCTGTGTAGGAATCAGTAAACCTTGTCTTACTAGTACAAGATTTCTTGCTCAAACTCTATGGAAAATATAATTTTTTAAATGAAAAAATAATATATATGCAGCTTTACTTATTTCAACAGTGGAGTTAAGTCCTACTGAAAGAAGGTGTTTGCTATTAGTAATAAAATATAGCATACTAAAGACATTTACTGAGAGAAGGACACTGTGCCAGTCAGAGAGATGAACCTATGAAAGGTTTCTAAACTAAATACATAAGACACAGAGAAAGCTTAAAGACACAGAAGAAGTTTAAAAGGTCTATAGACTAGATTTTGAATGAACAAGCAGTTTCCACACTTTTCACAACCATATACATGTATATATAAAAGAAAGGTAACACACACTTAGAATAGCAATGCTTTAAGGTAGTTCTGTATTGGTATAAAATCTACCACAAGGAACAGTGCAGAGTTGGGTTGTCCATCCTGTAAACTGTGCCATAATGATATATTCAGATTTGGTTTAGATTTTAAGTGGAAACATTGCATTCAGACAATTTGGCATGTTCAGTGAACTCCCGGATCCCATCTTCTTTCTCTGGATACTGAGGCAGTTTTGATGTGCCCTTGGGCTAATAAGGGGTTAAAAACTTTTCTTATGTTCCTAGTGGGTTGTAAAAGAAACTGCTGAAGCTGATCAATGACCACTGTTAAGACCTGGAAACCAATTATAAACCTGAAATTTGTGATGAACAAAGCTCTGAAACACTAGGATGAAAACTACTGAATTAGTCTAGTTCATTAAAATCATTAATAGTCATGAAATGAAAACCACCAGAGTCCAAAAAGGCTTAATGCCCTATCCATATTAATTAGATGGGAGCAAATCTGAAGTGAAAAGCAGCACATGCTTTGTAGAATTAGCAATTGCTCTCTACAGACTACACAGATCTCTATTAAAATTCAGTTTAATTAAAATTGATCACGTTAAGAAACTGATGTGGTTAATTAACTGAATTCCTGAACTTCTTTTCATACATTTCACAAATGCATTGTACACTGCTTTCCTGGGTGACAGCTTATGTTGCAGCGAAAATCTTGATTTCACAGGTTAATGCTGCATGTTCCATGAGGTTTAAGTTCCTGTGTCCCCTCAGGAAACCCTGACAGCACAGGGGAAATGACAGGCCTTTGAAACTACCAAAAATCTACCACCAGAAAGCCTGGCTGGACTCTAAACTGTTTCTCTTTCAGACAAGAGTGAAACTCTGGACAAATAAGCGAAAACATCCCAAGAGCTGTGATCTCATAAGGTCTGCCATTAGAACTGCCCAAAATATACAGGAAAGAAATAAATAGATGCACACATAGACACATGTATCTGCACAGACTGACACAAACAGCCAAAGGCTCTGGTCCACTCAGTTAATGAAGGTAAACATCCAGGCTGCAACCATCTCAGTTTTTAAAACACGTTGTCCCCAAGTGTTTCACCAGGATGCAGGAGGCAACAGGGCTTGGCCAAGTGCTTGAGCCAAGGAATACAGAGCTGGCTCAAGCTTCAGTGGTCATCTTCTGTATGGTGCTTCCCAGGGGACCAGCAACCCAGTACCTCCAAGAGTTTGCAGGGTCATTCTCTAAACAATGAGGTGACCTTTCCCAATTAACAGTGGACTTGGCAGTGCTGGGTTAATGGCTGGACTTGACAATCTTAAGGGTCTTCTGGAACACAGATGACCCTATGATAAACATTAGTGCCCTACCAGCCTCAGGAGAAAGACTGGATTGCATCAAATGGATATTCATTATTATCCTGTTGTTGCTTGAACTGATAAGTTGTTGTAAATTGGGCCATTCTCTTCACTGGAGGAAGATTTCAGCATTTTTTTTCCATGCTCTATTCATTGGCACAGTTTAGTCTATGGAAGCAGTTTGGTGATGAAGTACTGCTGCAAACAATTCTCACCTTCTCACAGAATCAATTCTTACAAAATATCAGCAAATACTTCAGCCCCATATCACACTGAACAAGAGGACACCAATGCAGCTACTGTTTGAAAGTGGATGGATGAACATCTCACTGATGTAGCTTAGAGGATCACGATACAACATCTAGATTAACATCTGAACTACCAGCCAATGGCTTCCCAACCTTTCAGGAAGCAGTTACACACGGATTTCCAAAGACAAATAAGCAATGGACACAGCTCAGGGGAGACCTCAAAGATAAAAATCCAAGTTTTTTAAATAAGGAAGGCTGTGGCCAAACAATTCCTGAAGAAGACTGAATCTAAGGTCTGAAAATGACACAAAGTCTAAACAGAGGCTAAAATTATTACCCATGAATTATAATACAATAAATGTATAATAAAGAACGGAGTTTTACATAAAAATTTTACATGCCCTTAATTTAAATTCAAATCTCTATGAATAACAGCGCTGAACTTGGTATAACCACATCTCATTCTTCGTTACTTCTGACCACAATGTAAATGCTAAAATGGTATTTTCTTCTCTGAATTCATTTTGCTAAAATAAAGCGCATCTGACTGCGATATAAGATACACGACTGACTCTTAATTCCCTCACGGCCAAACCCTTGTTAATGTCTTGGCCTGTTTCAGTAAAATGATCATGGTTCAAATAATGTAAAACACACGCATTCAATCATTTTCCTTTTCCCTAAAGGCAAATACTTTCTTATCATGGTAGAACAGGAGTCGTGTGCTGATGCACTGGAAAGCCAAAGTTCTTTTAAGCCTCATCAGGAAATTGAATACTTGCTGCAACCTCTCGTTTGGAGCTGCAGAGCGAAACAAAAGCATAATGCAAACAAACACAGGAGGTTCAGGCAGCATTATCTAGTGTTGCATAAGCCTGAACAGCTGCCTTACAAAATGAGAACACGCAAGCGAAGACCCAAAATCAAATAGAAAAAATTAACTTCAGGAAAAAAAAAAGATTGATCAATTCATATTTAAATCAGGATTTCATCGTTAATAGTTAAAATACAAAGCAATTGAAAGGACATGCTCTTGATTTGCTTGCCTTAGAAGAGAGTTTATTTTAGGACAGTATTCTCCCAAGTAACCACAAAGAGGGCAAGGCCTTAACACAGCAGGTGTGCACTCTCTACTTGCACAGCATCTTTTTATAAACATCTTTTTTTAATAAAAAGGGAATATTTACAATTGGAAAAATTGTATGACAGTACAACTGGATGAAATAGAATAAAATAAACTACATGGTAATTAAAGCACATTCTTAAATGGTAGAAAAAATCTCAGAAAATGATATCTTAAGTCGCCTTACTCAGGTTTCTTAGGGACTCCTATATTAGATTTTTCTTAGAGGAGCTTCAAAATTTCCTGGGCTACTGAGTCAAAACACATCTCTCCCCTGTGCAGCAGAAGAATGAATGGGAGCTGTCCCTTTCAAAGTAAAAGTCAGGGGAGTTGACAGGAGTCGTGAGAGATGACAGAAAGGGAACAAGACCTGTATGAGGATTAAATCCGTCCTTTACAGGACAGGGGCAGACCCCAAACCCTGAATGACTTTCCAGGTGCTCACTGCCTGAGGTTCAGTGTTTTCCAGAGCCACTCTGGCCCCAGACTCTCTCAAACCCTGCTCCCTGGACTTGCAACTCCAAAAGCTCCCAGGATGCCATGGCTCCCAGGCACACACAAATAACACACACTGATTTCCAAAAGGGTGATAGGAAGCCCTTCCCCATCTGTCTACGCATCCATCCTTTTCCTATCACCTCTTTCCTAAGAAAGGTGATCTCCAAAAAGGAAGATCCAGGTATACAGATCTCAACTGCTCTAGTACCAACTCCCTTTTCTTGCTGCTAACGTGGTTTAAATACAAGCATTAAATCCCTTTCAGCAGTGGATGACACAACCTGCCAGTGGTCTAGAAAGAGAGGGCATTAAACAACAACAGGGAACAATCTTTCTTAGTAATTAAAACAAGATTCACAATCAGATCATATTTTCCAGTACCTTAAGTCCCATAAATGAACAATTACGGTTTATTCAACCCTTTTTAGCACAACCTTAGCCTTCGAGTACTTTTCTGGCAGAGCAATCATTTTCACAGTATGTGAGGAACGGGGCTCATGAAACAATTCCACGCCACGAACAGGCACATCACTTCGAGCAAGTCAGATTTCATAATACATGCTTATGAAGGAAATTACACTCAACAAAACTGAATGATACTTAACACACGGCCCAAATCTTCACCTATTTTACAACTACACAAAGCTGCTACAAATCTCTTAAGTTAGTGGCTTACTCCTGACTTACACGTGAAACCAACAAAAGGACAGAGAAAACCCTGACCTGCCACTGTAGAGACAGTAGCCCAGCAGCCCAGTTTAAACACATCAGGACAAAAAAAAAAAAAAAAGAAAAAAAACCTAAACTAAAATCCACATCCATTTCTTTCACAATTAAAAGCCAGAAACATCAGAAGCAAAGATGTGTTTTCCAAAAGACTAGTTTAAAATCGGTAATAGAAAAGTATTATACTCCTTTATATTGTCAACATCAGTCAAGATTATTTTATATGACTTTTGCGTGCCTCATACACAAAGTATGTAAATTCAATAACCCCCCCATCTGGGCTTCTAAATACATCTTGGGCCTATTACCTGCAGCAGTAGGTGCAGAATGCAGACTTTGCCTGAGCTCAGGGTGGAAGATGATGTAAATCATTTAAATGAACACGTGGAAAATGGAGGCACTGCCAGAAAAAGTTACTGCTGGACCTCATTTCCAAAGCCTGCCTGAGTGCATTAAAGGGAAACTGCAGAGAAATTCTCATAGCTGACTTTGGAAAACCCCAGGCAATATCAATTCTCTGTAAAGCAGTACTAAAGCTACACTAGGGCACAGTTTAGTCCAATATCTTGTCAACTTGTTAGCATGAAATCAATGAATGCATAAAACTTGTGTGTCTCACACCTTCCAATGCACAGATTTAAAAATTGCATGGAATATTAGATATTGTTTAATTATTTCTTGATGAATTCCTAGCTAGGTAAGGTTAAGTAACAGCTGCAGTCAAAATGCGGAGCTGATAGGTACTTTCCCCTAGATTCTATTTATTCATTTTATTTCCATTATGATTATATAACTTACTTATAACTATTGCAACTCACATAATGATTATTTGTATTTGTGGGTACCTGAAAGAAGTGCTGCATTCATATGCTGATCATTAACTACTTTCTGAAAGTTTAGCCTTGTCAGGATATTTCAGGGGAATGTTTCTCTTGACTATCTTCTTCTAACTTGAGGAAATTCCCATCAGTGATTGACAGACATCTCAGTGTCCTGTGTTTTGTCATTTTCCCAAGTGTGACCCTTCATCCTACAAAAATTGTCAACATTTAAAATATTTGAAGTGGAAACAGCCAAACTAAAATTTCAGGAAAAGGAACTAATAATTGGCTTTTATATATGAACATCTCCCACATTATAGAATTGCATTTGAATGAAAAACTCCTTTTCTTCCTGTAGTTTGGGAAGGCAATGAATAGTTTGGATGTCTGAAGTACACAGCTGCTTCATGCAAATTATGTACCTTGTAATGCTATTCTAAAAGTAGAAATATTTAGCTAAATACACTAAAGTTTGCTACTGGTAAAATATATGTGTTATTCCTACAGTCAGAATAAAAACTACATCTCAATTGAAAGAAAAGAGTTTAAAAAATTACAAGTTAAAGCACCTAGAATGACATGGAGAATGCTGGACAAGGAGGGAAGATGACACACAAAAACTGCCCACCCTAAGTTCAATTACAGTTTATCATATCATACCAGAGCCCTCGTTTCAATAATCTATTCTTCTGCTGTGCATGGAACAAGGAGCTTTGAAGCAAACTCTTGTGCTAATTTTGCATGAAAACACCATCTGGCCCTAAACAACTATCTAGGCTATGGATCTGTTAGAGCCTAGATATGGTCAACATGATATTGAAAGGTCAAAGAAGGGTCTAATTATATTCCTTAGTACTTAGAGGCCATGGCCACCGGAGCATGAACATAATCACTCAGGCCAAACAAGACTCATTTATAATTTTAATTATCAGTGAATCAGACATCTCTTGAAGAGTTGTCCATGTAAAAGAATTATATGACTGTTGCTCAAAATAGCTGTCTTGTTTGTCTCTAAAATAACCCCTTGAGATACCCTCAATAATTCCCTGCTGATATATTTAGAATCCATCAATCTTCTCTACCACTGCATATTAACATATTTGGAGTATTGTATAATTGGACACAAAAAAACCCCAAACAAAAACCCTGCCTTGTGCTACAACAATATGATCTGTTACAGTGGAGTTTTCAAAAATCCAGAATTCTAAACCTGAGAAATATCCAGCTAGGGCAGCTCATACAATTCCATTCACTCCTTGGTGTGTAATGATGCAACATGTACAAAATAAACTGTAATGATACTTTAACAAGTCTCTTACCTTGTTCATTGTATATGGTAGAGTTTGTTGGGGGAAGGAACTGAGCTGTAACTAGAGGAATACTCACTGTGGTTGTTGGAGAAAAAAAAATATTATGTTTTGAAAGAGACCAGGATGATACAACATGAAAGATATGTCACTGGATAAGTGGACCTGGAAAGTGTATACAACCTCTTTGCCTGCCATGGATGCTGTGTGAAACTATATAAATCACTTGAATCACTTTTTTGCCCTCAGATGGTCACTAGTTCCTCTTTTTTCCTTTTGTCAGTCTTGACTTCAGGCATCGGGTTTGATTTACAGAAGTGTGAAAGTGACCTCGATGCAAGATGAGCTTTCAATATATGAGGTGCTTGTTGGCACCAAGTCTTCCAAAGTGGATGTCCCAGGCATCTTACATTCAGTATCCAAAAATGGTGGTTTCCAGCTCTTCTGGAACAGCCCTTGTAAGCACTGTGTACCTGTTCTCCTCGCCTCCAGCTTCCATCAGCTTTACTCTCCCACTGAACATTCTCCTGTGCTCCCCACCTTGCCTCTCCCATCAACACCTGACCAGCTGGAAAGAGCAGAGGTCACTGAGGCTGGGAAGCATAAACAGCACCATTACTGCAGCTGAGGAGGACCACTGGAGCCAGAGCACTGCTGGAAGCAGGGCTCTGTTGGATAATGTAGCTGCAATCATCACTGAAAAGCTCATGAGAGAGTTGCTAATTCAGGGTGAGGTAAAAGCAGTAGGAACCAAGATAAATGCTTTGCACTAGAAGATAAAGTACCATGTACAAATATATATGTACAACCTGTAAAGGTCATCAGTTTATAGTGTTTAAAATGGTGTACCATGTTTCTTAAAGAACAACAAAAAACCACTGCTACTCCTCCAGAAAACAAAGTACCCTCA
Source organism: Lepidothrix coronata (assembly GCF_001604755.1). Lineage (NCBI taxonomy): Eukaryota > Metazoa > Chordata > Aves > Passeriformes > Pipridae > Lepidothrix > Lepidothrix coronata. Next base: position 1,093,862 of record NW_016690313.1, on the reverse strand, counting down.
GTTTCCTTCTCTTTTGAATACAGTCGTCGCTTGGATCATTGGTAAAAGACTCAAGACTGTTTTGGTCTTCAGCTAAGATTAGTTTCCCTATACCTATCAATTTGTTTTCTGTAATTAAGAGTCCAGGAACTGTTTATCTGCACTTTCTTTACATGATATTTATGTACTGCTGCCTTATTTACACAATGAGCACAATAATACTCACCCACTTTTCTTCTAGACATTTGAAGATCTGTGAAGAGACACCTCTCTCAGCCCCTGTCACAGTGAAGGCATTACAATTTAAGTCTCCCGGAAAAAAAAATCTCACACACACAGAGTTTAAGTACTGTATTGAATTTGCAAATAAAAAAAAAAGGAATGCTTAGCACATTTAAGTGAGCATGTAGTGCACTGTTGTTGTTACCAGCCATTTTACCCCTTCATAGGTTAATGCAAATTTCTCCCACGTTTTTAAACGGCTGGAGAGAAAAGGAGCAGATAGTTGTGTAGTCAGAGCAACTGGAGTAAAACAGAGAACTAGAATCAAAGATACTTATCAAACAGAAAAAGGTAATAAATTGGATCATTTGCTTCCATATTTCCTTTCAATCATTAATCAAATCCATTTCCATTTCTAATTTTACAATTTTTCTTTTCTTTTGACCTTTAATAAAATGTTTCAATTGATCAGGGTAATAAAAATGTGAATTATATGAGCTGGCACAGACAAAGAAAGACCATTGAGTAATCTGTGTTCCAGATATAACAAGGAAAATGCCTGTGATTAAGTATGGGCTAAAAGGTAACTTAAAAAAATCCCAGGTATTATATTTTTAACTTATGAATTCAATAAAGTACAAACTTTAAAAGAAACCCCAAACACAAACAACCAAAATCAAGGGTTTGTGGCACTGCAGCTGTCATTGAGTTGACACACGGAATCTATTTGCTCACTAATACTAAATTTTTTTAGCACACATAAGAGCGTGTTTTCATCTGCCCTTGAGGTTTATTTCAATTATATCCCAAACACTAAATTGCTTAAATTGTTTCATAGCATAAGCACTTAAAGTTGTTTTTTTGGATTTTCTAAACACCAGTGCAGTGCCGTCAGCAAGAATGTAATCAAAGCAAAGAGCCTGCTGAGCCTGCCAACCAGTAATATTATTTGTTTCAATAGCTTTCCTTTTTGTATTGATTTTTTACATCGGAACTCTTATACAAAGAGCATTAAAAGAGAAATTAGACTTCCTATTTTTAATCCATCCTATTAAGGACCATTGTTGAAGACTAGCGATACAGTCACCAGGGATTGAAAAGTTTGAGCTAAATAGATCAGGCCTTTAGGAATTCTAGGAAATTTTTCTTCTTTTGCAAGAGTTCCTGCTATGGGGCAATGCCACTTCTGCCAGAAAGGATAGGGGTTTGGGTTTTTTTCTTGGATAGAGGCAATTATCTAAATTCCATTTTTCCATGACTGTCTGGCCTCTGTTACCTGTGCTCCTCACATGGAGTTCAGGTAAGTGAAGGCATCATGAAGGGAGGGAAGGACAGAATCACAGAGTGAAGGGTACCATTAGACTGGTAGAAAGAAGAGGTTGAACTCTGGAAAAAGAGATCAAGGTCAGAGGTGTGTTTCAGAGGCAAAGGAAGGAGCAGAGTATGTATTGGAAGACTGGGGAAGCAACAAAAAGGCTGCAGAAACATTTGGCAAAAGGTAAGAAAGGGAATTATGGCTACCAGGAAACAAAATTTAAACAAATTCAGCACTTCAGAAGACTTCTTAGTTCAGAAAAATACCTACATGCCAGGAGAAATCCCTAATGACAGGCAGTTCAACAGGTTTTCTTACTCCCTCAGCAACATCCCCAGCCTGCCATACTTCCTGACAGTCTCATCAGCCTATGAGGGCCTCAGTCAGCAATGCCCTTTAGCATCTCTCTTTCAAGAAACAGCAGCATTTTTTGACTTCCCAAACGTGATATCTATTCTTAAGAAGTACCAATGAGCTAAAGAGCTACTATTCAGTCAAATTTAGTGGGATTGGTCTTGTACAATGAAGAACTGTCCTCTGTTTTAACCTTTCACTTAGAAAGTACCAACCTTTAATAACACATTGATTATTGTTAGCTGCAGATCAATTTTCAGTGGTTACATTTCTATCACACTATGATAATTTTGGTGCACTGTTACTTTCACATCAGCATATTTAAATCAGAGTTAACAGAGCTACAAAGCAAAGCTTTGGCCCCACTATTGTTGCAGTATTGCTGCCAACATTGAGTTGAACAAGGGCGACCCTAGAGTACCCCAGTGACAATTACTGCAGCAGGATCACTAAAGAGACACGAGGAAACATGTTGCCTTTGCACTCTGACTACAGTTTGGGATTAGAGCTGTCCAATAAAAGACACAGGGCTCTATAAAGAACAAGCAATGACATTTAACTTCTAGGTTTCTGCTCCCAAGGAGGGAATTCAGATTTCAGGGTCTGATGTCCGCGATGCGTGGAGGAACTCGGCATTTCAGAGTGGGATTCAAAACAACTGGAGCACTTAAGGTCCAGAGAAAAATCTGAGCACACAGAGCACCTTAAATGCCAGAGTGAAAACATTTATTCTGAGTTGCAGACAAGTGCTAGCACACAGAGTACTGGACCTTCTTCTGAGGGCAGGCTCGTGCTTCTATTCTTTATGTGATCTGATCAGGGTTTCCTAAATATGACTGATCTGGTGGTGAATACACTATCACAGCATTCACACCTTTGCTTAGGGTGTAAAGAGGTCATGTTCAATGCCATCCTTACCTAACAAAGTTCAAGTCCATGTTTTCCAGCTCCAAGGAAACCTTTTCCTCCAGGGTATGCATTAAACAACAAAGCAGTTCCTGTGATTCTTTCCTGTTAGCCTTGTGCTATTATGCAGAAAGAAATACTAACCTGAGGGGGGAAAAAAATAACCCAAACATGAGAAGGAATGAGCACAGCTGGTTTTAAAGACAGGGTACTTTGCCTCTAGGTTCTCAGATGATGATCTCAGCTCCTGAGCCTATTTTGGGATAGCTTCTACCTTACCAGCAGTCACCTGTACATGCATAGCTGTCCCAAGAAGAGAGAACTGAGGCTCTTTTCTAGAAGTGTGTGGCACACACACCACACCTCAACCTCAGTCATTCAGCTGTTCCACCAGCTGCACTGTAACATCACTCATGCCCTGCAAATTTCTGGCTTTCCTTTATAACTACTCTTATTGTTGTATATTCTGATCCACTCTTTTAAGCACTAATGTATTTGAAGTTATCGGTTTCAAGTTTGAAGCTCAGTAGGGCACTATCTACCCACAGGAAAACTCCCACATTTGTGCTTGAGAAGCAAACAAGTGACTAGAAGAGTCACCTAACATTACAGTACTGGGACTGGAAGTCTCCAAAAGAGAGAAATGGGGTAGGGGAATCCAATTAAGGGAGAGCAACTAAAGAGAAAACTTCATCCCCAGCTTAGGCAAAGTCTAAGAAGTTGTGATTACTACAATGTGTTGGAGTATCAGCACCAGTTCTGGACTAATAAAAGAATATTCAGACAAAAAGCATATTAACTCAAAGTGCACATTTTTATTTAATTAGAGGTAAAACAGAAAGAACAGTAATAGGTCAATAATAATGACTTATTACTTCCTTTATGTGGCACATTTACAATAAATGGTAATTTACCATTAGGGAGACTTATTAAATTTTTTTTCTGTTAAAGAAATTAACATTAGTCATGTGGAGAAAGAGAAGGCTCTCCATTTCCAGCTCGAGGATTTGCATTCAACAAGGAAGTCAGAGGATATTACAGACCCCATTCCCCCTTTAGCAATGCAGGAAGAATTAAAGCATAACCGTGTATGACATCATTCCAGCTGTACGCTGATGGGCTACAGATCGTTTCATCCATGCTATTTGAAAAACATTCCACTTTCCAGTCATTAGACTTGCTAAATGGATTCACCTGCCATACCCTTGGAATCATTAAAAAAAAAAAAAAAGAAAAAAAATCTCTGGCACACAGAGCTGTGCCTTAGTTTTATTCTTATGGCTCACATACTATTACTTTTACGCTTTAAAAATAACTTAAGATCGTTTTTTCACTTTCTCCATTGGAAAAAAAAAACTACATCTACATTTCCTGCTTTTATTCTTGCTCTAGGGCTATTTCAAAGTTTCTATTAACTACCTTAGCAAACAGATACAACACGACTTCCTAGACAAAACTTGTCATTACCAGGTGCCTTAACATTTTTAAATAACTGCTTGTTAGCCTGTTCCAAAGAAAATAGGATCGGTTTACTCATCCGAAGTCTACTTCTGTTAACTTCCTTAATTATTTGACATGAAGATAGAGATCTGCTATTTAACATTTCTTCCAGTCACAGGAAAATATCACACCATTTGTGCACTCATTATGGCTCTTAACTTCAGACTCATTTAAAAGCTTCAGCTCTACAGGTGGGATTTTCAAAGCTGCCTCTGAGTCATTAATTTCTAATTGGACACCCCAACCCTCTAGGCAAGCTTTGGAAATCTCATCCTAAATAATCAATATTCTACTTCTTAATAACCCGATCTGCAAAAGAGTCAACAGGACAAAACATTTAGCTACTGAAGGGAGACCGCTGCGATCACGGCAGGAGAAAAACAGATTGTAGAACTGCATCTTAGTGGTAGGATTATTTCCTCCTCCCCACAAGGTGGGAAAGGGACCAGACCGGCAAAGAAGGGAGGAGGAAAAGGAATCCTCACCAAAAAACCCAAACAAACAAACAAATCAGGAATGAAGGCTTCATACATCTCATGAAAACAACTGATTCAACAGTGCTATGCCACGCTTGGGTGTACGTTCAGAGTAAGTTAAAAACAATATGATCCAGGTGGCAAAAAAAGCCCCAACGACAGTTAAAAAGGATAAAAAAAGGCTGTATAATGCCACCAAGCAATGTATTTGCTAAAGATAAAAACCAATAATTAGGATATCGTTACAAATTTAACCCCGTGCTTTTGAAATGCTTAAGATGGGGATTTAAAACAGCAAAATAAATATCAGATCCTATTGGGTTAACTAATAATTAAATATGAAATAAGAAGATTTCATTCAGGATGTACATCAGCCCGAGTGATCTAATGAAAATGAGAGCTAATTATATTAAATCTAAGGCAACAGCAGGAAAAAAAAAAATTCAGTGAAACATTTGGGAATATCTCACCAATTCAAGACTGTAAATAATTTGAAACATACTCTCCAATACATCAGAAAGGGGGAGGAGAGAAGGTAATTTAATATAGACTATCCCTACTCTAATTAGCAGGCATTCAAACAACTGAATTTTCTTGGAGGCAAGAAAAAATAACCCTCCCCAAACCCACACACTCAAATTTTTAATTATTATTTTCTCTGAGTTTCCTACATTCTCCAACAGTTAAAGAACTGGGTAATAATTACTCTGTGGAGTCCTTCCAAAATATCCTCAACCACCTTGAAGCGGGAAAAAGGATTCCGTCTGTTTTCACGTACCGTACTTAAAAACACCCAAATCTGTAAGTTCTGCAACCCAGGTAATTTAGTGCGACCAGAGGGACAACAGCTCTTTTTCCCTTTACGGTTCAGCCTGTTTGTTCTACCTGCCAATCTGAGACCCGCCGCAGCTCAGGGCACAAAAGACTGGATCCTTAAAGCACTAATTACACGCTGGTATTTAGGGGCTCCGGGGCACCCCGCGTTTGATGTTCCAGCGGCCAGCGGAGCCTGACGGCGGGAGAGGCACCGCAAAACCCGGCGACAGGCGCGGCCCCAACCCCCGCCCGACCGTGCGACCCCGAGGGCTGCGAGGGGCAAATCTGGGCGTGCAAAGGGATGCACGACCTTTACAGCTGAAGGACATCCAGTCAACAGTTCTTACGTTTTCACACGTGCGACCTGCAGGTTATTCGAAGTGGCGAAACCAAACGCTTCGTCACCGGAGCTCATAACAAGCATCAGAGTGGGTTATGCAGAATTTTAATCAAGAGACTTCCTCCAGTGGTCCCAGGCTTTAAATTTTCCAATATCTCCTTTGCCTCTGCCCTGATTTTTGCACAAGCTACCTGATGATATGAATTACCCATGCAAAACCACAATAATATTTGTCTTCAGCTGTTTTTTCTTCTTAATCAGTCTTTTTTTTTTTACATTAGTTGTATGAAATACAATCCAAATTTTAGTACAGTATTTGTCAAGGAAATTCAAGCTCCCCTACTTTCATAACTTCACAGCTGACTCCTGGTATAATCATGTAAATTAGCTATTTTACATTTAGTCTGACTGGAATTGGTAGTCCGAAATATTTAAAAATATTATGCTACTAATACTGCTCAGTAGCTGCTCTGTAAGTCAGGAGATGATGTCTGGAGAGATGCAGTGTTATAAATTTCAGATATTTCAAAATAATTTAAATAGATTTTTGTATTTTGAGCATAACTAGGAGATGTACTTTTCACTGTTTTGATTTATCAAATCACCATGTATGAATTAAAGGAAATTTTGCATAATGAAGGAGCTCAGGCAGCGTGGACTGAGCAGGTGGAGTTCCTGAGTAAGGTCAGCATCAGGATTTTAATGTGCACAATTCTCTTTGTGGCTTTGCCCAAAGACTTAGTTCAGACTCAATTAATTCTACATTCTCCATATTTCTAGCTGTGGCAACACAGTAATGGTGAGATTGATCATATTGGGACATTCTTTGAATTCCTCCCACTCATCAAATACATTAGAGAAGCTTTTCTTTCCAGTATATCAATAGCTAGTGACTTTCTTGACTTTCTTTAGAGAGGTATTGCTGCCATAATGCATATAAAACCCCAGAGCTGCATCTAAGACCAGCAATTGGTTTTTAATAATCCCTGGTGTTGATACTGGGATATCAAAATCAATTTTGCAGACTAGTTACACACATAGTTGGGATCCCAAATTTCATTCAAAGGGACTAACACTGGGGCTTTCAAAAGGTGAGCAATGCTGGATACCATCTGACCAGCAATTTGTCTTTCCTATTTTGATGCTACAGTTTTGAATTGTAAGCAAAAAAAGGGAAGTGGTGTCTGCAGCAACCCTGACCAGAGGCTCACCACACCTGAAGAGTTAGTGACCCACCTACCAAGTTAACCTGTGCACTCTGGGGTCTGTGCTGTGCTGCCTGCACAGCCTGGCCTTCAGGCCTCTGATGTGATGTCCTGTGCATATCCTCTGGGCAAACTTTAGGTAAACTTAGCCCTAACTGGAACAGAGGAGCCTGTGGGCAGCTCTCACTTGGTACCAGTGATTATGTCACTTGTTTGGCCTTGCCTTCATCTAACAAGTGCAGCAGCAAGTTCTCATGGGAACACCCTTTCTCGTTTGACAGCAGGAATGATGAATAGAGTTGTTTTCTTCTTAGAAAGTGCTACAATAGCTTGAGTGACCAAAACAGGGCAATGCTTTCCACAGACAGGCCCACACGTGCAACAGTATTTTAGGTCAATTCACCCCAGTGTGAAATATTACACCACGTGGGAAGCAGCCATACTTAACTCACCCATAAACTGAGCAGCCAAACAGACTGGGTTGCAACTACAAAATTCAGGTGATGGTGGTCTATTGCAAATTATGCCAACACACTGTGTATGCACACCTGTACACAGTGCACACAAGCTGCTCTGTGTCCTGGGCATTCCCAAGCTGCAAAGGAAATTGCTTTACTCAGTCATTCATAAAACATGCTGCTCTAGAGGTAACTAACCCACCACTTGATTCCTCATATAAAAGTGGGCGTAGCCACTGGAAAGATAATGCCACTTTCCCAAGCTAAGACAGTAGAAATCCTTCACAACTGCACATATTGCATTCTGGATTAGGAAATCCTTCGTGTTTTACACATCATTCTTAGTGGTTGGGACAGGAGGGGAGGGACAGAAGAGACACAATGTTGTGCATCAGTGATAACACAGACAAAGCCTTGACACCTCTTCTGCTGCAGCTGATGTTCATACATAAAGGTAAGAGGACTCTTGAAGAACAGAGTCCCCAGAAAAGCAAGTATCTGCTTTTTTGTCCCAACTCATTTCCCCCCCACATGGTGCTGAATCACCCCAAGCAGTTCCTTTGTGAAGATGCACAATTTTCCACAGAGATAAACAGGCAATTGAAATGTAAAAGCCCATGACCGTTCACTTTTTATATACAAAATGCTGTAATCTTGTAATCAATATGCTATTTAACACAAAGCCAGCGCTGCCCCTGGAGGAGGGGAGCTGTGCTGTGAATACTTAGTTCGGGTGATAAGGTTTGATGCTGTCTTTCTGCTTCGTGGAAATAAGCAGGACCTTAACACCACAGCTCAACAATGCTATCTGATGGTCACAGCGCCTCGGATTCCTCAAAAACAACTACGGAACAGAGCGGTAAGGCAGCCCTGGAAAACAAGGCATAGGCGTTCCTGAGGGGTCAGGCCAACATCACAGAGCTGAGAGGGAATTCACTGCACTTACCACGGCACTGACGGATTTTTGAAAAGTCGTGGCCAGCTGGCTGAGGAACTAAATAATAACAAAAAAAACCAAAACAAAACAAACCCCACAGAATAGTTTGGCAGAACTAGAAAGACAGGTGTGCTCCTAATGATTCCTATTATGAACGTGTTGTTATGTAGGAACAACATTTATGGATTTTCAAGCTTTAAAAGAACTCAGAGAAGAGGCAGAACAGCCCCTACTGAATACTGTTGTTTTACAGAGACTGTTTCAAACACAGCAAAATTACCAATCTATTCTTTTAATCAGATAACGTTCTACTAGCAAATGTAACTTTCCTTTTTTAAGTGAAGCATCTGATACTACCATTCTTTTTGCATTTAATTAGACAATAAGGAATTAAAAGCCAGCGAGATAAAACTAGAAACAGTCAAAATAACTTGAAATCATTCAACAATTTCTAGACGTGTATTTAAGCAAGCTGCTGCCTTGTCCTTTCTACTGATGACCACTGGTGGAGACAGAGCAGTGAATTACACAGATAAGAGCTGTACAATAACTGACTTGAAGCAGGCTATTACATACAGAAATTGTCTCATGTGGAATAGGAGGGTTGTTATCTTGCTTTTAGTTAGCATTTTCATTTGTAATTAGGAAAACAGTGTGAAAAAACATACTCTTGATATTTACACCGGATAGCAACTTGAGATAAATGGCATAAATGCATGAGATTACAAACTTTGCAAGTATTTCTAATTTACCTAGTTTCTTCAAAGTTAATACGTGGCAAATATAAATCAAATCACAGAGAGAAGAAGCAAACAGGCAACACAGAAAGCAAACTATCAAAGAAAAGCATTTCCTTGTGAGCTCTTCCAAGTCCTATTAAGCAGAGTTCAAGTACTTTCTTGGTGTTTGCCACCTTACCCTCTGCTGAAAGCTGCAGTAGCAAATCCAGGTAATGTGTCCATTCTTCAGTTTCCAGTTCAGAGCCAGGCACATTATAATGTAAACCACTATTGATTTCAGTTCATTTTAATACCCTGGACTATGAACTGTGGTGGTGGAGGGCTCCAATTCATAATCCCTGTCAGATTCAGCTGCCACAGCTAAATCCACAGTGGTTGTGAATACAAGACCTTAGAAATCATTTCAAAGTGAAATATGATCCAAATAGGCAAGTACAGTTTGAGGATATATGCACTGAGTCACGAGGTAAATTATCAACTAGCTCTTCTTCTAAGATGGACAGAGACAGTTTAATGGAATGGATGCCATGAACCAGGAGCTCAGACACACCTTGTTATGAAACCACTGCCTGAGGGGCAGAGGCAAAATGAAGCCCATATTCTCCTTTCATATTCTGGACACTTTGTCCTGACCTCTGCATTACAACACAGCAGCCCCTCAGAGAACTAATTCTCCCCACGTCTCTTCCCTCACCCTCAAAAGTATCTCCCTAAATGAAGTGAGCCCAACCACTTCATTAAACCAGGCCTCCAGCAGACGTGCTGCACTCTCTGGCTGGGCAAGATCACCACAAGTAACACTGCCAAAAAGCCTGTGACATGCCAGCGTTGCACACACTCGTTGGGGGTTCCTTGACATTTTTCCTTGTTGTGTTTTTGCTTCCTGAGCCCACGTCTCTTCAGACCATGACCTTCTGTATACACCCACCCTCCAAACTATGACGGTTCAGTTCCTCGGCTGAGGCCAAGGATTTAAACCTGTAGAAGCCTTCTTATGGATGAAATTAATAATGTCACAGGCATATTCTGTCTTTCCACGGACAAAACTCCACAGCCAAGATATCTAGCCCAGTGGTCTCTATCTAACTACTGATGCCTTCAATACAAGATTAACTCTACCTCAAGTCACTAGAAGAATAACTAGGTGTCAAGAAAAAAAAGAATAAGAACATCAGATTAACTATGAAAAAAAGTTGCTTTTATACATAAAATAAAGGTGCCACATCTTGGATGTTTTAGTTTTCTAAAGGATTGGGCAGAAGCCTCTAACAAACAGTCCATAGGTAAAGTTCTGCCTGACAGGAAAAGTTGACGATTTAGTAGCAAGGTGATGGTTTTCCATCAGCAAGTCATACTATTATTACTACCTCCAACAGTAACAGCAGTCAGGCCTACTGGCATCCAGAAATACTTCTCCAGCATTACATGACTCACTGGAAACGGACTGAATTTCTCCCCCACACCTCGAAAACTTCTGTAATTTAAGATAACAAATCAAGACCAAAACAATCCAAATGAGACAGTTGACAGCCGTAACCCCACTTCTGCTTGCATTTACTTTTGTAACACGTTACAGTCTGAACTTTGGCAGGCAAGTAACTGCTGTCACGTAGACAGAAATACCTGTAAGAAATAACTATGTCCAAGCACTTTCTGCATGTCATTATAATGTGTATAAGTTGGGAGAATGCAAGCTGTGGCTCACATATACATAGAGGAATCCCCGGGACCCGCCCAATTCATAGCCCTGGGGAACTTGGCGGTTCACAGGGGCAATATCAGAAGATGAGATATTTACAGTGACAAACTGGCACCACTGAGGCAAATACTAATGAAGCAATGTCAGAACAGAGCCCACCGGGCTCAGGATCTTCTACAGGTATTTTAAGAGAAACCTATGATCTCTGGTATCAAAAGCCACAGGAAGATCAGTCAGAATTAAAATTGACAATGTGCCAGAATCCACCTACTATGAAACAGAAGGTCACTACAAATCCTCATTAAAGCTGTCTCTCTGCTTTGGCCTGATTGAAATTTTTCAAAGAGTTTATTATTACCATGAAGGTAAGGGCTGCAGTTGCCCTGCCACAACCTTTTTCCAGGACCTTTGCTAGAAAGGAAGATTTGAAACAAGGTGGAAATCTGAGAAATTGCCTGCAGACAGCAAAAGGCTGCTTAATCAACTGCTCCAATCTCCAGCAAAGAAAAAATTCTTCAAGATGCCAAAGAGGTGTTAATGATAGATATTATAAAAGGGAACTGCTACAGTATATCTTTCAAGGACTGCTAAAAAAGCCTTGCTGGCAAAAGATCAAGAAAACAGCTTGCAAGTGCAAGACCATATCTATAATAAAAGTACAATGTGACAGGTTTAAAATCCATAAGCTATGCTGAAGTACATAGTTCAGAATCCCAATGACCCAGCTAAAACTGAAGTTGTTGAATGCCTTGGTATTTAACCACCACAGAAAAAGACCCCAAAGCCTTCTCTCATCTTCTCTCCTCTCTCCAGTAGACCTTATGCCAGGAAGTGCAGCAGCCCAGATTGCTTCCATGTAAGCAGCTGGTTTTCCACCACCATGCTTTGAAAACTTCAGCAGGTGTTAATCATGAAGAATACTCAGACATAACAGAACAGCAGCACTGAACAACACAAAATAAAGCCTCCAAGCCCACCACAGATGCTTGAAACAATGGGACAAGTTAAGCAGCTGGCTGTGTAGAGGGCAATGCTGATCTCACATGAGCTTCCCTGGACTTTGAGGCAGTGTTTTAACAGGCAAAGTGGCCATCCATTCACAGAAGTACAGTGAGGTCCTCTTAGCTTGGTTCCTCTGTCTCTTCAATTACTGTGCTTTGGTTCCTTTTGCTCACCATATTTGTTGCAGTTCTCCCTGTCCCATGCACATCTACTCAATAAAGTAGCCATCTTTCTAGGTCAGAAACCAAGAAGAAAATCTGGGAGCATTAGTTGATTGCTCCTTCAGGACCAGTAGACTGTCACTGTACCACCAAACCCTAGCCAAACCACAAAATCTCCAACAATCCAAACCTCTCCCCCCAAACCCCCAAGGATGACAAAGGAGCAACACTTCAGTGCTAACTTAACTTAACTTTTGTTAAGTCTGAGGAGGATCAGCATTTGCTCATGTCTTTGGCAATCTCACTTCTTTGGAATGTTATGAGTATTTTGTGCTCAACAAGCATTTCAATCGGTGAGACCAAGGTTAGACCAGTTTTGATCCTGCTAAACATTTTCTTTCAGAAATGGCAATCATACCATTATCAAACATTTGGAATAACACAAAGTGACCGAGTCCTGAGGAATGAACTGGTGACAGGACTCTGAACTCTTGAAAGGAGAAATAGTGGTGGCTGTAAGGGGTGGTATGACAATGAATGACATTAAAGGAACAAGCAGATGCCAGAAGAGTTGGAGTGAAGGGAAGGAGATGCATTAGTGCCTCATGCATAGACAAAGTTCAGCAATCATGGAATTCACTAAGAAAAATGGTTGAGTTCTTCATAATGCCACCTGTGAGATGATTAGTGAATGGACAACAAGGGAATCAACAGCAGAATAGGTCATCAGTGACACTTGAAGAGGATATGTGGAAAAGCAAGTAACAGCTGAAAAAACCCGCCCACATCTCAGTTCTTGTATATATAATGGCCAGTCTTCGCAAGCGAAGATTTGGGAAAGGTCATTAACCCTTCGAGCCTGCGCAGTGGATTTTTTAGGTGAGACACAGCGTGCGCTGAACTGAGCCCACCCTTTAATCCTGAGGTTCATCTGCCGGGGCCAAGCAAACTTGGACAGTGGCAGTGAGGTCCCCAGGACGTAGGTTTGTTTAGAGTGACCTTCTCTTAGATGGATTGCCTTACAGGGCTAACGAGCTCCATCTGCCCAGGGGGCCGGGAATCGAACCCGGGTCGCAGCGGTGAGAGTCCTGCACCCTAACCACTAGACCACCAGAGGCCCCAATTCTTGTATATCTCCAATATTAAAACAAATAGATAAATTCTGGGTTAAATCTGTGACCTAACAGACCATCCTCTTTACAACAGCAACTGGTGCCAAAACTCCAGACAGCATCTAAAAAAAAAATCCCATAACAGAAAGCTGTGATTTCCAGAAACACTTGCTTTTTGTCTTCAGCTTATGCCCTTCTGTAACTTTGTAGGCACACACATCACCTTGGTCCCAATCCCAGATAATGGCATTACTGATACAAAACATCCACTTCTTTCTCTCTCTCCTGAAACCTCCACCAAGCTTTGATTTATCTTTACAGCAGGGAGAAGAAGCAGCTGTTTGGCTGCTACATTAAAAAGTCTTTTTCTGTGCAAAATTTAAAACATCCTGCATCTACCTCACTTGTATCAATACCGTGGCCATTTCAGCTAAAGAGATGATAAAAAGTATCAGGTTATATCGTTCCGAGTAAGCAGTGAGGTCAGAATTGGAATATATTTTATACCAATTCTGTCTTTGCCTTATACAGATGTAAAGAAATAGAGATTTCTTTATTTTGTCCAAAACAAAACAAAGATCAGTATCATTCTTTACAATACCACCTGTTTGTCCTCCAATAGCTGCTTATTTATTTCATATTCACTATAAACAATGACCAGGGTTCTCCACTTGAGCTCATTCCTCTCTTATTGTGAAACCAGTGCTGTACTACTTGGATGGCACAAAACTATTTTCACATTTGGGCTCCTGCAGGTGATAATCCAATACTACACTATAATAAATGCATTAGTAAAAAACTTTAAATGCTTTCTTATAGCCTGGCTTCCCTCAGACCTGAGCCAAGCAAAATACAGCAGTGAATTGCATGTGTGCTGAGCACAGTGACGAAAGGTGTGACTGGCACACAAATCACACAGTAGGCATGCTGTGAGCTCATTTTTTTCTGAAATGGAGATGTAGTTCCCTGGTCTGGCATCTAGAAATGTGAAACTTTGCAACAGAGTTATAAAATCCATCACAGCTCTCACACAGAGCCAGGTCTATATTTCAGTTCTGCCTGTCTGGACATGAGGAATATATGGATACCACAAATCTAGCTAAGGGAAAAAAAAAAAAATCAAACAGATGGGTATCTTCAAATTCTCACCATGAGAAGAATATAAAGTATGTAAAATGCAGTTCCTCTGCCTGTGTTTTCAGTTCAATTACTCTGTGCTTGACTACAGGTTATCATGATAAATGATATTTTGTTTTGAATTCATTCATTCACTAGGAGTTTTTGGAAAAAGGAAAGTCTGAAGTCTTTGTGTGATAATGCTCAAAGTTCCTTAAAGTTTTATCTACTTGCTGAAGCTCAGCACTTATATAATGAAAAACACAGGAGGACACAGAACTACCTAATTCCACAGCTTTGTCCCAAGGAATAAATCTGCTGGAACCCTGCAGTTTTGCAATACATGATGCTCTTAAAGCATGATCTATTGTTCAGATGTCCACATACAAATCAGCTGCTAGTGCCTGATATTGTTTCACCTAAGAATTATGTCTGAAACTTTTCTAGGAATATGGTTCCCATAATTACCCTCTCGCATGCATGCAGGAATTCTCACAAAATAATCAGTAGATTAGCAATACATGTGGGTACAAAACATATTTCACATCTCCACATTTTCAAGCAGCGAGAAAAGCTCAGGGTTCCCACCTGTTCTCACAGCAGTAGGAGGCTGGGCCCTGGTTGTCTGAGTCGTTATGTGGGGCTCCAGATGCAAAACATCATCTCCTTACTCAACAGACAGGCATTCCACCACCCCCAGCTCAACTTCCCCCTTGGACACAGATAACTGGGCATGGTGGCAGTTCTGGGAGTGAATGGAGCAGGAACATGACCTGTCAACAGGAGTGGGATAAGTGAGTGGAGATCAACCTTCCAGCACCTGGCTGCTCCTTTGTGGAGAGGATTAAACGGATTAGCAATCTGGGGACAGAGTTTTCTCCAAGTCAGCCTCCAATGGACCAATAGCACCATGATCCCACTTTGAACCAAGAGCTTCTTGCACAGATCAAACAAGAAAAAGAAACAAATACAGAAGAGTAGGAGCTAAGAGTCACCATAAACCTCCTCATTTCTGACCCAAATAGAAGGCAAGCTATAACCTTGTCCTTGCCAACAACATGTATTTACAAGTTGGTCCATGGAGGAAAACATTTCACCTTCTCCTTCAAAAAACTCCTTGTTTGGGAGATGAGAAGCAAAGATATTAAATATATCATTGATTATGCATTCAGGTGCCTGGACTAGGAGACAGTGCAAGAAAGCACTTGGATAGAATCACAGAATCATTAAGGTTGGAAAAGACCTTTAAGACCATCAAGTCTAACCATCAACCCAGCACCACCACCATGCTTACCACTAAATCATGTCCTCAAGTGGCATATCCACCTGATTTTTGGACATCTTCAGGGATGGTGACTCCACCACTTCCCTGGGAAGTCTGTTCCAGAGTTCTACATCCCTTTCTGTGAAGAAAGTTTTCCTAATATCCAAAATAAACCTCCTCTGGTGCAACTTGAGGCCATTTCCTCTCGTCCTGTCACTTTTTACCTGTGAGGAGAGACCAACCCCCACCTCACTACAACCTCCTTTCAGGTAGTTGTAGAGAATGACAAGGTCTCCCCTCAGCCTCCTCTTCTTCAGGCTAAACACCCCCCATCTTCATAAAACAAAATAGGTAACAGTGAGAAAAAATCCATTCTGGTAGAGGTTGGTTTCATTCTTGTATGAATATATTTATGTTCTGATAAACAAGAAAAAGAAGATTTAGTCACATTGTTCATAGGCAGAATATATCTTCATTTCTCCATAAACCACAAGCCAAATGAGAGCAAAGACACTGCTTGCCTGGAAGCTGACCAAAGACATTTTTCCTGAAGTAGCAAAGTACATCAATAATATTCCTCCAAGTCTTTTATTTCTCACTTGGTAGTAATTACTTTACTTACTCCACATCACTATTTCACCTTTGTAAAGATGCATGCAGACCCAAAATAAGCTCCTACACAAACAGCAGCATCACTGAGAACAAGAGCATGTGCCTCACCTGTTCATCACAACCAAGAGGAATTGTTTGGTCTGACCCCATCACCAGAAGCACAGGGCAAATACCAGAATACCCTCATTGAGGAAGAAAAAGACACTTCTCCAAGAGAAACTACTACAGCACTGATGTTATACAGCAAACAGCAGAAACATTTTGCTACAACATTAAAAAAAATGCTATTAGAAGTGCCTGGGGCTGTGTGAAAGAAATGCTCGAGCATAAATCCTTGAAATGAATAAAGGAGCAAAGGAATTTTCATAATGGACAAAACCAGTTCCATACTTTCCCTCCTACAACATACAGTATCAGATATCACAAGTGAATATGTAAAACACCCCGGCCTGGGTAATTAAATGGCAGCCTAACTACAGTGAAAATCTCACTGTAATTTCAGTGTTAAATGGCTGGTTTTTATTTAAAGCACAAGAGTTTCTCTTTTACCTTTAAAACTCTGAGACGTGCCTGGGCGGGTTCTTCTGCACTCCACAAATGAAAAGGGAGGCCTGTATCAGTTAAAAAAATAAAGCTCAGAGAGAAAACTAGTACATATATTAGAATAAAAGAGCTGATAAAGAGTATTCTGCCTCAAAGTTCATGCCAAGCAAAAGCAAGAACCACATGATGTTGACAACAGGTACTTTCAACCTCAGGTCAAGGATAGTTGCTGTATGCTCTGTCAATACACTGTTAACCATGATTGATTTGGTCCAGTGACAGATAATCCATTATGCACTCATACTTCAACCCCACTAAATCAAAGATAGTTTGTCTAGCAGAACAAAATGACCCAATATAGGAGAAGGCACAAAGACAAAGCAGTAGTTTTCACCCAACATCCTTCTATAACAGAAGGAAACCAACATATAGCAAAAGGCTTAGCAAAGTGCAAATATGTGTCTGGAGGATGTAGGGGAGGAAAAGGAGAATACTGTAATTAAAAATATATACTGATGAAAGAGAAGCTGTAGAAGTCCTAGTGAAATGTCAGAAAGAGTTGCAAATAGCCTAAATGTAAAGAACAAAGTAGGGAAAGTAAGCTTGCCCTCAGAGTCAAGCTGTGTGGATATATTTATATAAACCCTTGGGGCAGGGGAACAGAACCAGGCTCACAGTTTGTCATTACCTTCAGTATGAGAGGGGAAAAAATAAATTTGATTCTTTACAAGTATCAATCAGCATAGTTTTTTCTATTATTGCCTGGCACAGACTTGCAGTTTCCACCGTATTCTCCCTCCTGCTCTTTCCTCATTTGATGTGGGTGGGTATCTGCCTATAGACAAGGTGTCTGGAGACAACATCTTCCTACATATATTCCAACACTGATATCCTAGAGCTAATGCCAGCACAATCCACCAGTCTATATGTAAATGGAGTGCATTCAACCTCTTTCATTATTCACTCTTAATATCCTGATGTTTGCAGTATCACTAGCCTGTACTAACAATAGACAACACATTTCTGTGGAACAAATGATCTCTGTTACTCTGTCACCCAGATACCCTTTGTTGGTCACAGGGACTGAAAAGAAATGGATTGATCAAATATAAAGAATTAGCAGAGGGTGTAAGTAAACTGAGAAGTAGAAGACGGGTGCTCTGTGTATGTACAGAACTTGAAGCTGAACATGAAATGCTGAGTGACATCCCTGCTCTACAACCATCCATTTTTGTATGGATTATGAAACAGCAGCTTGTTGTCCCGAGTTGGATAAAAGCGTGACAGGCAAAACCCCAAAGGACTGTAAAAGTGTGACAGGCAAAACCCCAAAGGACTGTAAAGACACAGCACGGCTCCAGAGCAGAAGTGTTGTGTAGACTCTCCACCCAGTTCTGCCAGTCCAGGACTAGAGGGATGTGCTGCTGTTGGCCAGCTCCTGAGCTGAACTGTCCTTTGCACACCAACCAACACCTTTCACAGCTGCACAAAGCCATTTCTGGCTGCACTGAAGCACTTGATTGCTAAGCAGGGGTGTGAAGGGTTATGAAATAAAATCTCCCCCTCAGGCCTTTTCTTTTAGAAGTCTACATGGCACGGCCCAAAACTAATTTTCTCACCTAACCACGTCTAGTGAAAATAGCTCAGCCATATGCAGAAGCTGTGGGATATTTGACACGGACAAAAAGCCTTGAAGAACAGCAAAATATTCACCTGGAGATAGTGTTCGTGCCCCTCACCATTTAATATGGGACAGAAATAAGTGGGTCACCCAGCACCACAGAGTAAATAAATATTTTACATTCTACTGGGCGAGTACAGTATATATTTTGAACACAAAGTCATTTTACCAAAGCCAAGTAGCCTGCAGATACTTTGGTTTTCCCTCAGTTTTATTATTTCCTTCCTTTAGATTACACAGACATAGTTTTTGTTTTGTTTTGTTTTTTTTTTAATTAAAGTAAGTATACTGCAGCTGTGTGTAATTTTTCTCCTCAAGCTTTGCAAAGTGTTGTCAAAGCAAAGGAGGAAAAAAGCCCACCACAGTAGTGATGGTGACCTATTTCACTTCTGTGCAGCCAGCAGAATCAAATTTACTTCAGCTTTAAATGCATTGCCAATCTGAAAAATTTAACACAAGCTTTTTTCCTTCTATTAATAGAGGCCATTTATAAGTAACATTTACAGATTCCTTCCAGCCTTTACAGCATCTCCAATATGCAAACCCTGATATTCTTGTAAAGGCTGAACTACAGAAGGCCTCTTAAGAAATGCATATGGATCAGACCTTCAGCTCCTATGAACCTACATACCTTCAGGCTTTTAAGGAAACCATTTCAACTTAACCTGGCTGAAGAGCTGGCCCACAGCTTTAAAATGTATCTATTTTCATACTCTGACTGACAGTGCATACCAACTAATCTAAGTATTTATCCCATTTTATGCATCACTGAATTAAACTTAATAATACCTAGGTGAGAGAGGAAAGAATTATCTTCAATCAATAGACAAAGTGCAAGGGAACTATGTGTTTGCTCCAGGTTACACAAGAAGTCGGGACCAGGGCAGAAATTGTCATTTCCTGACAATTTTCCTGTATCTGACCAGGAAGCCATGCTGTCCTCTACTTAAAGATAAATCACATCTAAATTTTGGCCATAGAGGGGACACATGTTCAGCTGGTACAAGTAAGTGCAGCTATTTTGCTGTCAGCACAGTTATGCTCCATTTCAGTAGCTGATCTTTTCCACAGTTTATGTACATGAAAACTGACTACACACATGAGAAATGTAAAGCTTAAACAAATGCAAGATATGTTCATACAGTCAATCTCAAATTTATCTCATTACCACTGAAGCTTCCCCCTAAAAAGAAAAAATGCTTAAATTCAAACAATTTAATGGCACAAGCTAATTAAAATAGTTGTTCTTAAATCAGACTGTCTCCCCTCAAGCAGTTAAATTAGGGTTATGAAAAGAACATCAGGTGATGGACTTGTTTCTTATTACCATAAGAAGAGTGACTTCCTTGGCTGGATGATTTTTAAAGAAATCACGTGGTGGTGATATGATTTCCCCACGGTTAATAACTTTGGTGTGCCCAAGGGGCAAAGAGAGAGAAGAAAGGTCTCATCACACAGAATAAAGAGCAATTTGAGAATGATACCTACTGTCAGCTTTAGCAATGCAAAATGATTTAGCCACATATATATTCACGTATGTTCACTTCCCTAGAAATTGTAAGTAGAAGCCCAGATCATGCTTGACTCAATGGAGAGCACTCACAGAACATAAATTGCCTATAGCAGGCAGAGAAAAGAGAAAACATATTAAGAAAATGCAGTGCCAGAATATGATGTAAATAGAGAATGTCTGCCCCAGCTCCCTGCCTTGTAATCAGTCCTTCAGCCCCAAATGAGCAGATTTGTTCTGTGTTTGCTGACAGTGGTAGAGCCACGTCCTACCCCAAAATGCATCATTTTAAGGGAAGGTTCACATCAAAAGCAGGTGAGGTTCTTTTCCAAAAAAAAAAAAAAAAAGCATCACACCAAAAGGCACGGTCACTTGGAAGGAGGTCACTTCTTCTGTAGTATTTCAGTGATATTTGATGTGTCATGGTTGAGGAATGGTATTCCCAATTTAGTGCTCCCATCCAAACTACACCAACACTCGCTTCCCCTACCCCTCCAGATGGAAGCACAAAAGGCAAATATCACTGGTTGGGAAAAGAACAATTTACTGGACACAGCAATAACATAAGAAAACAAACTGTAACAGCAACAATATCAATAACAGAAGTGTACAAAGAGAGGGTGATTTATATGCAAAATGCTCACCAAGCCTTGGAGGATTAAAAACGATGGTGGACAGACCCTGCATCCACGACCAGAGAGGAACATCCTTTCTTTTCCAAGCCAAGGAATCCCCTTTCCCCTGGCAATGATGTAAGATGGTATCGAATAACATCAGGGTGTTGGCCATGCCCCCTCTGGCTGATCTGGACCAGAACCAGGACAATGTGCCCACCCACCTCCAATGCCCACCCGTGCCCTCCAGCCTTGCTACTCCCAAAGCAACACCTGGGAAATAAACACAATTCCCGTGTATTTCCCTGTGTGCAAAGGGGCTCATGGGCTCACACTTGAAATAAACGTGAGTCAGTGAAGCTTCAGCGCAACCGTATATATATTAAGATACAAGTATATTTTCCTCTGTCCAAGAAGATTTCGGCACGGGAGACGCTAAACCACAAAACCTTTACTAACCAGCCTACACTTTCACAGCCCGCGGAAGTGCTCCTTCAGCTCCCAAGGGAACGAAACAGCTCGCTGGACCAGAGAACGAACAAACAAACAAACGAACAAATAACAGACGAGCTGTATTTACGCGTTTGGGAACAACCGGGATAAATCCTGGCAGAGTCTTCAAAGCCAGAGCCAAGGAGCCAACAAGGGCCCCTCAGGGCCCGGCGCTCAGGCGCCACCTGGCGGCGGCGGCGGGGCGGGCCCGGCCCGGGCGGCGCGTCCCTCATGCGGGGGAAGCGCTGCCCTGTGGTGTAAAATAAACACACCGTGAGGGAACGGGGAAATGTTCCCCCCGGATGGAACGCGCTCCCTCACCTCTCCGGAGGGAAGGGGAAAGGCCGGGAGGGGCCGCCTCTCTGAAATTACTGAGTCATCCTCTGAAATTGTCGCGTCATCCCCCGAATTGCCGGGTCTCCCCGTCAGCCCGACAGTCCAACACAGCGCTGGGCGAGAGCAGAGGATTTGGGGGAGTGAGAGGGTGTCATTTCGGTAACAGTGCCCTTGCTCCCTGGCCCACATCCCTGGCTGTTTGCAGACACCAAAAGTAATAGATACATGAAGGTGCGGAGAGTGAGAGGATCCAGCTGTGAAACGAGGGGGAGGTCTGAGGGATGAGGAGGAAAGAGCAAAGGGAGCGCAGTGAGCACAGACCAGGACACACAATAATCTGATCTGTACAAAATAATCTGTAACTTCAGCAGAGTTACAGCACGTACCAAACTCCTGGACTCCAAGGAGCTGCTCTGCAGAGCTGGATGTTTCACATGTTTCCAGCACTCGGTGCTCCTGGGCTGTGGTATCAGCTGGAACACGCCCCTGTTATAATAATAAAAAAATGACTAATTAAGTCTGAAGGGCTTTTTCAGTGCTGCATCAGCCCTGTGCCAGGATGGAGTCATACATGGCACAGCCTCCCTATTCACCACATGGCCGTCAAAAAAAAAACCAAACCAAACAAAAAGATATGTTTTGGCTCCTAATAGTATCTTCTTTTTAGTTTTATAAGTTTGCTTTCTCTCTACTATCATTATAGGCCACTCTGGTGGCTTGAGTTTGAGATGTCAGGATAAGGCAAAAATCTATAAATGACCATTATTCTGTATTTTAAGGACTCCGAACAAAAAACTGCTGCCACATTGTTGGGCTCAGGGGCTCTAAACATTCTTGGTGTTTTGTGTGTGCTGTTACAGAAATGAAATATTAGAGTAGCAAATACTATTTCCTGACACTTATATTTTAAAATACGTACATATAATATGCTTGTATTGTGTTGTACTTCCCCTTGATGTATGTGTTTCAGAAATGCAATGGTGCATTTGCTGTCTTCCTAATAACAGTTGCAGCTTTTAATATACTATAGAGAATCTTACAAGTAATAAGATCAATATAAAACCAGCTTGAATCCTATTAGTCCTTTTTTTTTTAAAGGAAAAAGAATTTCTTAACCTTTCATATTTTGGGGTCTTCCTCTTGAGCCCACTCCTGCAAGTTGCTGGATGACAGAACCTCTGAAGATTGCAATGGAAAAGAAAAGGAAATAATGTCTGTTTATTCAAGGATCATTACCTCAAAAGAAGTAACAAAAAGGAATTGGTACAATTCACTTACTTCTAGTAGGACCAGGACCAAGAGCACGTTCTTCTTCCTGCAGAGAAAGCTACATTTATTATCAGGAACAAGTTTTAATATCAGCTTTAAAGCAATAGCTCTAATTTAATGAAACCAATAAAAGCTTTAGTATAATAAAAGCTACAGTATGAACCAAATAACAGTAAGAATCTCTGTTACATAGAGATGCACTAAACATGACAATATGTTAAGGTTTTGTATTTCTTTAAAGAAGTGTGGGATCAGGCACTAAATCAGAGTAGCTGAAACTCTGAAGAAAGGTTTGGTTTCTCCTTGAACTTGATAAATCAACTATTTTTATGATTTAAGTAAGTGAAAAAGCCGTGGCATCTTACAGCACGTGTTGTCTCTTTGCATTTGAGATTTTGCATGAATTTAGTGTATCCAAAGGAGTCAAGTGCTACAAATACAAATTCCCTGGAGATCCTCCAAACACCTTGAAGCTGGAACAAACCCAGGCAAGGCTCAGGCTGATGTCACCAGTGTGGCTGTGACTGGGCTGTTGAGCCCGTGACACTATCACTTTCTATCACTCTATCACATCTTTTTAGTTTTACTTTGCAAATATTGTAAGGTTTGTATACAAATAATTTCTAACACTTTATAAGCCTTATAAGCTAAGCTTTATAAAGCTCCATCTCCAAAGGAAAAGAAAGTTTAAACAGTAAAGAATAAATACATAGCAACAATAGTACAGAAATACATGATACATCCATGCTAAATTTAGTTATCACTGGGGTTAATAACCATGTAATCAAGACATAACATACAGAGAATTGATTTTTTTGCCAAAGAAACCAACCACATTTAGTCTTTTCTTGTTTAACACTTTCAAAAAGCTAGAAATTACTGTGTATAGATCCTGCAGTAACTCTAGGTGGCATATTGCAAACACACATAAATGATGGATATCAAGATATTAAAATTATTTCCCAATATAAAAGTCATGTTGTAATTGATAATTGTTTTATTCTTGAAAGCCTTGCTCATAGGAGAAAGCACCTGCTTCTCCTCGTTTAAATACAGGTACTTCTATAAAGAAAAGTAAACTATGTGAAAAAAATTTTCAAAGGATAGATCTCACTGTCTTTTGTCACTGAAAGCGCTATTATTTATGGTTATTTGGGAAAAAAGACTAAACAATGATATTCTTCAATTAATACACCACATGAAAATTAAAGTTATAAGATCATGATTCAGGAAAGCTTTTAAGCAGCTTTGTAGTTCAACTCCACTGACAACAAGTCATACACTTACATTTTCTTTCTGGGGGAGTCATTCTCATTAACTTCTAGTTGACTGATGTAAATAAAATACATGGAGAATACCCTTGAGTGCCTCTATGAGTGTACCAGGGTCTTCACTGCCCACACCTCAGGGTAGACAGTGACTGGATGTAAAAAGTTACATATACTTTTACTTGGAGACTGTTTGATATCTATTGGTTACTCCTATTTTCTGTAGAGAAATCCGTGGTGTTCTTTTATATCAGCTTGGAATAAATGTTTATGGCCAAAAAAGCTATGTAATGAGTATGAATCTCCACATCCTAACTGCCTTGAAATCACGTTTTAAAATAATTTTAAGACTACCAGTTTTCCAAAAGGAGAAGCCACATTTCCCCCTGTCATGCCTATATAATGTTTCCAGTTTTATGTCTGGGAAATTTCAGTAAATCTCCTATCTGTCAGGGGGTCCAGCCTTCTGGAATAATCAAAATTATGTGTCATTACAGAAACTTCTCTTATTAAAACTACTGTAATGATTTTTTAAATAGGCATTTCAAAAGGCTAGGCCTCACTCTCCTCTCAGTTACATTAGAATAACCCCATCAACTTCAATTATCTTATAATAATATGAAGATCAGAGACTTATCATTGTCCACTTGCTGCTATCTATGTAATAGAACACTGTGGGCATCAAATCTAGCTTTTTTTTTCCTGTAGAAAATGATTTCTCTTTAATACTTTTAATAATGAGATCTAACATAGAATCAAAGTGACTTTCAAGAATTTCCTATTTGTTCCTTTTGTGATTAAATTTTTTTTCCTAATATACCATAAAAACTTTAACCAAAACCTAGAATAATGAGATCAAAATTATTTAAATGAAAATACATGTCTAGACTATTGAGTTATGTCTCCTTAAACCATACTAAATAATACAAGCTGAAGAACAATAGCTTCCAGCCAAGGCTTTTGTGCATTCGGAAAAACTTTATCAAGGCTATGTTAAAAATTGCATTAAACTGCATTAAAATTTTATCCCTAATGTGTATGACCAATTATGCCATTTCAGGTGTGGTTTGGATCTCTATGTATGTTACACCACAGTAGTGAATTTTGCAACCTAAGTATGTCCTAGCACTTCAGTCTTCAATGTCACACGTCAAAAACTGTTTTCCCATGAAAACACACGATTTTGAGAAAACTCATAATCGAAGAAGGGAACACAAGAGTAGCTAATTCTGCTAAAATCAATTAATAAATAAAGACAGCTGAACTTCATCTTGGAAACAGGCTGTGATCTGAAACCAATTATAGGCAGCTGTACCCAGACATCCACAACTATGAGGAATGTGAGTCTTGGTTTTCCAAATTCTAATGCTCAGTCTTACCTTTGGATATGTTCTCCTTACTTTCACACAGTAGGGAAAAGGGTTAGAGAATTTTCTCCCTTATTCCTTATTTCTCCCTTTTAAAATTGCACTTCCTTTTTCTTTCTTTTTTTTTTTTTTTTTTTTTGTTGGTTGGTTGGTTTGGGGATTTTTTTTTGTTGTTTTTTTCAATCTGAATAATCCCTACCCAAGATTTTTTGCTGTTTCTGCATATTGCTTCTGGAAACTTGTGATGGATGAGCCTGGCATAGCCATGACTCTGAATATTAAATTTCTGGGTAAAATAGGAGAACAAGTTATTTCAGCTATGGATTCTGGAGATAAATATATGTATATTCCCCTCTGGATAACCACTTTTGTGCAGCCTTACTTAACAGAACTCAGAGATGAACTGCAGAGAGAGGAATTTTCAGAATAATGTGGTTAATGGATCCTGGCATCTGTATAATACAGAAGTTCAGAAAAACAGCCCAAAAAAGAAACAGATTTGTTTTCAATTACAAGGTTTAAAGTCATAGTTTGGTTGACTTAACTGGAATATTTCTAATTTACCTCTGGTGAGGATCTTGCCAAGTATCTAATTTAAAAACAATTTTGGCTATTATGCAGATGATGATATAACATTTTTTAATTTTCCAAAGGATTCTGTGTTAACAAGTAAAGTTTTTTTAATATCAGGTGAATGACATCATTCATGCTAATTTACCTGCACTTTTCAAATCTAGAACTACACTAAGACTTGCCCTTTTCAGAAGAAGACACGTTTTGGAAAATAAAATTTAAATCTTTATACTCTCTTCAAAACAAGGGAGACAGGATTTGCAAGAAGACTCTCCAAAAATTCCTTGTGAGGAGATATTTGTACCACTTAGGTTTAGGTACATCCTTGAAAAATCTAACTTTTGCAGCTGATCCCTTCCAGTTGTGTGTACAATAAATAGCAGCAGGATCCTCCAGGGGCTGGTTTGGAGAGTCTGGATCAGGCTCCAAACTCTGAATATTCCTCTGGAGGAACCTCTGTTAATTGTACCTCAGGCAGATACATCTCCTGCAGTACTGGGAATACTTCCTGCCTAATGTTCCTGTCACTTAATTCTAGAGATGTCAAAATTAAACAGTATTAATTAAGTACATGTAATTTAGAAAATATACAATTCACAACTATTTATTGAGACAGACTGTGCAAATACTTGTTTGCAGTTACTCTGTACATGTTCACTAGAACAATAATTAGCTTCCTAAAACATGCTCATTGCCTAGGGAAGTTTAGGTGGCATCAACTAGACAGTAATTTACCTTAAGTTTTAAGTCTCTCAAAAGAATATGCCTGTAAATTCCAACTAACTTATAACATCAACTAAGTATAATTATAGGATTTTTTAAAAAATAAAATAACTTCTTAAATTATTGCCAAAGACAATCCCACCTGTCCAAGGAAAGAAATAATATGGTTAGAGTTCTCAGAGAAATTAGAAGAAAACCACATTTTATCAGAATAGATGCATTAAGTTTAATAATGATTTTAAAGCTTACAGATGCTGGTCCCTGCAGATCTCATGTGAGTTATGAAATCTAATATTATTCTCATAACTCTGTAATAAAGTTTTATAAATGTTATAAAAAAGGTTTTTACTAAGAGTGAACAGAAATCTGAACTATCTGGCCAAGTAATAAAATTGCATTCCTTTCTTGCTAAGTGTCAGGTAAGAAGTTTTCCCTGGAAATTCATTGCTAAGTTTTCCTTTTCCACTGGACTGCACTCATTTTTTAATTCATAGGCTAGTAGCTTTTCTTAATGGGTTTTCCATTAACATCTAACTTGACTGCTAGCAAAAGAAAAGGCAAACATAAAACAAAGTGAGGGAAATAGTCAAGAAAAAGCCTTTTAATAATTGATTGTATTGCTTTCCAACTTTGCAATGTGTTTTGCTGTGCTCATTTCTTACTCATTACAACAGACAACACAACTCTGGGCTTCCTCCAGCAGCACAAAAGGGGTTGCAAAAGCACACTGACCATCCTTATGGAGGGATAATCCCGAGTGGAAGATCTGATATAGCCTTTAATACAAACTTGGAAAGGATACTGTGGTTCTAAGAAAACAGACACGTGCAGTATTCTGGGCGTGAGCGCTCACAGTGATGCCTGGGTACCTCCCCTGAACACCTCTGTCCTGAAAAGATTACAATACCCTGCTGGAAGATGGATAATTAGTCATACTTTCAACTGCTGATTATTGTGGGTAGACAAATCTGATTTTGAAAATGTTTTTAATAACGTACATGTTAGAGGATAATTTTTGCTTCATTTGTTAACCTTTGTTGCTGAATGTCTCAAAAATCCTTGTTTCACTCTGAATATTGCTATAGCAGCTGAAGATCAATAATTGCTTTCTCACCATCATTGAAAAATAATGACATGTCCACGTGTTTGATCAGCAGCAAATTAGGCCTTCCAGCTAAATGGCACCCCTTGGACAAGTGAGCCAGGATGGAACAGGCAGGTGATTTTGCTGTCAGAGATGTCTGCACAGCGATGCAGATGGAAAGCAAAGCACTGTTGGTCCTTAGGCAGATAAATAACATAAATGAGGATAATACTGGAGCACTCAGAGCAATGGTTGTGTTTACCTGTTTTGCTGGTTAGGGGTAGGCTGGTATCTTCATGCTTAACTACCCAACATACAGGTGTGGCCATTTCCACACTGTCCCAGTCACGCCATGTGAATATTAAAAATAGCCTGTAACAGTTAAAAGGTATCCTTATTCTGCCTCTTTAATTAAGAATGTTATTGCATTAATACTTACAATTTCATTAATGTGGTGAGATTTCAAGAATGCCTACATTCCATTTTCACTCCCCCCCTTCAGATTATTTTATACTTCTATTTATACATGACTGTGTATTAGAGTGAAATTATTTCATACCCTTAAAGCTTGTCATAATGTTCTTGGAGAGGACTTGTTTTAAAAACATGTTTTAGTTAGTGAATGGCTTAGAAAAATATACTTGGTCTTGTTCCCCCTTTTATTGCGTAGGAAGCTGGAAAAACTCCAGTGATCACTGGTATTACTGTCTTATAAATGACTGCAATATATTTCTCTAAATTTCGCACAGTGTTGAATGGTTTTGGCAGTACAAAGTGGATAATGTGAATTAAGTTTAGTCTTTAAACTAATTTTCCATATGTATGGAAAATCTGAAGAACCTCGATTTTCAACCAGAAAGCTCTTTTCACATCTTATTCCTTACTTATTAATTATTCTGCAAAGAACAACACAATGGCAAAAAAAAAAATAGAGGAGGGGAGAAAAAGGAAATGGAAAAAACAGAATTACATTTTGTAGCACTTTGGTGAACAAAATACACATTTCAACTAAATCAATTAGATCCAACTCCATGTAATTATCCTGAATGCAAACTCAACTTGAATTTAACTTGCTAGGGGAACTATGCAGTTCGCCTGTTTAAAAAGACAGATTTTATCACCAGCTAAAGGCAGTTCAATTAAAATTGGAGGCTTAACCACTCAGAAGCCTGCTGGCACTGCCTTGATGAGCTGTAATTCTAATTGGAAACTCTCTGCAGTCAGTGCACAGCAAAGAAAAACAGCCAATTCCTGGCTGTTTTTCCAGGAATGCCCAAGTTCTCTGCAGATGTTACCAACGTACTGTCTGGAAGGGGATTATGTGACGTGTTCCATAGATGAGGGGGAATAAAGAACAGGTCTGGATCCACCTGAACCACGAAGCTGGTTTATTCTTCTCTCATGAGAAGCCTCGACTTTCATTTTTCTGTATGCTCCAAAATATTTTTTCCTTCAGGTGTTTTTATTTCATTATTTCGCTGACAGTTGAAGTCTATTCTGTACATGCCAGCAAAGGCCAGAGGGAAATGCTGGAAAGCTTTTATGTTTTATATGCTGGAAAGCTTTTATGTGGAGGTGACCAGCTTGAAGCACCTTAAAATGAAAGCTGTATTAATGGTAACTTAAGCAATTATATTTGAATCTACTTGTATATTTTAGAGCTTTTGATAACTGATTCAATGCAGTTGTAGCTGAGTCTATAAGAAATAAATATCATCAGCACCATTGTTAGTATTTCATTACTGTTAAATAACCTCTTTGTTAATCTGTGGTTTCCTCACTAAATGTTCATAAGTTCAGTAGTTATGTAGACCAGCGTATAGAATTGCTTTTTTGAGCTCTGTTTTCTCAGCATATTCCAGCTACTGTTTCAGTGTAAAAAGCTCTTATGCCCTGTATGTACTGCAAACTTCAGAAAGCAGGATTTTTTTTTTCCTAAAAGCAAAAAAAACCCCAGACATGTAGTAACTAACACCAGAGAGT
Source organism: Lepidothrix coronata (assembly GCF_001604755.1). NCBI lineage: Eukaryota > Metazoa > Chordata > Aves > Passeriformes > Pipridae > Lepidothrix > Lepidothrix coronata. The sequence continues at coordinate 1,064,205 of NW_016690313.1, read as the reverse complement.
TCCAATTTTAGCTGAAACATCATCACAGAACACTGCTCTCAGTTCATTAACTGTGAGACTTTAATAACTAGAATGAAAACAGATGACAGTTTTATTTCCCTCTATAATATTATTTGAGGTTTTGAGCAGATTTTTATATTACCACTTGTAATTGTGATAGCCTAAATATGTTTACTGCCTTTATGCAAATATAAAATCTAATATTCAGTAGAGCTGCTTGCATTTTTTTTCAAATGTTAAACTCCTAATCAACAATTGCTTCCAAAAATCTTCAAAGAACTTCTCAATGTTGCATTTTCAGTTTCGATATTTAATATGCACATCGGTAGCCACAACTGGTACAAACCATTTTTTTGTGTGGTGTTGACAGCGATTTGCTTTCATCTTTTTTCATATTTTCCTGCATAATTTCCAAGCCTCTAAAAGTAGGCTCTGCTGACACGGCATTTCCACAAGCAGGATTTCTCTCCTGCAGCTGAGAAAGGATTGACTCAGCTCCGAAGGAAACAAGTGATCTATCAGGGCCATCAGGAATTGCAACGCTGAAAGGTGGGAGAGATGGGAGAACTAACCGAGCTTAAGAGAAAGAATGGAACGTCACAGAATGGAAGAGGAGGAATATGGAAATGCCCAGAGAAAGCTTTTCAAATAAAAGGGCTGTCTCAGCTCTTAGTTGCAGATAAGACGCTGCTGCTTTGAACTCATTTCACTGAATCACCTTGAACATTTTGAGTAGGTTTTGAGACAGTCGGCAGAAGTCAAAAGGTTAAGTCTTCCACTATATTTTTGAAGTAATTTTGCTGTTTTTAAGTCTATATTCATCTCTCAAAAGATTTTTTTTTTTTTTTTTTTACATCAAAGGAAGAAAGACAAGTAAAAATTTTAACGGGTAACTTTTTAGTGTTATAACCATTTTTTCTTATGGGTATGATCAGGGTAACTTTTTCAATCTCAACTTTGAAGAAGAAGCTACTGATGTATTTTAGGTCCTTTAAAGTCACCTAATGTAGTATCTCTACTCTTTTTTTCAGGATCTAATAATAATGAATAAAAGCAAAATTACTCTATAAGGGGAATAATGTCAAGTTTTCTTTTTTTCTTGCTGACTTTTGAAAATAGAATGTACCTTGGAATCAATGTTTCCTTTACAAAAGACTACATTGGTAGGGTTTGGAATTCTAATTAAATGTGACTCTCAAAGTAATTGTGCTCCAATACTACTGTTGGGATGAAAATAAATAGCATTTTTGATGATTTTCTACAGCTGTGTCCCTTGGAAAGGGATGTTACAAATAACAATAATTCTTAAGGATAATTAGTTCACATGTTCATTGCCACAGTTGGTGCATATATGTTTTAGCTTTTCCCCCTCATTCACAGTGTGTCACCTGGACATATTCAAACCTCACCCTTCTTGGAATACACCCCATGTCATCTCAGGTCTGTTACACAGGGATTTGGAGACTCCGAGAAGTAAGAGGAGGAGGGAGAAGACCTGAAGAACTCCTGTCACTGCAGAACTGCTTTATCAGGGGTAACGTCTGCCCTGGATTCTTCTGCAATATTCTTGCAGCTGGTGAAAATGTGGGTTGAGCTCTGTCTGGCTTAACTTGTGCCCTACATTCACAGGCCCCAGTGCCTGCAAGGCTCTGCCTCAGCAACCTTCTAGCACACCTACCATCCCCTCTAATGATCTGTGCCCAGAGATAACCATTTCCTTAGGCTGCTGTGTCAGGAACAGCTGCATGGAATGACCACACACATCAGGTGAAACTCAGTGTTTTGGAAAGATTCCTACAATGTGCTCTCTCCCCCAAAAGCACGGTGTACTGGGAGTCCTTCACACTGGTTTGTATCTCTTGTATTCTGGTAGAAAAGGTAGTAGCTACTGGGAAGCTACTTTCACAAGACAATACAATAATGAGCAGCATACTGCTCCATAAAAATGTACCTTTCCAAGAGTCTGGAAATGTCCCAGTGGGGACTGAGTTTTTAACATAATAATCTACCACTGACAGGCAGAATCTCATTGTGATAAGGTGAGTTTCTAACTGAATTATCAAGGCACGTGTAGTCAGCAATCTGTCTTGGGGCAACTGCTAACAACATTAACAACTCTGAACTGCTAAACCATCCTAGTACTGAAAAATCACATAAAGCAGCTAAGATTAGTTTTTTATTCTTCAAGACTTAAAGATTTCCTTAATTTTAAGCAGAAAAGAATCCCGATGAAGACATTTCAAGCTGGCTAAAGATGTTCATAATGGTTCTGTTGCATCATGCTTTGACCCTGAGCATGATGATTGGTTTTAGCTAGAAAAGACAGAATATTTCCTCAGAAATTGCAAGGGATTCTGCATTTGTGTGGCATTCACATTGCTTACCAGTTTTTCTTGTGCCGTGGCGTTTTCATCCTGTGATAATGTACAGGTACCTGCTCATTGACAGGGAAAAAAAGATGGTTAAACACTTACATGTCCCTCAATGCAAGACATTTTCTGAGGAAATCTTGTAGAATCATGAGCAGTTCTGAGGACAGCAAAGTATTTCTCCAAAGATCTGTTCTGTAAACTATAGATGAACCTCTTTTTTTTTTTCCTACAGCTACTTAACAGTACTGATTTTAGTATCTTCTTTTTTTCCCGGGTGTAAAAATGTCCATTATAAATGCCATTCTTTCTGCCATGCTTTTTTTTTTCTTCCTCAGGTGCTTAGACTTCAGTTTAGCCAAGCTTAACTTCGCTGTGGTGCACAGTAGATACATAATTTTGCCAGATAAGGCACTCAGCACTGAGCAAATCCATTCTCCTCAAGTTTGAACTTGCTTGATGGTTACAGAGAAAGTCCTTTTTTAACAATTTTATGAGAACCAAGTCCTCGAGGAACATCTTTCATGTTGCCATCTCTTACATGCTGTGGACAGTCACAGATGTTAAATATGTGATAATCACACCATTTCTGCCTCTGTCCAAACTTTTCTAAGAAATATTGTTTCAAACCTGATACTAAGCTTGGTAAAATTCCTGAAGACTTCATGCACAGACTCAGAAAGCTATTGATTGCTTGCCTAATGACATATTGAGCAATCTGTCACAAAGCAGCAGCCACACCTCCTGCTTACCTTCTTCAAGCAGAGACGGGCACTGCTAGTAGGAGTTACAAGTAAACCAGGAGTTTGGGCATTAATAGAAAATTACAAAAATCATAGCTGTGTCCTAATATTATTTTTTTAAAATTCTTAAATTAGACATTGTTAAAATTAAAAATCAGCAGTTTGGAACAACATTGTTTTCCTAACTTATTTCAGCATACATCAACATTTTATTATTAGAAAACCATCCCAAAACACTCGTGATCTATTAAGGAAACTAAACAGCCTCTGTTCCTGCGTAAGTAATCACATATTCTTTATAATACAATCCAAAGAAAGAAGGCCATGGCATAAGGCCATCCATAATGTATAATATGTATTTCTATGTATAAATATGAAGTTATTCTGTCAGTGGAAGTATAAGCATATAAATTCTATAGAGATAAGAGAAACAACAATCTCCTGAGCTGGATTTGCATATTTTGCAATCTTGCAGTGTGTATCTCAGCCTCTTCTATAATTGATTTGAAGCTGCTACAGCAACATTAAAATGTCAGAGACTTCAATTTATGTACCACTCTGCACAAACCTGTTGTCCAGTCACAGAAAGGGAGGCAGTCACAGCATGAGCTGTTCTTTATTTTGCTTGAAAACACCTTGCAAATAAATGCTTTATGGTTCTCAAATCCTCATGTTAATTATGGATAAGAAAACTCTCCAGACAAGGAAAGCATGAGATATGCAGACAAACCCAGCTCTCCTGAGGATGCTGAGTGTGCACTATGGTCACTGACCTGTCACTGCTGATTTACCTTTGGAACACCTTAATGTTTCTGTAGCAGCAGGAAATATATCTTCCGTGGGATGCTGTCAAGCTCAGAGATGTTGGTACCTTTCAAGTTTAATAACAACACGGTTTCTCACTCATCTAAAAATACTGGGATCTGATTTGTGGCTTTCGAATGGCCCATTCAATTTTTCAAAAGCCTTTCAGAAATTACTGGGTTTGTTAAAAAGCTGTGGTATGTGACAGCCAGCTCCACAACTCAAGGTTTAACCAAAGAGTCCTTACAAGCTTTAACCACAGGGAATATTTCCACACCTCGAAATTGAAGCATTTTTCAGGGAAAAAAATATGTAACTTACTTGGCAACTTTTCATTTGAGAGTGAAGACAAACCTATAAATGAATATAATATGGTTCATATTATATGTCATATATATAATATGAAAATAAACCTGTAATGAAATTTGTTTATTTCATTATGGAAATCTCATTATTCAGACCTAATTTAAGACACCTTTTTGGTTAATTCTTGAACTATGATAACACTTGTTTTTCTGTGTAGTTGATATACTAGAATTGTAGGCATCTACCTTACTCTTAACCAGGGGGTTACTGTGGAACAACAAACATTCCTACACTTTCTATTGTTCGTTTCAGAGTATTAATAGGAAATTTAATGAAACTGGAGGAACTCAATGAGCAGAGCCAAGGGAAATTTCCTTGAAAGCTGTGATTTCTTCTATACCATACTGTGAGAAAGGGAAGAATTATTTCATACAGCTGGGATGATTTTTATAACCTCAGAAAGGAGAGCTATAGAAATAAGGGATGTCATTCTGGAGGAATCACCACTGCTCATGTCATGGGGAGCGAGAGAGAATCTGGGGGTTTCATTTACACTCCAAATGTTAGTCTGGTTCACCCACGCTGGAAAACACCATTATGGAAAAATCTGTCTAGAGAAAGAAAGCAGATGAGATTTGTAAGTGAGCATTCTGGCAAAATGAGGCCCCTTCAACAGGCCTGTAATTTACTTGCAGATGAGAGGGGAAAATGAGGGAAGAGTAAAGAACTAGTAACAGTCGGGTTTTGATTATTAATCCTAACTCAATATGACTTCTTATTTGCATGTTTTTAAATGGACTAGAGCACTAAAAGCAAGTTTCCTATGCATTTTAAGTTTCTGAAACACTAGATACCTCATTTCTTTACTCACTTATTTGGAGAACTTCTTTGGTTCTTGTATTCTATTTGTTTTGACAGTTTTATTGCTTACTTTCTACTGAAGGGAAAGTAGCCTACACCACATAGAAATAAAAATATTACAGGTGACATCAGCCCCTTGAAGTTACAGCCACAGATTAGATGACAAAGGACATGGGCATAATTAATTTAATTCCAAAAGAGTGTCACTGGAATTACTTTTAGATTCACTTGAGTCTGTTGAAAAAAATGAATGGATGTTATCATGCATGTACTGTTTTTAAAGCATTTGTTGCTTTTATAGAATGGAAAACATATTTTTTAATAAAGTGAAATAAAAGTCTTTGATTATCAGTGCTATTGTGTTTATCCCAGTGTAAGCTTGAAATATGTTAAATTACTGTTTCTGAATCCTTGTAGGGATAAATTTTGCATAAATCACAAGTGAGAAGGTATAAAAATGAACTGTAGAAAGCTACTACAGATGACCCCCAGTGATGGAATAAATAGTTTCTAATTAAAAAAAAAAGAAAAGAGTATTACATACCTTTTCTAGATTGTGTGTAATATACCTGGCTGTTACATTCCTCTGGAGGAGAAAGAACAGTATCTGTGGCAGCTGGATCTTGCTGCTTTTGGATGCTGGAATAACAATTAAAATTAGTACATAAATAGAAAGGTATAAACAGTTGCATTTATTATATGCACTTATTTTGCATTCTGTCCAAAACCCTGCAGAACTATATAAATAAAAATATAACAAGACGAAAGAAAATATCAAGTACATATATTAATATAAACTATGTGGCTTCAGCCTACAGATTGCAGACTAAAAGCTGCTATAGAAATTACAGAAATAAATCAGATTTTCAGACTGGTGGTGTGTCTATTGGTCATTTTACTATTAAACAGTTCTGCATTTTTTGACAGCTTCACGCAAAAGGAAAAAAGCTGATAGATAAGGGGAAATAAATCACAGCAGAAAAGAAGATTACAAAACCAGACAAGATTGGCTTTTGGAATTTCTAGGTTGTTTTATTCTCACATGCAAGGTGCTTGAAAAAGAAGGGAAAAGAGACATGGCTCTTGGTCCCAAACACCATTGGACAGTAGTTCCAGTTTAGGAGGGAAGGCACTCACTGCTTTTGGCCACACCCTAACAACTCAGTGGAGCATCTTTCCTAAGCCATCACTCACACCATTCCCACCCAGAGACTAATCCTTCCTGCAGAACAGCTGCAACAGAAGGACCATAAGATCCACACAGCAAATAACTTGCTGTTCAAACAGTTTAGACTGCATGAACTCACTTCCACATGTTTTGTTTTAATTTTTTTTTCCCCCCCAAATCTTGGGGACCTCTGACTGCACAAAGCTCCAGTGGAATCCTAAAAAAGCTAAGATTATTGCTCCTTCATCACCTCTCAAAAGAGGATCATCATTTCATCCCTTGCAGAAGTGGAAGGGATAATCAGGTTTTAGAATTCAAGCATTATTGGGATATTAGGTAGATTTAAGTTAGCATAAGGGGGATTGTAATACCATAAGCTATAGGGTTTGAAAACCCAAGGAGATGTAAAACTGTAAGCCTCCAGCTGAAGGATGAAGCAGCAAACCCAGAAAAATGCGGACATCTGTAACACATGAGGAATGTAAATGAACTCATTGTAGCATAAATGATAATTGAGAACTCTCACTGATAATTCAGGATGCATGAAAATTTTAAAATTGGGCCTGAAGCACAATGTGGAGCACAATGTGGAACCCAGTGAAGTTTCTGACCACAGAAAAGGTTGGTCTATTTTCTTAATTGTTTGTAAGTGTCGCTGCTGCACTCCCTGCCTTTCCCAGTATTCTTTCAGTGGCACAGACAATCAGAGGCTGCCTTGCAAGGCTCCTAATAAAAATTACCTCTGTGTCTATGTGTGTGTCTTTTTACATAAGTGACTATGTTGAAAGTTTTCCTGTATCACAGTAATTCAGAAGAACAAACATTACAATATTAAATATAGGTTTAAGGCAATCTAGTTGATTTGCTCCCATTTTACTTACAGTATCCAAAATACTGTAAAGGACAAGTGAAAAGGCATTCACAGTATACACATTACAACTAAAATGTTTAGTTACCAGTGGAATGTTATCTTTTGGTCATCTTATTAAATCAATAATGTTTAGTAGCTGAACACCAAGCAGTTTATTTTCCCCTAAAGTAAAACCACATGGTAGAACTCAGATTAAAAATGGCCTAAAGAAAGGACTTAATCTGATTAGGAGATGACAGCTCCATCCCATATCAATTTACAGAAGTCAGAAGTGGTTAGTTATATCAGTTTTCCTTGGTTATTATGTTCAATCTTGAATAAATGAGGGGGAAAGTCTGTCTGTGCTCCTCACATGCAGTCATTTAATTCACTATTCTTTCCTGGTAAATCTCATTCATAGCACCCCTTTGAAATATGAGCGGTGATGCCAATTACCACAGGCATGTTGGCTGAATGGAACAGAGTTCATTTGACTGGGGAAAAAGTCATCAATGAAATCTCTTGTAATTCCTGTGTCCCTTACTATTTAATTCCTCTACTGTTTATTTTACATTTCCAAGGTAAGCACGCATCCTTTCCTCCCACTCATTAGTTCTCCACTGAGTCAGATCACTTCAAGAATATCCAAATTGATGAATGATGGTGTTGCCTTTTAAAAGCTAAAGAATCATAGAGTGAACAGCTTTTCTCATCTATAATCTTAATCTAATCAGATGTTCAATCCAGTTGAGGACAACACAAATTTAGGAGTTTATAATCCAGCAGCCAAACTGATAAATTGCTTGCAGTAAGGACATTTTATCATGCAGATGTCAATAATCTCAGAAATCAGCATTAAAAGAGAATAGAAAACTAAAATTAAAACCAGGGAGTTCATTGACTTAAGTCAAATTGTCATTTAAAACTGAGTTTGTTAAAAGAAAAGGGTATTATACAGAATTGTATTTCTCTTACTGATATTTTAAATTAAGCTGAAGTCCTGGCTTCAACAAGGTTTGGGTTTTACCTGTGGTGTACATTTACATCCATTCTTCCTCAATAACAGGCATTGGCCATCTGGCAAGAATTGGCAACTTGTTCAATTTTTGTGGGATACATTTGATTAATTACCTTCTCTGCTCATAAACAGTTTTCCTGAACAAACAAACACAACCTCTGTCTCATCCCAGGGCTTGTGCACTTCACTGTCCGGTGCACAAACAGCTTTAGCAGGTTGTTGCATTCTGAGCTGGAAGGTGCAGTTATCTAGCAGAAGAAATAAAGAACACATGGAGTTAATCATTGCTGTAGCAACTTAAAATAAAGTCTTAACTTAAAATCTCTTAAGTATTATAAACTAAAAAAAAGTAATCCTGGCGTATAATGACAGAACAGAGCACAGCAGTGATTTCCAGAGCAGATATATGTGACTCTTGACAACGTGGGTGACCCTGATGGCCCTGGCCTTGGATCTAGGCATTAAATGTAGTAATAACTCAGCCAGCATCAAAGCTGATACTTCATTCTGACGCACACACGAGCAGTCGACCTTTGCTGCTGCAGTTTTGTTATATTTTGAAACACTCACACTACGAAGAGAGGGGCGAGGATTCTCCCTCAAAAATCCTCCGAAGAAATAAACGTGAGAAGTTCACCAACGCAGCAGTGTAAAAGACAGAGGTGGTCAAAATACCAGAAAAGATGACACATTTTTGAATTGCCTCGATTTACAAGGGAGGCCCAGAGCTACAAATGCTTGTTCTTGTTCCACTTCATCGGTCACAGCACGTTCTGCTGGCCCAGGACAGATTTATCTCGCAGGTTTGGCCAGCCAGGTCAGACTTACTTTCTGGCACAACTCACCAACACTTCAGAACTGTAACTAGATGTCATCTACCAGGTGGAAAAAGACTTGCAACTGGTTTGTTTTTTTTTTATTTACTGGTAGCAGGCAACTTCAATCTATCAAAGCCTTATTTTATGGATCATGTGGATCAATCTTGCCCTTAATATAAAATAATCCCAACATTTTAAAATTTTCTAACTATTTAAAATAAGATCTTGCCACTTAAGGGCCTCCTTTAACTTCTAGTATAATATATTTAACCAAATATATAAAATAAGATGTTTTAAAGAATGAAAATGAATATGAATACACCAATATAGCTTGACTTAAAACTCCCTGAAGCAGGATGGAAAGGTACAAGACTTGGCATACATTTAGGGTAAATATAAAAAGCCATTAAGCTCCTTTATAGAATTAGATGTCATAAGTGATAGAAAACCTTCACTTGACAAGCATATCTTTGCAAAGAGGAAGAATTTCAGCTATAAGGAGAAATTCTACTGAAGACACTTTAATAAAAGGATGAGGGAGAAGAGAAAGCTTGAAGGCTGCTCTAAAACTGACCTAGAAATAAACAAGGTAGTGTTAGACACAGAAACACAGACAGAATGACCCTGAGAAACTATATTGGCAAGAGAGTTTTGCAACACTATCTAAACAAACTCGACCTCATAGTCTGTACCTCATAGTCCTTATGGTTCACTTCACCCTGGATTCCAGGGAACAGGACTGCATGATTTCTCTTAGCAAACAAATACTATTACATTTACTACAAAACAACTCTACATATGTGTCATTTAATATATATAGTGCATCACTCTTGATTCTTTTTCAGTTACTGTTACTGTAAGCACTGCTCAGCAGTAATGAAAACACCCCTGACTTATCAACAGTTTCCAGCACAAATCCAAAACACAGCCCCTATACCAGCTACTGTGGAAAAAGTAACTCTACCAGAGCCAAACAACATACCATGACAGTACTAAAGATATTTCCTTTTATTTCTTTTTCATTGTTGTTCTGGAAATGACATGATTTTTCATTTTGGGTCACTGATAGGTTGTGCACATTAAAGATGTACGAGATGAACCCAAGATAAGCAGACGACAATGAGAAAATCAGTTCTGACCATTTCTTCATTAATGAGATGATAAACATATATAAAATTAAATAGATAAATATAATATATAAGCAATTTAGAGAGTAGGTCTTTCTAAACAACGCAGTTAGAAACTCCAGTTAAATCCTCAACAGCCTGACAACACTACAGGAATCTGTGGAAATAATCTAATACAGAAATCAATCCTTGCCTCTCTGTGTCTTTTTTTGCAGTGGGCTTTGAGCTGCACAAGGTGCTCTGTCATACAGTGCACATCTTTTGGCAGTCAGATGGCTTTTTTAGCACCCCTACCTCTGCAATTATTTTTCCTGAGGCATAAGTTCCTTGGTTGGCTTTGTAAGCATTCAGATAAGCACAATTCCTCTGCCCCTGGTTGATCGTACAGACATCTCTGTTTGGGTGATGGCAGTTTAAGTAATAATGAAAAATTTCTTTGGAATTGCAAGGCTGAGCAATATGTCAAAGTGGCAAAAAATTCAAAGCATGAAACTATCACAAATTTCTCTCAGGATTTTAGGTTTGGTAAATAAAAAAAGCAACCCATTTTAAATGCTTCAGTAGTGTCTTTATAAAAACCAAGGTATGTAGGCTTTGGCTGACTTCCTGAGTGATATTTGATTCAGTTGATAAAGGAGTTGATTATGGCCAACAGATGGTCCAAATATTGCTTACTTAAAATGAAGATATTTTACTTTTCATTTATATTTCATGGTTAGATCTTTACACATATTATACCAGAGAAAACAGCTACTCCTGCCTTAATGCTCAATTTAAAAATTGCCGTTTTTCCTGTACATTCCATGTTCAGAATAAAAATATGCATTGTCCACAGTTTATGTTGTACAACATATGCTTAGATAATCTCTCCAGTCTGATCTTGAAGCATTACTTGTTATCTTCTGTGGGGCCTTATTTCATGATGTCAACACCATCAACAAACTGCATAACACGTCAACAAGCTACACGGTATTAAGGTTATTAGCACCAGTTGTTGGTTTGTTTTTTATAATCCATGTAATTTCAATACAGTTTTGAGGAAAATGTTTCCAAAGGCAGAATGAAAAGATCCTCTCCAGTTCTACTGCATGTATCCTATGTTAAGATCTGATCACATACCCTCTGCATGACCAGGTGCTGAAATATTGACTGCTTATCCATATGGATGAAGATCAGTTTTTCAATTCTGAATGCCTCTAAAGCAAACAGTGCCTCACTCCTTGCTCTTTTCATGTTTTGACAGTCAGCCTAAGGATTTATTAGCAGTGAAAGCACCAGGCCTGTTTTACTGTCCTGTATGAATGAATATTCATTCACGTGTCCATGTGACTGGTTTTTAATCTCTGTAAAGATCATAGTTCCTGAATTCTGATCAGTCCAAATATATTTACACCTAAATCACCTATTCCAGTCTCTTGTTAAGGCCTTCACAATGCAATCTAGCAGCTGTTGAATTTGCCTGATCAGTACCTCACTGGGGTCTTTAAAAAATCAGTCTTTGAAAAGCTCTTGAATAACATGAAAAATACTGTGTGAATCTTCAATGATGTAAAATGTGTATTGAAATACTTCTGTATATTTGCAATGAGTTTGATTTGTTCCTGAGTTTCTCAGTCCATCTGCCATGGGCTTTCACTACCACTGGATAGGGCTTCTTGTGTGAGCCAGTGTGACTCATTTAAAGGCTTTTATTCTCCTCTCTGGGATGGAAATAATGTATTTCAGGTTACTGAGCCTGAAATACTAAAAAGGGGATTTGTAAGGCAAAACTAAAGAGAAGTATTCAGGAATATAAAGCTCTAGCAAATGCTGAGATACCATTCTCTTCAGAACATGTAAAAGGAACAAATAATCTACTAATCCAACTTGTATCTGAATCAGTCCAAGGGTTCATATGTACAAAAAAATTGTTAGATGTTCAAGCAAACACAGCCTATGTCATTGTCTTTCCATATTCTGTTTAACAAGCCTTTTCCCACTATTCAAAGACATATTTTTGGATAAGGGATTGCTTGAAAATAACCCCAATTTATTTTCTTTATGTTGCCTGTGTTTTCTAATACTATCCTAGGAGAGCATCTATTTCATGATGACTGTTCAGGTATGCAGTAATAGACACAGTTTTATTTAACTCTATTTTTTGAACTCCTGGGTTTTTCCACACTGAGATTTATCTACTACACTTCATTATTGAAGTGCCTTACAGTTCCCTTGAGTTATGTTTATGTGTTTATAAGGACTGCAATGAATTCTACCCTTGTTTTTACAAAACTCAAACATCATGCCCCATTTGTGAAAATATGTAATTTAACTTGCCTTCTGATAGTTTGTTTCTTCAAAGTAGGCAATGCTATCCTTCCAATGCCTCAAAAGAGATTCCTTTTTGCCAAAAATCTGTGCAGGCAGAGCTTCATATGGCACAAAGGCTTTTCTAGGTAAAAAAATACACGTGCTCGAGTGCTAAATTGTGCGAAGAGATTTGGAATCGCAAAAATATTTACACCTCATAAAACCTTGCAACAGAAATTCCTAACTACCCTCAGAAGAGTGCACTGCAGAATGCTTAATGACATCAACCTTGTAGCTTCCTCCTTCTGAGTTTTGTGGCATTTAGGTCCGTCAAAAAAGTGTTATTTTCTAAATTAATGTCTTCACCTTTTTTCCCATGTGTCATAAAACTCATACAGTACATCTATAGCTCCCATTTCATATAATGATTGCATTAAAGATTCATATGGATTTGTACTAATCAGTTAGTATAACCGGAGCCATTATGGAAAATACCTTTTAAAAAAGACAAAAAGTGAAAAATAATCAAGTGTCCTCAGAAGTTCCAGAAATAACATCAATTAAAAAAATATTTTAAAGAGAAAAAAAATATCTATTTTAAATACTTGTATTACATTTACTTTTCTAGTATGACACACTTCCATCAGGCAGTGAAGATAACACCACCTTATTAACATGTACACCACTGCCTAAATGTAAATAAAAGGTTATGACAGTTATATCACAGAATAAGATGTCAATGAAGAAAATTATAATAATTATTAATTATAATAAATAATTATAATAAAGTAATAATCATAATCACCAGTAATACCAAAGCAGTAGGAGGTCACATTGCTGAATGGTCTGTGATGAAAAAACAGTAGGATGTGCACAATTACTTTCTCTCTGGATGTTTAAAAAAAGCCTTTGTACTAAAACTGAGCTGTATTTGGGGATGCAAATATTGTCAAGTCTGAACCACTACTGTTGTAAGATAAAGGAAGTGTACCATTGACATCTTACAGAATTATAGAAGAAAATCTGGGTAAATAACCCTTGTGAGATTTTTACTGAAACCCATGTAAATTCAACTATTCAACTCAAATTCCAGAAAAGTGAATGTTTCTATCTAGTACAGTGAAAATCTCATTTCCTCACTAGGGTTTTATAGTTGTTTGGTTAATTACAGAAAGAAGAAAAAAATTACTGTAATTCTTTGTGTAGAAAAAAACTTTATAGTTAGAAAAAAATATTTATTTTTTTTAAGATCAGGACTAGAACATAAGACTGCCTTTTGATATATGCCTTCAGTAATGTTTTCTGAAACAACCGAGGAGCCTCAAAAATGGATTTTGTTTAGGTCATGAATCTTAGTTTTCTAGATGAAGATGACCTTTGACGAATCAGAAATTACTTTGTGTAAGACCAGGAAACCCCGGAAATTAGTAAACCTGCCTAGGAAGCTGCTGAAGAGGGGACAACAGTGAGGATCTTTAACAAAGGAGAAAATGTCACCTTTTCTTTTGTACTCTCCATAAAACTGTTCAGCCATTTTGGTCTTCACCTGTCTGAAGGGTTTAAGGGTGATCAGATCTTTTTCTGATATACAGGAACCCAAACTGTTTTTATAAAGAGAACCTATGCATTTACCTCCCCCAAACCACTTTCTTGTCTGTCCATTTTGGTTATTCTGGTTATACCATATACAGCACAAAGGCAAGAAGAGCCAGCAAATGGAAATGGGAGAATGTAGTGTATATTCTGCCACCTGTTTGAGCTCCATATTGGCTATTTGTGCCTGTCTTACTGCACAGGAAAACTGTACTGCAACCAATCCTTTAATTTCTGTGTTCTTTAGGTTTTGAAGGTACCTTGCATTTCAATGGGATCAAATTTCATTTGTGATGTACACAGCAACCTTAATTCAAACACAATGCAGGGATTTGGGGTGTTAACAGCAACAACAAACTGCTAAGACTGACATCTTACCATGCTGTTAAACACACATAAGATGGAAACATACTGTGCAGTAATTAACAATAGATTTTTCTTAACAGAATATTTGATATTATAATGCAAAGTAAACGTTGCTTTAAAACCTTGGCTTTATCAGAGGGGAGGTTAAAAGACCCACATTTACTCATCTACCCCTTTCAGTGACAGCAGTAAGTTATTTGCAGTACTAAGATGGCAGCTTATAAATGTACAAACTTTTCTAGCACTGTAAAAGAGTTAAGTTATGGCTACAACTGTGTGAAACCGAATGGCATGTCCAAATGAAAAAAAAACCATTCATAATATCTCATAATTATTTTGTCAATAACAATTTAAAAAAATCAGAGAAAAAGCAAAGGGTTCCGAAAAGCAAAGAACAGCCCTTATCCCAGGGAAACAAAGCCTGGAATCTTTTGGTTTGAGAGGCAGTTGTTGGGGAAGAGTGGGCACTCCATGGGCAGCAAGAGCTTTCTGGGAGGAATCTTTGTTCGTATGGAATTTTGGGAGTGAGACTGGCAGTGTCAGTGCAGGGCTGAAAAAAGCAAACAACGGCTCTTATCCCAGGGAAAGAAAGTCTGGAATCTTTTGGTTTGAGGGGCAGTTGGTGGGGCAGCCTTGGCACTCCACGGGCAGCAAGAGCTTTCTGGTGTGGCACCTTTGGTCTGGGGGGAACCTTTGTCCGTATGGAATTTTGGGAGCGGGACTGGCAGTGTCAGTGCAGGGCTGAAAAAAATCAAACAATAGTCCTTATCCCAGGGAAACAAAGTCTGGAACCTTTGGCTTTCAGGGGCAGTTGGTGGGCCAGCCTGGGCACTCATGGGCAGCAAGACCTTTCTGTAGTTTGTCTGTCATTTGACCCAAACTACTTTTTTGATATTTCGTACTGAATCACAATACTTTTACTTTAAAAATTCATGTAGTGATAATGTTATAAAAACAATAAAACAGAAGATTTAAAATACGTTGGAGAGACTCGGAATTAATTTTCCCTAAGTCTGCTTTTTTATCATTATGCTTTTCATGAAGGAAATATAAAATATTTAACTACACAAATTGGTAGATTCTAAGATGTAACCATCATTATCATCCAAATTTGCATTACATACAGTCAAAAGAAAAATTTTGGATCTTTTCTTTAGCACACAAATCCCAGGATCTGGTTAATTCTGGAATTTGTATTCTTAAACCATAACCTAGTTAGCTCAGGTAGGACGTTTTCAGAGAAAATCCTAGATAAGTCAACAAGTCCTTATCTTGAACTTACAGTCCTTCTTCTACAACAAGATACACAAAACAGTCCTTCAAGTAACCAAGTCTCACACTATTAGTGCTAATACAAAGAATATAATCTGAAATTGTAAACAACATCAATACAGGAATTTGTGTCTAATTGAGCAATTAATTTTAGAATTAGTTATAATTCATAATTTCATACTGCACAATATTAAGGAGTCTCAAAACTTCTTTGGGGGAGTGAGAAAATTTGCATTTGAAACACAAGCAAAAACATCTTCTCTGCTACCAAAGGGGTGGAATAATACACTGCACATGTGCTTCTATTATCTGCACTATCAGTCTGTCATTATGACAGAGAATAACACTCAGAGCACACAGGATGTTAAATTCAGAGTTTGAAAATTGCAGTGCTGGGTTTGTTTGAAGTAATCCCAAATAGGGTTTACATTCCTCTTCTATAGCACATCAATACCAGACAAACCATTCAATGTTCTCAAATTAAAAAGAGATATATTTCCCCACCAGTTTTTCAAGTGTTTCTATTTCTCTTTTTTTTTTTTTGCTTTCCTTTTCTTCTTTTCTCTCTTCTTTGAATTTATTTTTGATACAGTGGATCGCAATTCTTTCCAACATCACAGCTTTGCACGAGATACATCTGCCTAACTTCTTTTCCCCCATCTATTAATTCTCCAGCATTTGTGCCACTCATTAAAGTCAGCTGAAGTGGATACATTCTTAGCCCATCGATTCAGTTTTCCTAGCAAAAGCATAAAAAAGGAGTGACACTGGCAGTTTTTGAAGGAAGGATGATATGTCAGGAATCCCTGCTGTTACTGCTTATACCCACAGAGTGATAACTACCACGTAATCGCCCCTTTATTATCACCTTCTATTGAACTTCAGCGTTTTTATGAGTGAGGTAAATGGTGTTGATTTTTGGACGGTGAGAATTCAGCTGCAGCAAGGTAACAGCCACCTAGGGGTGGACAAAGCAGGAATGAGCATTGGTTATGAACTGGAAGAAGAAACGAGGGAAGGGAAAGAAAGTATCAACAAGATAGGTGTGGATCTAATCACTATGAAGCAGAAATAGGGTTAAAAATATAACTTTTGGTGGAGATTTTTCAGAAGTTCGTGAGGAATTCAGGTGTGCAAAAAAATCACAGACAACAGCAAGATACTTGTTTTGGGGCATAAAAAATGGACTGAAGACGGAAGGCACTGAAAACCAAGGAGGTCACCAATAAAACAAGAAAGTGATATCCCTCTCACTGATTCACTCTTCAGGTCCTTGATATAATACAGTTTGTATCTTTTAAGGCGATGTTTTATTTCCTAAGTCCGTATAATTAGGTTTCAACACGTGCATAGAAGTAACTTGCCCTTCAGCTTTCCTCAGTCCTGAGGCAGCATCCAATCTCCAGGTCCTACCTGTGTGCATCTGAGCAGGCTTTACATGGACAGGCAGCAGAGAAACAGGAGCACAGGAGAAATCAGCCACGCTCCTTTTGTTCCAACAACAAGGTAGGTGGTTTTCACCCCCTGTTTTCACATTTAACCGTTCAAAGTCACTGACGAAGTCACAGGGGCCTGATTATTGTTGTGCCACTCTCGGGAGCCTGTTATAATAGAAACTACAGCACAGTTGGGCAGAAATATCATCAGTCTCTATGAAAACAGGTCATTATACATTCAAAACTAATGAGGAGGAAGAGATGAGCCCCCAAAAGGAACTGTTCTTCTTGTGCATAGCAGTCGTGTATTTAGCAACGATGGAAAAACTTCGTTTCTGGTCCTGAGTTGCAGGACTGACATCCATCTAATAATTAATGATCTAAAAATACAACTGTGAATATAACATGAAATTCCATTAGATTTTTATATTTGTTGTATCTTTTAACTGATCTCAAAGATTTATTTCTTTTTTCTCACTCTTTCGATTGACTAGCATATAAAATGGATTCATGATTCCAACAGCCTTCTTTTTATTCCAATTATTTTAAAGGCATTAGGAGCAATCAATCTTTACATACTCACAGATGTATCAAATAAGCAATAAAAATGATTAACAGTAATATCATAAAAATTCTTCAGAAGCCTGTTCTGAAATGTATATCATCTGGCATTCAATACTGATCAATTAATAATTTTTAAGTAGTCTGATATTTATTTAATATAACCTTTACATCAAATCTGATTTTCAATGGCATTTAATTAACCTGTGCAATGATGGCAGTTGTGTACATAGATTAAAAATTTGTAAAAGTAATGGTCAGTTAGGCAGCAACTAGTAAAATTTGTACATACAATTACCTTAATCATTCTTTCAAATTAGGCACATCATTGCTCTGGATGATGTAGAATTCTGGCCTTGTAAGTGTATTCCCTTCACCTTTTCACAAACATTTCAAAACAATATTTTTATATAATGCAACTCATTCTGGCCCAAAAAGAGCCTATTAAAATACATAAATAAATACACAAAAAAAGGAGTTAACTGAAACTGTGAGATTGTCTTTTTTACCTGCAGTGTCCACTGTAGTCACTCCTTCAGCAGCATCGCAGGTTTTAGCTCCTCCTTCACACTTGTCCCCTGAACAATTGTTCTTTTCACAGCCTGAGTCACTTTCATGAGAAAGACTACTTTTACCACCTTAGTTCTTATTCCTTAAACCCTTTTAACATGCCAATTACATCCTCTTCTGCCTGTTGGGAACAAGAAAGCATTTTTACATTTTTATTAATGTTGTTCCTATGTTCCAGTGTTTCTTTTAACGCACATTTTTACTCACATTACCTGTAAGAGCAATCTGTTTCTCAAAAAGAGGCCACCAGAAAAACTGTGAGTATAGGGGTTGGACTTGATGATCTTTTCCAGCCTAAATGATTCTATGATCCCATAACATGATGGAAGCTTGCCTTGCTAAACACAAACTGTCTCCACAGTGTAATTGCAGCAGCAATTCTGCAGTGATACAGTTCATGCAACACACACAGTTGTGACCAGCTCAAAATTAAGTGTTTTGGTAATAACAGCCACAGAGCATTGTCTCTGAAAAACAAAAGATTTGATATGAAAAAAAAAAGGATGTTGAATCCTACAGAAGAGAAAAGAAAGAGCACGTGGCTATGTTTTTGAGAGAATAAGAATCAAAAGGGGCT
Source organism: Lepidothrix coronata (assembly GCF_001604755.1). Lineage (NCBI taxonomy): Eukaryota > Metazoa > Chordata > Aves > Passeriformes > Pipridae > Lepidothrix > Lepidothrix coronata. The sequence continues at coordinate 1,045,477 of NW_016690313.1, read as the reverse complement.
TAAGAAAGTAAAAACATTTTAATTATTTTAGTTAATTAATTAATGAGCATTAAAAAGGTGAACTCAAGTTTTCTTTCAATTTTAGTTTTTGCAAAGTGGTTAAACAAGTTGAGATATAACAAAAAGTTGGTGCATCAGAAATACATAAAAGAACTTGAAAATATAGTCCTGGGTATATAAATCTTCAATATTGTGGATTAGTTTTGATTTACAGGAGATGCAAAGGGAATGCTGCTGTTAAAGTTGGACATCTTTCTGCGTTCACAAAAACTACTTTGAATTTCTCTTGTTACTGCAGAAAGATGGAGTTTTTCTCTTCACGGGTTCACTGACTAATTTAATGTATCTTCTGTCACGCTGCTGCTGTGGATTTCATCTCTTAAGGGAAAAAAGTAGAGAAAAAACCTACTAAACTGAACAGCAATCTATAAAACTATTGGCATTTTGAATGAGTTCAGTGTGTATCTGATTAAAGGCAAATGGTGCACACAAGCTGATGTTTTCTCTCTGTTTTTGAAGGACATAATGTCTGGGTTCATTATAATAATGCTAATCTTAGCCTCTGTGGCAGCATGCTACTCTTATTTGATGGTACTGTGACCCTAAGAGCATTCCTCATGTTGGGAAAGCTTTAAAGCAAAGAGCACTTCCCATATCTGTCCAACAGTCCACTATCGAATGGCGATGATTCATTTGCAAGAAGGGAAGAAAGTTCATTGAGATCAGTCTTGAAAGCAATCTGTCATCAGAGCAGCACATTAGCTTTCTTCGAATTCATTTGTGAGATTCCTCGCAGGAAATAGTGGCTAATAAAGTAAGGAAATGACAGAAGAATATTGAGGACCTATTAAAGCATTAAAACCAGTTCTTTCCCAAACACAATATAAAGGACAGCCTTAATGTCACATTAATTTTCTAAGCAACATTAGAAAGAGTTTGTGTTCATAATGCTGAGGCTTTAAAACACAAGCCAAAGTAACACTTTGGATTGTCATTCCCCTTGCACAGCTGGTGTGGCTGCTACAGCCTGGTGACTTTTCCACTAACGTAACATCCAGGTCAGAATCCCACACTCCCAAAAACAGAGCCTGGCTTGTGCTGCTCTCTCTGAACTCAAACCACCGGGTTGCACTTTTTTTAAAATCTTGCAGGGAGCTTTGAGGTCTGAACGAGCAGCTGAATTTCAGGCTGATAAAATGTTCTGTGGACTTAAAATATTGATTGCTGCATACAAACATGAGTCTTCAGAGTTTCTACTTTTCACCCAAACTTCCTATGAGAACTAAATTAGAAAAGTAGGTTTAATGTATACTTGTGGACAAGGAGGTGGAATAGGAAAGTTGTATTTAAAAAGAAAAACTGAAAAAACAAAGGAAGGGGAACTAGATAGAAAAATATTTCAAAGGAAGTATAAAGATTTGTTGTTTTAGGATTTTTAGCAGTTCATAATCTCAAATGATTCTCCATTCTTGTCCTTTGGGAATCCATGCTATCATCAATTTCATCAACATTTTCTGGCCAGGAGTATTTCTGTATTAAAAAGCAAGGATTTGCTTTATGTTTTGACTTGGCATGTGAATTGCTTAAAAGATAAAACAGAATAGGTATAACTATATCTTTTGCAAAGTGGTGAAATATATGTTCTGCAGTCAGTTCTTAATCTAAGGATTAATTTAAATATATATTTATAGGTACATGTGTGTGTGTATACGTTTTTTTCCCCTCTAGTAGTAGTACATTAACACATGAATATTCTTTCCTAGAAACTAGAGCCCAAGCCTCTTTTTCAGCAAGTAGCTAAATTAGCCTCTTCACCTTCCACAGACCTGTGTGCTGCATCTTTTTAAGCAGGTAAAATCCCTTATGTTAACAATGTTCCTTGGGGAGCATCTTTTCCCTCGTACTCTTTCACATCATATCATCTTCTGGGCTGAAAGGCCACGCAGTAATTAAACTCAGATCGTGACCTTAGCAGGGACAGGCTTTAGGATGTTTTTATATTTAAATTCTGGTTGTGTAAAAGAGGGTTTTTTTACGGTGTAATCTGCTCCTAAAACTAACATTTATCCATAAGCGATACAAGCGCTGAGTTTCTGAAAAACTATTTCTATGCTGGGTTTCAATAACTGTCAATATATGATTTAAAATTCTTTTAGAGAGAGATACAGTATCTAACTCTCCTAACACATAAGAAAATATCGCCATCTCTTGCTCCTTGCAGTAAGTGCAGCTGCTTTCTACAGTCCCTGTTCAGCTGATTTCCATCACCCTCTGCACACCTCTGCTGTTACAAGAATTCCAGTGTTTTTCAGAAAAAGCTGGACTCACACTAGAGAAGCTTAATTTCAATGAACTTGAGTGGTAAAACGTTGAAACAAGAGTAAAGCTTTTCTTTTGCAATAATAGGGTTTGGTAACGATTTGTGGAATTATATCGTTGAACAAAGGATGATCTCTAAAATTGTTAGAGATTAAGTTGGGGTGGCTGCTGAGAAACAAAAAATCCTTGACTTACCTTGATGCAATGGCCTGAGGTGACTGCTGTGGAAATAGCTTAGAATTTGCAATACAGAAGAACATGGAAAAGATTACAGTCTTAGTCTCCTTCTAAATTTCTAATACATACTAAGAAAGGCTATTATATTTTTATGCTTCTATTTTTTTTTCCCCACACAGATACTTAGGGTCACAATTTAATCTTTTAGTGACCAAAAAAACATTAACAAAACGAAAAATTTCATGCAAAACAAAAATCCTTTAACTCCAAATAAGATGTATGGTGCCTACACCTAATTTATTCCTATTAGCTTGCATATTTCTAATTTTTCAGGTCAGGTTGTGTTCTTGTTTTACCAAAAAAAGTCACACACAAGTAGTATGTGGTACAGGAGGCTAAAGAAATTTGGTTGCATTTAGGAAGACTGTGGGTCTTTCAAACTTAACCATCTGCATTTGAAACTTTGAATTTGAATTCTTACAGACATGAATCTGATGGGAATGAGATGGAGCAAACTAATATTCACTAGAAGAAGAAAGCAAAAATCTGTGATCAGTGCAAATTTACCCTGTTCTCTCAAAAGCACTTCTTACTTTTCTTTCGGTTCTGATTTTCTGAATAAACATCTCCTGCTTTAACTTCCCCATCCTTATCCTTACCCTTCCTGTTCTTTCTCAGTCTTCTGATAGTTCCCAATACCAAATCATACCTTATTTCACTCTCTCTAGTTTTAATCTATAACTACTTGAAAAAACTTATGGAAATTACAAATAGTCCAACAGCAATGCCAGCTTGGTCTCGTTACTTTTTGTCCATAACGTGCCATTTCCAAAAGCCACGAGCAAAATTCCTTGTTTATAAATATAGGCAGCACAGTCTCATCACTGTGTCCACAAGGCTTTGACTCCCAAAGGCTGAATTTATGGATGCTCATTTACAAACAGCAAAAATGGGCTTCCTGTTGTGCTTTGTCCACTGGGCTCTGAATTACTGCAGTAACAACAGGTAGACTGGCCTCAGTAGCATAAAGCCAGTTTTTGTGTATAGTATAGCCACTGTAGAATACCATGATAACTTGTAACCAATTTGTATCTAACATTAAAGCATTTTATATATCTTTTCTTCTTATGTTAAAATTCGTGGGTCACAGCTGCTAGTATGGAGTTCCAGACTACTTACAAATAGTATTTGGCAAAAATGAACTTGTATTATCGTGTAAAAATCAGTATGAGTCTTACTTGTTGAAGGCACTTGGATACTTTTGAGCATTTATTCCAACTTTATATTCTCCAGAATGCTTTCTGAACTTTTAAGGTGTGGTTATGACTGTACCTTTTTTACTTTGCCTCTATCCTAAACCTCAGACCTGAAGACCGACTCTGACACAGATACTCTAGCAATATGACAGGATTATTCTAGGTGTACATTGTGAAATCTGTATCTGTTTCACCCACCCTCTGAAGTACTTTCATCCCAAGTTTTTGCTGTGCCTCTACTCTGTTGACATCCCTACCTTCTCTCTTATTTATGTTATGGGAGTTACACATGTGTTTCAAAGAAGGTGACTTATATGCTATGCACAGCTTTCCACCATGGTCTGAACATTGTTTTTCAACTTGCAGAGGAACATTTCTGAAACAAATGCTCATTTTACCATCAGTGTAAAGAAGAAGCAGACATGTAACATAAGATAGCACATCAGAGTCCTGATCAGTGACAAGTGCTGCCCCTCAGGGATCTGCTTTGGGACAATTATTTAATATCTGCATTAATGACACAGAGGGATCTAGTGCACGCTCAGTAAACTAGGAGGGGACACCAAGCTAAGTGGTGCTGTTGACACTCCTGAAGGACAGGATCCCATCCAGAGGGACCTGGACAAGCTTGATAATTGGCCCATGGGAATGTCATGAGGTTTAATAAGACCAAGGTTAAGGTGCTGCACCTGGGTCAGGGCAACCCCCAGCATCTATCCCGGTTGGGGGATGAACAGATGGGGAACAGCCCTGGGGAGAGGGACTTGGGGGTGCTGGTGGATGAGAGGCTGGACATGACCCAGCCATGGGCACTCACAGCCCAGAAACCAATCCTGTCCTGGGCTGCATCCAAAGCAGGGTGGGCAGCAGGGGAGGGAGGGGATTCTGCCCCTCTGCTCTGCTCTGGTGAGACCCCACCTGCAGTGCTGCATCCAGCCTGCAGTGCTGCATCCCAGCACAGGAAGGACACTGATCCATTGGAGAGAGTCCAGAGGAGGTCACTAAGATGATTAGAGGGATGGAGAACCTATGAGGAAACACGGAGAGAACTGGGATTATTCAGCCTGAAGAAGAGAAGGCTTTGGAGTGATCTAATTGTGGCCTTCCAGTAGCTGAAGGGATCCTACAAGAAAGATGGAGAGGGACTTTTTACAAGGGCATGAAGTGACAGGACAAGGGGGAATGGATTCAAACTAAAAGAGGGTACGTTAAGATTAGGTATTATGAAGAAATTCTTGACTGTGAGGGTGGTGAGGCAGCAGCACAGGTTGCCCAGCAAAGTTATGGATGCCCCATCCCTGGAAGTGTTCAGGACCAGGTTGGATGAAGCCCTGAACGACCTGGCCTAGTGAAAGGTATCTCTGTCCATAGTAGGGTTTGGAACTAGATGATGCTTAAGGTCCCTTCCAACCCAGGCCATTCTATGATTCTGTGAGTCTATGATTTGTACCATAGCTGAGTAGAAGTCAGTCTTCTGGTTTTCCACTTTTATCAGTATATGAATGGGTTTTCTCAGAATATATGAGACTGTTGATGTTTAAAAGCATTAAAAATTCCTTTTAGTAATTATTTTTCTTGCTTAGATGTTACAAAATGCAGACTATCCTTATTCATTTCTTTATTCAGAAAACTTATTTTTCTATAGTGAAGAAGGGCCATGTCATTTGGGCTAAAATGTAAGATACATTTTTCTTCAGCTCATCAGTAAAGTTGCATCATTTATTTGCAGTTTTTTCACCCTTGAATGTAATGATTTATTGTCTCAAAAGCAAGGCACAAAGAATATCACTATCTGCTTATTAATTTAATATGGATACTGTTTATGACTTAACCTTTCAGTTCCCAATATCTTGCAAGGTTTTAGCATGGTAACTAGTCAGTAATGTCACATCAAGTGGGAAGTCATCCATGTGCTGCTGTGGACACCAAATAAATTGTTTGAGGAAAATGACCCAAGCTAAAACATGTAAATGCAAACCAAAAAAAAAAAACCATGCACACAGGCAACAAGAAAATAATAATTAAAAAAAAAAGAAAGAAATTTAAAAAAAAAAAAAATTAAAAAAACTCCCATGGTAGGAAAATTTCACTATTCTAGTTTAGAGAATAGACCTACAACAGTTGGACCACTAAAAAATAATTGGAAGTGGGTGATGCCAGAGCAACAGGGGAGTGAGTCCAACTATATCCTTATGCCTTGATCCTGCTCATATTCTATGAAATTTTTTTTTCCCTTGACATGTGGGTGGATCCTGTGCCTAAAGCAAATGTTAAGGTAATACAAGAGATATGGAGGACTATTTTAAGTAACCTTCTAAAAAAGGAAATTCATCAGCTTAACAAAGAAAATGACAACAAAGTCAAATGACTCCAGAATCCTTCGAAGTCAGAGGTGCAGAAGCTAGAACAATTCATTAATGCTCCATGCAGGAGGATCTGAATTATTTTAAGAGCACTGTATTTGCATTTTAGATATAGCAGAATGAACTAATTATGAAATGTATGCATCAAAGATTTCAATTTCAGGCTTGACTTTACTTTGGAGATTAATTTTTTACTTTATCATTTTTGCAGGCAGTTCAATGGACAGCCTTATTTGAATGTTACTCATTGTTCAGTGATGTATGAAGTGTATTTAATCAATGTGAAGGAAGTAATATTAAACTATTATCAGAAGCATCAAATGTTCCAAAAAATCTCAAAAGGAAGGTCAAAAGGTAACATCTCTGCTAACAATATGAGAAACAATATATTTAACTTATTCAATGCATACAAGTTTTTCATGGTATATACATTATCCTTTTTGCACATAAAATGAAGTGTAAAATTTGGGGGTTTATCCCCTTGATTAAAAATACCATATGTAGAGTGGATCAAATAAGTTTTCAAGGTTTAGTAGAAGATACTTAAATATTTTAGAGTTGATGTGTATTTTAAAGGGTTTGTATAAAAACCTTTGACAGAAAGTTCTTGTGCTCATCATTAAATCACTTGTCACTGTGGTATTTACTACAGAATAAGGTAATTGCCAATAAGGACAGTTATTCCAATAATTCCCATGTTTCTGTGAGTATTACAAACACCTCTTCATTAAGATTCAATAATAAAATCCTTAATAAAACCATCCCATGAGCCCCTAACTTATAATTTTTAATCTTTTCAGGCCCACCAACACTGCAGACTTACCCTCAGTGGGTTAGGTTAGTGTGGAAGGCACACTGGGCCAGCTGCCCAAAGAGGGAAAAGTTGCTGCCCAAAGGAACCAGAGCTATGACAACAGGCAACACTTCTGTAACAAACTTGGACTGGAAATACTTATTTTCCATACTCACTCCCTCAAACTCATGGATCATATAAACAATAATGGAGTAAGAAATATTAAAAAAAAAAAAAAAAGGAAACTTGGACTTTCTATGTCAAGGAAAGCATCAACTCCAGTTCAGAAATCCAGAAGTTACTTCTGAAATGAGCAGAAGGGATTTGAAGGAAGAGATTATGTGAATGCAAGCCAATGACAAGGTAAGATATGCTCAAAGGGCAACTTTCAATGTCTGTTTGAATCAAGAAATGAATTCATCAAATACTAAAAAAGTGGTGACTTTTGCACTGGTGGCTTTTGGAGTAAGCTACTGATTAAATTATGGATAACTGATTTTTTTCTAGTTTAAGATGTACTCAAAGTTAATTGTGTTCAAAGAAATTAATTTTATACCACTACTAAAATGAATTACTGACTCCTTATTGTCTTTTTACCACATTTGGGTTATCTCTTCCAGTAACAGCTGATAGCTTTGCTTTTGTCTCTCCCTCCATTACATCAAACTTGCATTTTCACAGGCATAAGGCAATAAGACTTCTTGACTGGGGACTTCTGTAGGGAATGGGCTATTAAGAATGAGCAGTACTTCAAGTGGCTTGTGAAAATGCTTTCAGTGAGAGAGCAAAACATTACTTTAATTTGATAGATTTGCTTCAACAAACCTTCTCAATTTCTGCTTTGGCTTATTAGCATCTTGCAGAGATGCGTATATTTAAAATTAACCTCACACTAGTATATCGTAAATGTTTATAGAGAGCAGTGACATCCCCATATACAAAAACACACAGGCTGACAAAGGAAAACATTTCAAGCTTCTTGACCTTGGAAGCAATGAACATGCAAGACCATCTGAAGCTTCCAAATAAGTATTCCACGGGATCTGTTGCATCTTATGTGTGACCTTCGTTCTGCAAGCACAGCAAACGCCTTTTAAACATCACTACCATTGTGATGGTTCCCTTGGCTTGCAGAAATCAAGCATAACTAAGACTTTTCAGGATTAGGATTTTACTGGCTTGCAGAACACTTTGCCTTCTAATTTTATGAGCGGAGGTGAGTGTACAACATCCCTGCTGGAAAGTGCTATTAGAAATGCATCTGGCTATTTTAAGCAGTTTTTGATGTGACTGGCATTTCCCCCCTTCTCAATGATTGTTGAGCACACATAAATTATTGCTGTCCCCTTTCCTTTCTCTCATGTGATTTTTTTTTTATCTCTATTTCACTAGATGTGAAGGCTACTAAAACTACACAGCCTGACGTTAACAGTCACTTACTGAAGCAGATAGCTTTTGATTCAATTCCTGATTAATTATTTTGTTGAGCAAGGTTAATCTATCACACTTGGATCTAATACAGTTGTAAAATTTTGCCATTTAAAGTCCAGTTTTGTCACCCTAAAACACTTCAAGTTGTAATTACTGATTGCCAGTTGCAACAAGAATGTCAATGTGACTAAGAATGGAGCTATATTCTTCAGGCAATAAAACCACTGTTGCTGTAATTTAAGACTACTGGGTGTATTGCAAAAAAAAAACCATATAAAGTTGGGGTATGAAAGGATATCAGTGGGCTAAATTCATACTCTGCTGAAAAAAATGCCTCTTTTTGTTGACTTTATCTGATTTACTTGTGAACATTGATGAAATAAACAATGGAAAAAAGATTCTCTAGAAAGCTAAATACTCAGTACCATGATGTTATGGAAATAAGTCTCTGAAGACTTGGTGTTTCAGCATTAGAGGTCAGCAGAACAAATTCTAAAGCTTCATTTTATTTCCTGTGATTTTTCATTATCAAAGAATACCTTGATTTATTCTTTTTCAAATGGCAACCTTCACACAAAATGTCTGCACAGCAAATTAAACCTACTCTGCTTTGTTAGATTTAGCATAAATGAAACAAATTACCATAAACTCTACTTCTTGTGATGCATTTACCTCATCAAATTCTCCATTTGGAAGTATGGACACAACATGCATGTTACCTTGTTCCACGAGGGATTCTCTGCTTTGGAATGTGTCCACTGGCCAGGTTCCATTGTCCCTTCATGCTTCTCCCCTCACACCCTTCTGAAAATATAGTTAAGGGTTAGAAAATTACAATGGAAGATGATTATTAAGTAGATAAGAACACAACCTGAACAACAATCAGGTGTAATAACACCCTGATTCTGCAGCTGATCACATGAACATGAACTTACTTCCAAAAACATGTCACATTTTGATCTAGGTCTACCCTTCAAGCTTTGATCTTTGAGCTGCACTTTAAACAGCTACTCGACTTTACAGCCCACTGAGATGGGAAAATACACAACACATTAAAATAAATGTTCTTGTGTTGCAGAGGAAATGTGAAAGTAAGTGTGAAACAGTAAATATTAAAATGTATGGTAGATAAAATGATAACTGGTACGTGTTATCAGCTAGAAGTACCACCAAACACAACTTAAAAATACCACAATGTACCTGAACTACAGTACCTATTTAAGAAAGCCCCCTCCTTCTTAGATACACAAATATAGAAATGATACCTTCATGAAAGTGTACCCAATTCCATGTATGTGCCTAGATTTATATTTGATTTGTTACTTATATGATTTAACAGGTTGTTCTGCCAGTGTTGTCTTATCATGTCAGCTATACTGACCCTCTACAGGCAGATTCAGTAGATTAAACTTTTGCTTCAGGTTCTTTGCTATATAGATCTCAGGTTGATGAAAGTTCATTGAATGTTAGATGTACCTCAGTTACTCATCCTGGATCACTTTGAAAGCCCTGGAATCAAAGCTGATGTTGAAGCAGATTTTTCTTTGAGATATGTATTTCTTATTAATAGAGAGGGTTCCTTGTCTTCTGTAAGTTTTCCCAAAATTCTACAGGTTTGAAGAGTCCAGCTTTTCCTCACTGAAATATAACTTAGATATAGAAGAGTTTCAGTTAAATCCTTAGAAATTATAAGATCTTCAAATCAAGATATAATTTATCTGCAACACCAGACATTCAAACTTTTTAAATGAAGTCTTAGAAAGATGTAGAGGAATAAACAGATTTACAGTCAAATTATCATGTTAGTTTAACATCTCATGTTTAAAACAAAAGACAAACTGAACTAAGGGATCTTCAGAAAACATCAATACTTTCTGTTAGTGAATATGAAATTAAAACTCAAGAAGATCCCATACACTTGCCATGGCATTTACATGGGATGAAGGAGTCAAGGGATGTTCCCAGAACCCCCTAAAAGAACATTGCAGCACTGCAGATCAAACACAACAGTTGACAGATGCTGCACTCTACTAAGAAGCAGCCACAGCTTTTGTGCAACTTAGGTATAAAAAAAGAAGTGAACTTTTGTGATTATATTTTTATTTCTTTAGTTTTTACTTAACAAAACAGAATGAGATTTCATTCTGTTCCATTTTCTGTTTGTTTTTAACTACCCACTTAGCTATAGGTCAGAATAATTGGAACTGGAGGAGTAAAAGAAATCTTTTCTGGATGCAGAAAGAAATAATTGAAAAAGTGTGAATGTAGTTATCCTATTCATTTTTAATTGCATTTGATCAAATATCTTTCAAAATTCAGAAAAGACTTGCTACCTTGGCAAGAAATGAAAGTCAACATTTGAAATGAACATAAAACCTAATCCTCAGAAAAAAACACTTGAAGCAAATGAATTTGAAAGTGACTGTAGTCCAATTCTCCTCAGCAGTTTGAACATTGCTAACATTAGAGCCAAACAAGCATAAATTGACTATGTAAAAATAAAATTTTTACAGAAACAGAAAAGTATCTGTCTGTGGAAGGACAACTGAAATACAACCCTTCAATTTTTTCGTATACAGTGGGTATATTCAAGCTTATTATATTCAAACATATTAGATTTCTGGTGGTTCTTGATAGCAATATATAAAGTGTACATTATCATACTGCAGGCTCTGGTCCGATGGACAAGAAAGTGATCCACGTGAGGTTATGAATGCTGCACTGACCTTTATCATGTGGATTAAGTGCTTCAGTTGATTGATTCATAGCTTGACTTTTAAAGAACAACCCACTGAAATCAATGAGAATTGACATAGAAACATCTTTAAAAACTAAAATAGTCCAAGCAGCACTCAGCTGAGCATCATCGTTTTGGTGCAGGTGGCCAAGGTGAGGACCCAGGTCACCAACTGCAGTATTAAATTACTTTTTCTTTCTCTCTAAAGAGTCTACTCATGAAGATGTGATTTAGAAAGCCCTTTGAAACACTCCTTGGAGTTTTCTTAGAAACTGTTCTTGCCTATGCTGTTGTCATGAGTTAAGGTGTCCCTGGTATGCCAAACTGGTGACACTTAACTACACCTAACTCATTCCTATTCCCTTACACACCTTTACTACAGTACCTGGAGGCTACAACTTTTGCTTTAGGAACATTGGAGAATTTCACTGACAAAGTGCACAGGAAGGAACAGAAGTCCCCAACTTCTGTGAGGAGATTTTAATATATATGCCTTAGGTTCCAATGTACAGAAAGGCAGAGAGGGCTTTAAAGAGTGGGGGTGCTGGAGACTGCCAAACTCTGATGGTGTAGACATTTACTGTAGGAAGCAGTGGTCACAAACATGGTTAGAGGGCAGTCCTGTGGTTGTTATCCCAAACATACTGTGGAAAATAAGTGGCATTTATCATCACATCCCTGAAAGGGGAATATGAGAGTCTCTGACCTAGTTGTTTCATTTCAGGAGACCAGCAAGAGTTGCAATAGGGTTAAACAGCTGCATCCTCAGCCCAGACAAAATGAAGACTGATCCATGATCCTGACAGTCTTGGAGAAATCCAAGGGTCTACATGGCTGTACAGTGAAACTCAGAGATTTAAATGAACCTTGCAAGTTACTTGAATTATCTGAAGCTATTACGTCAGTTATTAGTTTATGCTCATCTTGACAGCTAATTGTTTTTATATATTTATCTTTGGGTAGAAGATGTAGGAAAGTACCTAATACAACCCTTCACACATGTATTTTATATCATAACCAGTAACATTAGATCCAAACAATACTCAAATCTGAATTAAATGAGAAAAAAACAGTTAATTACTATTCTTATCTTGACTTAATCTATTATAACTCATAGAAAAAATCTATAATCTTAATCTTGATTTAAGTTTTTGATACATGAGTTTATATGGTGTCCTACAAAACTGATGAGATGTAACTATCTTATTTGAGCAAGATTAGGTAAATCAGTTACAGTTCATAATCAGAAAACAACATGGGTTTAAAATTATCCAAAGAGATAACAGCGAGTTAGATCAAAATTAGTTATGATGACTGTTATAACTTGCACAATTGAAAAAAAAAAGAAAATTACAATATACCCACCAAAAAATCATGAAAAGCTTAATCTGGTTTTGAGCCTTTTAAAGCACTATAACATCATATAACAGCTCCCACTCCTTTCTTATGCTAAAAAATAGTCTGTTGGGGTGTGCATCAAGGCACAGAAATTCACCTAATTCCTTAAAAAGGGACAAACTAATTACCTGTGCTGGGTTCAGTACACGGAACCAAGACTGAAATTCATAATAAGAATCCATAGCAAGCATTTAAAAGGGTAAAACGCTGCAGATTGCAGTCACTGCTTCTCTTCATATTTCTGTTGGATCTGGAATCACTGCAAAATAATATTTCCCAAGCTAAGAAGAAGTTATGCTTTGTAAATGCTTTATTCACAGGACTCAACACTATTTCACAGTCATTTTCTGTCGTGTCTGAGGAGTTAATGTAAACAACACTGAATTTGCAATTGTTTGTTAACCTGGTGTTGGAGTAAAAGGTGTTGTAAAAAAAGAGGCAATCTTTGTTTCTGTTAGGAAGCTGTTGCAGTGTAATCCTGTGAGTTTTAATTCCCTGAACCAAGTTATGCATTGCCCCCCTTGCTCTGACTCAGAGCACTGCCTGCAATGTATCAGCCACTCACTGATTTACATAAACTTTGTCAGTCGGAAATTAGTCCTTGTCTTTATGTCCCTTCTGTTCCCAACAGCACTAAAAAGAGATCCTCAAACCAAATGTTCACTAGCAATGACTGTACTTCGTGGTTCAGGGAAGTTCCTGCCAAGTTTTCTGTGGTGTTATTAACGAACACATTAACTAATACTAATGTATTAATGAACATATACCAAAAAGTCTGTGCAGAAAACCCCATGAAGGTGGCAAATTTCCACACCTGGTGAGCTTTCAGAGCCAATTCATGAGCCTTGCGTCTTACAAACTAAATGCTGACATATTTTAAACTATAACGAGTTAATGACTGACATAGTGACTGAATATATGCAAAACAATTTGGTATCAGAGCATTTTGTACTGCAGAATCTCTTAGGTTTGCAGTGTCCCCTACCACCGAGGGTTTAGCTGTCCAATTCCTTGCAGGCAGCACTAGATGGAGACAGTGATTCACACAAAGCTTCCTGACAGACACTTTTCTCTCTGCTGAACCAGTTACTGCCAGCAAACAAGATTTCATTTGGTGTATTCAGTTTATTACAGATTGAAGGGTTACAAATGTTTGTGTCTTGGTTTGTTTGGTTGGTTTTTTGTGGGTTTTTTTTTTTAGGATCCATCTCAAAGAAAGTGAAATAAAATTACTAACTCTTTGAGTAGCTGGCAAGTCTCCCTGAATCTCTTTCTCACACATGTATGTGTAGGTAAATCACAAAACTCAAGGCAAACTATAAACAAAGTATCAGAATTTTATTTCCAGTCTTATTATATGTGAAATTCATTTAGCAACAGTAACTCTGATCATATTTGTATTTGAGACACTAGAAAAATCCTTACCTATGCTTTGAAATTGAGAGTTCTTTTGAAATTCCTGGAAATAAAAAAAAATAAAATCCATACGTGTTAGTTTACTTTCCCCACATGAAGTCAATATATTGATCCTACCATGGTGTATTTAATTGTCCTTACCACAGAACTGTTTCCCAATTAGCAGCTAGAGAGACTTCTCACACAGCAGTCAGGAACAGTGATGGATATCACACATCCCATCCCTTTTTTTGACTTCCTATGAACTAGTTTTGGACAGTTAAGGGATGCTAAAAGAGAAAAGCCAACAGGGAGAGATAATTCGTGCAACTAAACTACTGCCAAGAGAGCACTGTGCACATATTTCAGGTTAAATTTCAAGAAGTGGCTGGTGATTTAAGAAGATATATGGCATCAGTGTGAGACAACATAATTAGCAGAAAGTAACTACACAGTACAGTCTGCAAATCTGACATGTTTGAATTATAAAAAAGTTAAAAATCAGGCATACAGTAAGTCCTTTTATTTAGGCTGCTGTTTAAGACAAAAGCAGTTGGAGTCCTTGTGCTGGTGCACTGTCTCCCAATTGTCTGAAAGATGGGACCTCCTGGCAGAGACGTTGTTTTGACTTAAAAATCATTTAAACACACTGAACTGGAGTGTGAGCTGATTTCCCAATGGCAATCAAACTTCGAATTCTGACTTTGGCTGAACCTAGCTGTAGCTGACTGCAGTCTATGCAGCCACGTTGGAACGACACATCCAAAATGATCCTCCTGCAAACATCTGCTCCAGTTAGCAGTGCCCTGGTAGGCACTTGGCAAATTGCACCAGCAGGCTGCTGATGTGGATCACAAAATGGCTGGAATTAATACAGCCTGGGGGGATTTCTTTGGGTTTGTTTGCACTGTTGCCTCTTTCAAAGGCAAAGAGAAGTATTAGTACTGCAGAATACTGCGCTTCTACCGAGCTGGGAGAAGCTGTTCCTGACTTTTATTTAACATGACAAAGCTGAATTGCCTTCACCTGTCTGAGGCCAAGTGCCCAGTTATCTCTAAGAAGTAAATGTACTAAAATTTGCTGATTTATATGACACAGAGCACATCCAAACTAAGAAAACTCAGGGTTGTTTTTCAAGCAACCAAGACAGCAGTTCTCAGAGAACATGAGGCTGTGGTGTGCAGGTGTCCTACAGCTCTCTTGCCTAGTGTGAGGGGTACAAGAGTTGGGCAGGTTGCCTGAGGGTCAGAAAGTCAGTGTCTGAGGTTAGTCAATACACCTTGACCTCCCTCGTAATCATTCACCAAAATTAATATAATTTACAGCTGGAAGTAAGGAACTTCTGCAATTTATATGGTCTTCCATCTGAATCCATCTAAGTACTCATGGTTTAATCAGGATTATGAGTTTTTCTGGCTATTTTGGAAATGAGCAGGCTCCTACAAGTTGGAATGTATTTTTCTTGCTGTTGTTGTCTTTAAGACATATTATCACTACTGACATTTATCCTGAAAAACAAATACCCAAGCATACCTGATCATATGAAATGGACCAAAGAGGACTTCTGAAGGTTCCAGTCAGGGCATGGAGAATTCGTGTTGATAGTTCGTGATTCATACCATAAAAAATCCAAAATGTCCTTCCAGAGTATTTTACCATCAGTTTATTTCAGTCTTCAGCTCCTGGTAAATGAACAAGAATAACAACAAAATAAAATCTAGCTTTTTTCTTACTTCCATTTTTTTTCATTGGCTCATTCATGTATTTCACATTTCATGTAAATAGACTTATCACTAAAAAAAACTTGAATACAGTGTTACAGACTGAGGAGTTTGGGAGAAATAGATGGATACCTCTATTCAGCTACCCACCTACACTAAATGGTTTCTTATATTCAAGCAACTACAGTGTATTTATAATTCTCAGTGATTTTGCAGTGCCAGAGTCCCCGTTGGACCTTGTAGCTTGTGTTTGTCTTTTTTTCAGCTTGTTTCTGAATTATGGCTGTGCCTGATGCACTCACAGTACCTTCTTTTACTCCCTTTTCCAAGAGGAGGAGGTAATTACATGCAATCTGTCTTCCTGGGAATAATAAACTTCCATCAACCATGCCAGGTATGTATATTCACATCAACCAGAGGAAATGGGGGATGAAAGACCATCAAAGGGTCCATGATGGGGTATGAAGAGTATCAGGGTAACCACGTGCTTTGGACCTGATTTTGCTGACTGCAGAATGAATTTCATGGCATCATTTTCCCCCTTGGCAATTTGAGCTTAAGCACTCTGAATAAGACAAAGATATGACTCTTTGGAAGGATGAATTCTTAAAGCCAGCTATGAAATAACTACTTTAAAAAACACCCAACAGCTTCTCTTCCGTATTTTCTAAGAAGGCTTCACTTACACAGGGACAGTAACAAGAATTTCTTCATGTGTGGAAAGTCAGACATGAAATAAAGGTTTAAAAAATAGAAGCTTTTAAGGTACAAAAAGGAACCCTTCCATCTTCTATAGAGAAACAATTATATTCTTTCTAGCACTGCAATGAATCAAGCTGCAGTGCAGTGTATAATTTGAATATGACACTGTGTATAATAATTGCTTTGGTGAACCCAAAGCAGCCCAAAGAACATGTATGAAAGATTTAGTAGATTAGGACTTTGTTATTGCCAAGGACAAATGCTTTTTTGCAGTTTTTCAGCTTGCATACGGCAATACCCTTTTTTTTTCTTTTTTTATCTTTAGTTTCTTTTGTTTAATACAGACGAAAGTTTTCAGACTTTGGTATCTAAGGTTGCTGATATTTTGCAAGAGAAGAATAATCAAATTTTCAAAGACTCTTTAGTGAGGAGCCTAGAAGTCAGCAGGAACTGCAGGTGCTCTGGAAAATCCGGTCTCTTTTAGTATTAGGCTTGAAAAGACAGACTTTATCTTAAGAAATCCAAGCTAAATTAAACCCATTTGTTGAAATTATGTTTAATATTTATAAAAATAGTCATTTCATGAAACCTGATGAAAAATAATACTTCCCTTCCAGTATCAGGACATAGTATTTTCCACATATCTGGTATTATGCTGTTTATAAATATCTCTGCAAGTGAAGTATTCTGGACTCTACATGCAGGGATTGAGGAAGAAGGAAAGCGAAAAGAATCCTTTATCTCTTACCCAAAAGAAAATCTTTAGGGAAGGTCATTTGAGATTTTCCCTTTACTTCTTCCATAGCTAGCAGTCAGCCTCCACCGGAGATGTCAAGAGAGCTGAGGGAGAGACGTTGCATTAGGTAACCTGTGCCATCCAGAACAGTGCCCTGAATGGTACTGAAGTTCTTGAAGTATCTGCTGGGGATCCAGAGCATTCCTAGTTTCCTGTGGAAGGCAGAAAAGCCTTGTGCATGGCTTCTGTTTTCCTTTTGTAAGGCTGGGGTGGGGAGGCAACTCAGAGTGCTGCTGATGAACCTGCTTCTGCAAGGCTGAAAGGAGGTATCAGTGAGAGCTGACAGAGTTTGGAAAACAATCCCAGCACACAGAATCCCAAGTGGGTAGTTGGGGTACAGATCTCTGTGTAGCACATGTGCTATCCATGCATCACTTGGTGTGCTAATCCCATGCTTCTCACACAGCCACCTTCCTGCACCCAGTCACAGTTTCCTCCACACACACCTATTCCTTCAGGCTGCATACAGTGTCAACTGTTTCTTCTTGCAGATCATTTCCAGTTGATATATGTAACCACTTGTTGATATCAATCAATATTTAAGAGTTAAATAAGAGCAGGCAATATAATATGGGACAGAAACACGACTGGGCAATGTGTAGGAATGAGATCAAAGAGAAGGATCTGCGTGTCCGATAGACCAGCAGGGAGAAAAACAGTCTGAAGGCTCAAGTGAAATGTATGAGAAATAAGAATACAGCAACAGTGCCAAAACTGGCAGCTATAAACATGAACAAAGTAAAGGATTTTAATCTTAAAAATAACCCGGTCCCCCATTAAGGAGTTAAATTCCCATCCATACAATCCCTACAACCCCCTCAAACGACAGCAGAAGGCACTAAGTCCACATTCTCACCTGTGCTCTCAGACACTCTACAAGCTTCCTTCATCAACCATATATTCTCTTCCCACACAATGTCCTTTACAGTAGATAAATACAATCAGTCACACACAAAACTACAACTACCTCACATTTTCAGAAAATAAATAATATATACCCTTACCGAAATTCTTGCTGAGCTGAAACCACCGACAAAACTCTCCTTGATTTCAGTGCAGCCAGGATTTGAACCACGGGTTTCCACAACAAAAGTCGAAAAATATAAAATATATTATTCTATCTATAAGTAGAACCATTGCTCTGCATTTAATACAGTTGCACAAAGTCAGATGTGGTTCTGTGAAATGATGATAAGGTGGTTCTTTTAACATGCATTATATAAATTTTTTTAATATACTGGCACAGTGGGTGGTATGAAAGGTAAGGCATGTGAATTAAAGTCAGGCCACGTCCCTAATAAATCTCATATACAACTACTGCCAGACCCCTCTAAATAAAACAAACTTAAGGAGAAAAAAAATTTAACCTACACCATTTATTATACTAATATTCAAAGCTCTCCAATTCAGGCATAACAAACGGCTTTTAAAATATATCCTCTCAGTTCAAGCTCAGACTGCAGTGCTGAAACCCTGCATTCAAGCCCCTGAAGATCTAATGCACTGATCTAATGCACTGTGGCCGACCTATTACAGATGATTATAAATTAGAGAAGTCCTCGTATTGCTGTAATTTTCTAGACATTGCTTCTTAAAGCCAGAAGGTGCAAAAAAAAAAAAAAGGTGAAAAAGGTGAAAAAAGTGTAAACTATTTCTTCTCTCTATGCTGGATTTAGCTCAGTTAGAAACAAAAATTTGGAGAAAACTTGCAGAAGCAAGTTTAGTTCTCTGATATAAAAGTTACCAAGAGGGGGTGGATTCTGTGCTGTGAATTCTTTGGCAATTTTACTACAGTACCTCTGCTCCAGTTACATATATACGAAATGAGGAAAATTATTTCCTGCCTTTAAAAGGATGACAAATTCATTAAGGATTGTGAGAGAAAATGATATGACAGCAATGTCATGCAAATACGCAGTTTAGAAAAATAAAAAAAATACTTTGCAGATAAAACTGCAAAGTTTTTATTTTGATTTGTTATTTTATTTTCGCTGGGTGGATTATTTGCAGGTTCAGAGTGCGTTCGAAAATTAATAGCAATGTTCTTTTGTTTCATTTTATGCAGTTCTAGAGACCAAAGGAGCCTCAGGAATTAATTGTAGCCTTCTAATATACACAATGATGTAATGATGTATTTAACATTACTGGGTTTTTGTTTGATTCCAAATAAATTGCAGATTTTTTTTTCCGCTGCGACAGTAAAACAATTACCGTCTTGAAAAAAAAGGATAATTAATCCACAATTTTTTCACATTAGATCATATATCTCTAAAGAGTGCCCACAGATTTGATGGTCTTCAGCTGCTGTGTATTTATTTTTCTTTTTTTTTTTTTTTTTTTCCCCTGGTGATGTACCGCCCCATCAGTGCTGACATTTAAATGAGTGAGTATTCAACACAAATGTGATCGTTTGTGTAGCATCCAACGCGGCACCATACTGAGATGATTGCTTCTGGGAGCCATCCATGGGTTCCCGAATAGGGGGGAAAAGCCAGGCAAAATTTTATCAATTTACATTTTTCTGTGATTAATTTTTATGCAAATCAGGGCCCGACCGTGCTCCCATCTCACCTGAATCATGCGGATCATCAAAGACAAATTGAGCATCACTTATTTAAAAAATAGGCTTTAAACTACTCTACAGCTGTGTTGGAAAATGCTAAGAGCAGGGCATGAACTTTTCTAATGTAACAGGAATAGATAAGAAAATGCTTCTTTTTGCATTTTTTGTCCACACTGTGATAAACATGAATCTTAACAAAATCCTAAAAATTGTCTTTGTTTTATATTCCTTATGCCCTTGTAAACATTTGACTATGGGAATGCTGCATAAGGGGATTTTTCCAATTTCAGAATACAAACAAATGGACTTGGAAAAATACATTGCTTAGGGATGAAAAAAAAATTGTATTGGTTAGCATAGTTAAAGTACAGAGTTTATTTACATTTTTAGATAGAATTCAAGAAATCATTCACTGGTATACTACAGTGATAAAGGCCTTACATAAACAATCTTCTTATGTTAGAGTAAAAGCTGCTAAGACATACAAATAGGTAAGTTCTGTTTACAAATGAACACATTCTGCCTTATTGTATATATCTACTTATATGTAACCATATTCATGTGTCTGCCTAGCACAAAACTGCACATTTAGACTTTGTTAAACAACAAGCTTTGAAAAGAAATTTAGGACGAGCAGGTTGCATTGATGGACATCTTATAATTACTGATACTAATACTGAAGAGCATACATGTGAAGAACTAATCTTATTTACTTTAAAAAATAGGTCTTTCTCTTGCTTTAGGAAAGCAACATTTCTTTATGGCATTAAGGAATAAGGCAATATTATCAGCCACAACTGTAATTTCTACAGCTGTAAGATAAATAGCACTCAGGAATATGAACACTTGCCCCTCTAATTTGCACTTGAAATTTGTATCCAGGTGTAAGAACGTGTCCCCATGAAAAGCATTCTATTATAAAGAAGCTGAATTTTGAAAAGGCAGTTTTCTCTTCAGAACTGTGTTCTGAAAATTGTAATACATAGTGTCAGTTCAGAGACTCATTTTACAAGTCTTTCCACAAATCCATATCCCTAAAGCTAATCTCAGAGGAGTAAATGTGATGTGTAACAGAGAAAAGACAGTCTTTACCAGTCAGGGTTTGAAAAAGAGAGGCACATGTACCAGATGATCTTACGGCATTAGAGCAAAGATGTCCCCTTATGTATTAGACATATGAAAGCTGTAATTTTACAGGTTTGATTAACCCACAATTTAATGAGTTACTTTTCATTAAGCTGTACAGCTGAATGTATATCAGTGCATATCCAAACAGAATATATGTTTGCACACATGATCGATTTTATGCTCAGACCTTCTCCTTAAATCCTGTGAGTCTCATATCACTTATTAAACCACTGACATAAGAGGTGAGACCACAACTGTAGCAAAGCCAATAAGAATCCCCTTACTGCAGTCAATAAATCCACACCCCTGTCCAGTCTCCAGCCAAGAGCTGCTGCTCCTAAATACCTCAGACAATACGTGACTCATTGGGTTTGATGTTTATATATCCATTCCCCATCTCCCCCGGTTATGAGTTTTGAGAAAGACTGCACTGTGACAAGTTTGATCATATCTAACAGCTTGACTACAGAAATGATACAATTTAGCTATTCAGGAAAAAAAAAATCATGAAACCTAAGGCATGAGGTGTGAAAACATTTAATTATTTAAAAAAAAAATGTTTCCCTGAAAAAACAATGCTGAAGAATATCAACAGCAAAATCTGTTTAAAATACCACAAGATAATTGTCATATTTAGAACCCTTGTAAGTGGAACCAAGGTTAAAATAGTTACCATTCACTGTCTTTCAACAAACTTTAGCATCTTCTGTAGAAAATATCCTGTATGATTTCATTAACACAGAAATACAGTAAGAGATCTATCAAATCCTCCCTCTCTATATGACAGGTTTCTATATATTACTCTGTCACAGGTATCCATATAATTTCTTATAAGCTGTAGGCTTGATGTCCTACTGGAATAGTTCCGCTATTATAATAGGTAATATATAAAAAACTACAATATAACAGCCTACAATGAGGATTCTGAATCAACTGAAAATGTTCAAAGTGATATCCTGGTGTTTAATTCCAAATACTTACCACAATAATATTATGGGATATGAGAGGCATAAAGAGATTATTTTACTAGCCGTGGGTACACATTTGAGGATGGAAAATACCAGTTGTTTAATAGCACGTGATCATACAACACACATTTTAGGGCAAGGAGTGATAGGATTGGAAAACACAAGGTATGTGTACCTCCTCTCCTCAAGGACTGTCAGCTGGTACTTCCCTTACCACGTGAATGTAAGCCATGTTAAAACAAAACAAACAAGCAGCATTTATATAACATAAATTCCTGTATTCCCAGTTACAACAAAAAGAAGCAAAAATCTTGTCGACCTAATAATTTCAGCCTAAAAGAGAAGCCCTTATGTGTCCTTCAATTTAAACCAAGCAAGAAACATATGGAAAAGCGATATTACATGTATATGTGTGTGTATATATATATATATATATATATACATACACACACACACACAAATTTCCTATACATGTGGACTCCGAGGTCCCTTTTATGGCAATCTAGGAAGTGGAAGAGGAACTGCTAAAAGGCACACTGTTGGCACCCCCAGGGCTGTCAGCTGAGGTGATTTCAGAGTGTTCAGCTACAGTTTAAAGCAAATTCCCACTCTCAGGTCCCGTGTCCCTCCCAGAGCCCACTGGCACCCTGTGGCTCAGAGCGACACTCTCAGCTGCACAACGGGCACGGGGGGATCACTGCACTCCAAGCACAGGGACCGAGCTTTGAAAAACACAGAGATATCATCAAAAGTAACTAAAAAGAGCAAAATGGAAGGAAATTATCAAAGCTATACTGATGCTGTGACACATCGCTCCTCCCAAAAGTCAGGTGGCAAGTTGCTCCGTTTTTGCTGCTGAGGTACCAACCTTTGGCATTAGGCCCATGTACAGAAACCACAATGCTCAGAGGGAAACACTGCATGGAAGGCAACAACAGACTTTGCTTTCTGGGTATGAGTGTAGTGACCCAGAAGCAGAGAACTGAACTTAAATGTCCTTAAAATATCTTTTACTGTGGTGGATGCTCAGAAAAGTGTATTTTTCTGAGGTTTTACGTGCAGGAAAAAATAAAAAAAAAGGGTACCACAGAAAGATTTTGAAACTGAGGTACAGTATTTGTTGGAGAAAAACAGAAACAATTTGGAAATGGAATGTTATGAATCAGGACCAAAAAAAAAAAAAAATATATTTGCATGTAATTCTTACTGAGATAAATATTTGGCAACATGATTTCTCCTTTCACATATTTTCCTGAACCCCAGTCCTGTTACCTGGAATTTTAAATGTTTATTTTCATGGAGTTACTAATATTTGTCAGATACTGTATATACAGATATTACCATGAGCTCAACCAAGAAAATGACATGAAAATAATGAGAGATGGCTGCTGCTGCTAGAAAAACAAATGTATTGAAGTTCTTTTGTACTGTGCAACCAACTTTTTTGTTTGGTACTCACATTGTAAAATTATGAAGAAAATCATCGTGCTTTCATTCACAATTTTCCAATTAACTGGAGAAAACTTGACTTTGAAACTCTATGTCCATAAAGTAAATGCTTAGTTATGTTTTCAGATTGCTTAATTCCTACCCCTTCCACCTCCCCATTTTTGACCCTTGAAAAAGAGAATCAGGTAAATTCTAATAAAAATATAATTTTAATTCTTTTTCTAAGTTGTAAAAAAACCTCCTATATTCCAATTATGTTCTAATCAACTCATATTTGATCTACATACCCATCAAAATGTTCCCATGCTGCAGCACCCTGTCGAGACCGACGTGCACTCCAGACTGGGGCCAGAACTTGCAACACAGAACTGATACCAGACACACTCTGGTACTGCAACATCTGACCCAGCAGCTACAGCCCCAAGGACCCAAAGTCATCCACTCACTGAACAGGAGTCAGTCAAAGTCTACTCCAAACATCCATTAGTCAAGCAAAGCTTGAAGACTGAGGTCTCAGCTGGTTTGGATGTCACAAATGAGAAACATTAAAGGCCGGAGTGCTGGGCAAGGATTCAGAATCTGCTTGGCAGCTTTACGTGGTTCTTTGAGCAAGGGTCTCCTCAAATATCCTGTGAATACTGATTTAGACAGGAATATATTTTCTAGAATACCAGAACCTGCAAGTAATTACAGATTAGATTTTGCATACAGATCAATTTAGACAATTAACCAGGACTCATCTGCTTTGTCACAGACCATACAAGAAGCTGTATTTCATGGGTTATTTAAAGAATAACTACTAGGATTACTTTTCACATCTAGTAACTTAAGCTTATCCTTCTCTATTAGGTTGCAGTCTATGGAAAATACAGAAGAGCTCAAAGATCATTTTAGATGGCTTAGCTCTTTCAGTAATTACGTGCACAGAGATTCTTGCAGCAGGAGATACAAACTGACACACTGCTATTAAAGTTTTACTGTGCTCAGAAACAGCACAGAGAAAGGAGCATAAGCAGGAGTATGCTGTTCCAAGACATCTGAGTGAGCTGATCTGTGAGAGACCCAGTGGCACTCTGGCTCTGTAGCCAGAAGCCCACAGGATACCTTAAGCCTGTCTGGAACACTGGATTCCTACCTGTGGGCATTGTTATGATTCCTGCAGCGCCAAGCTGAGACAAAGAGACATGACAAATCTATTCCAACATGAATCCTTACTTAGCTTGCACTCTGCACCTTCTGTGTAAGGACAGTAGCATCAACGCTACTGGGGAGCAAAGCAAAGAGAATATGAATATTGAAAGTAAAATTTACATGATAGCCACTGGTTGTATAACAAGATAATTTACACGTCTCTATTATCATGGTTATGATGGTAACATATCCTGAACTCCCTGAACTTTAATAAAGGTCTCTTATTGAAGGATATCCAAATGGATTCAACAAGCATGTTGCAAAGACTAGTACACAACCTACAATTAGCTAAAAAAAATGATTTTTTTAGATGTATCTAGAACCCAAATACAATTCAGATTCTTCAGTTAATGACTTGACCTGAACTGACCTTTGTACTCCTGATAAGAGTGCTTCCACCATCCCCTTCATGATGGTGGCTTGTCAAGTTCTCTGAATTCACCAAATGCATACTGCCAGTTCAAGCTCAAAGTGAAGTTATTTAACCTCCTACTAGGATAGGAGTATTTTAAAGGACAATAAAGTCTTCTTATACCACCAAAGGTGTATCCAGAGAAGGGAAACAAGGCTCATGAAAGGTCTGGCTGAGACAAGGGAGACTCAGATTAGATACCAGAAAAGAATTTTCCGCTGTTGGAGTGGTCAGGCATTGGAATGGGTTGCTCAGGGATGTGGAATCTCCATCCCTGGAGGTGTTTAAGGGGCATCTGGGTCTGGTACTGGCTGCTGGGGTTTAGTGGTTCAGGTTACAGTGGCAGTGCTGCATGGAGGGCTGGACTGGATGATCTAGATCTCTTCCAACCTTATGATTCTATGAAAGATACTACACCAAAAGGGAATAGATTCAAGAATAAAAAGGAGAGGGGAAGATAACATTAAAAAAAAAAGTGTTTTCTGATGAAAGCATTGATAACTGAGAAGAAACCTCTCATTTTTCATTTCTTTACAGTTTTCTTTAAAGACATCACAGAATGACAAAATGTCTGAGGTTGGAAGGGACCTCTGGAGATCATCTTGTTCAACTCCCCTGCTCAAGCACCTAGAACCAGCTGCTCAGGACTGTGTCCAGGCGGCTTCAGAATATATCAAAGAATGGATACAACCTCTACAACCTCCCTGGGCAGCCTGTGTCAGTGCTCAGGCATCCTCACAGTAAAAGAGAGTTTCCTTAAACCTGAGTTTCAGTTTGTGCCTGTTGCCTCTTGCCCCACCACTGGGTACCACTGAAGAGAGACTGGCTCCATCCCTTCAAATAGTTGGACACACCCATGGGATCTCCTCCTCAGCCTTTTTTCCAGGCTGCACAGCCGCAGCCCTCTCAGTCTCTCCTCATAGAAGGGCAGCTCCAGTCCCAAAACCATCTCAGCAACTGCAGTGATGAAATGTAGGCTCTTGGACTCCATGTTATAATCAAAATAGTCTTGGGAAAGTAAATGTAAAATACAGACAATTGGATATATTGGAGAGAAATTCAGCCTAATTTAAATGCAGACCTCTAGGCAGACATCTGTACAGATTATTAGGCTCCAAATTAAGAAATATGGGTTTTATTTCTTGCTATCCTTTGACAAATCATTTAATGCATCTTTGCTTCAGGTTTTCCCTCTGCAAAAACAAAGTACTAACTTGATTTGGAAAGTCCTTTGTAATTGTAGAGAGAAAAAGTTCTATTGAAAGCTAAGTATTACTGTCAAAATATCAGGAAGATAAAATTAATATTCATAATATGACAGAAATATTTTCTTTGCAATGCAGGAGACAGATGCTAATAGGTAGCAGAGAGCTCTGTGGCTATATTTAAAAGTGGAGTGATATTGAGAAACAATGTCAGAGAAAGCAGACACTGATATTCCTCTACATATTTACTTCTAACTATATATCACATATAATAATTTTGCCCAGAAATCACATATCATAAAATATTGATGTAATAGATCACAAAAGAAAGTCACATTAAAAAAAAAAAAGATAATCATTTAATTAGTCCAGAGTAAACCACACCAAAGTGGGTTTTAATATTTCCTCCTTTTCCATGTAGTGAGCCAGAGGGATGTCCCTGCACTGACACAGCACCACTAAAGAGCTGGGCTGCCATGATGAATGGGACAGAGTGCTGCAAGAATGATATATCAATTGTTTTTATTTAATGATGACTGTTTGTTTTCTTTGAGGCTTTTTTTGTTGGTTTACGTTTGGTTTTTTTTAAAATATTGTCTCCCTGTATTCATTTTCTGCTTTGTTTGGTCTTGGATACACTTTTTGCTCTCTGATTTTTTAATTCTGCTCTCTCTATCCTTCCTCTACTCATTTCTTGCTAACTGATTTTAAGCTCAGGATGGACTTCTGAAACTTCTGGACCCATCATGGCTGAGCTTCTTAGAAACAACTACTAAGGAAAGGTACACTAAAAGCAAAATCCAAAGACAAACATTACAGCCTCTTGACTGCAGCTGCAGAAAATGGCACAGGGTGGGCAGTTCTGTACAACAGAAGATTTGCCTGTGTGTCTCTTTAGGTCAGCAGAGAGTAGATCAAAATTAATTTTCTCTGCATATTCAATCATCTTCATCCTCCTTAGCAGGGATGACAGAAGGGGCCAGAAATCTATCAGACCAAGACTATAACCAACAGAAAGGATTATCAGAGTGCTGTGTGAGATAGGATGAACAACAGCAACTTGAAACAAAGAATTTAAAATTTCAATACAGATATTTAAAAGGGAAAAAAAAAAGGCCTGGTAATGAAATCTAATAAGTCTGTGTAGGAAACTCCCAAGTGAAGCGTGTGAGCTTCACAGAATAAGACCACAGAAACTAAATGAGAATACAGGTGTTGGACAGGGGGATGAACAAACAATACCATTCCTTCTCTGAAATGAGTGATCAGATGTGTCAGTCAGCACTATTCTCGGTACGTTGCTGAGAGCTCTGTCTCTTCTTCATGTCCAGTGCAAGCCATCAAGAACATCAAGCCAATTTCATAGAATTAACTGAGATGAGTTAACAGAATAAACATTCAATCATTACCAAAATAAGCAGGATTAAACTACTGGGTTTTAAAAAAAATTTGCTTTTATCTAGTAACACAATCAAAAGAAAGAAAAACATACCACTACTTTAGTAACCCTCAGGGTTCCACACACTGGGAACCACTTCTCCAGAACACCTAATGTGAGTCTCCTGTCCATTTAGCAGTACAGCAGAGGCAAGGGATCACACCTGGTTACTTGGAATCTTATTTCTCTAATCACAAAGGCACATTTGTTTAACCAGTCTGCTGCCAGTGCCACAGAGCATGGTAAGAAGTGCCACACAGCAAGAAATCAGTACAGATTAAAACTCTCCCAAGTTTCCCACTGACTTGAGATTTGAATCTTGGCTCCCATGTGCATAAGCCACCTTTGAAAACATTCATTAAGTTCTAAGGAACTTAGCAAAAGTCACTTTAAATATCCTAAAAGGACATCAAACTTTTTCATTTTATTATTCTTATGTGATTAATTTGATACCTATGTAGGGCCATCTAGAAATCTGTTTGTCTTTGCTGAGGCACACCAAAAATGTAGCTTATCTCACCTCAAAATTTTAAGTGAAAAAATCTAGCTCAGCTCTAATATAAAATTAATACTAAATAATAATCTCTAAACAAATTTAGAGATATCTTTATGACATATTTTAATCCGGGGAATTGATTTTCAAAATAATGCAGTTACATTACCCAAATTATATCTCATGTAGGATTACTCTTAAAAAGGGTAAGAAATGGAAGAAATGTGGTTTTCTTTTTCATGTCATAAACCTCATTGCTGTTAATGATGAGGATAAGGTCTTTGAAATTCTGATATTTAGAGACTACCATAGCAACACTTACATCCATCAAGTCCCACTGCTGATGGCAGCTGCTGCAGAAGAAATTCGGTTACAAGCAATTAGACAACGATTTTCCCCTGCAGAAAGTTTGCTTCCATCTTTATTAGTTAGGGGTGGTTTACATCTTGGATGATGATTTATGTGTATTACACCAACCTACTGCCCACATTTTTTATAAATTTTAAAAATTATCCCAACGCACAGCTCTTTTTCTTGACAAATTTTTACACTTAAAAAAAAAATATGGTGCTGCAAGAGATTCAAATCTACAGCACCAGACCAAATCCTTCTAACAATCCCAGAGTGTGTCTCCTGCTCTCACACCAAACTACCACGAGCAACAGCTCCATGAGAAATTAATTGTGACACTGTATGAAAAACAAAACTAAATCCCAGGAATACACACACACACACACACTTCTTAACTTCATGCAGTGGTTGTTGTGTGAAATGGGCATTCAGATATTCAAAACCATCCTTTCTTCTTCTAAGTTTTTTTCTTGAAGTTTGTTTCAAGGAGGCCTCTCTGAGTAGCCTTCAGTGATGAGAGCACGTGATGGATGCCTAAAGTATAGAAATCATCAGAGAGCTGGCAGAGCACACTCTTACATGGGGCAACAAATCACCTGAGCAGCAGTCTAAGGAAGCATGATCACCAATCATCTCCCCTGAATATGAGGTGTGTCAGATGTAAGAGCAGAAATATTGCCTATTCAGATTTACAGTCAAGGTTAGCTTTCCCAAAAAT
Organism: Lepidothrix coronata; assembly: GCF_001604755.1. NCBI lineage: Eukaryota > Metazoa > Chordata > Aves > Passeriformes > Pipridae > Lepidothrix > Lepidothrix coronata. The sequence continues at coordinate 1,016,473 of NW_016690313.1, read as the reverse complement.
CTATGTCCTTGGTGTAATTTGAAAAAAAAAGATGTCAACACTTTATTCTCAGTAGGTAAAAAGCTATTTCCTCTTGAAAAAGAAGAATGACAAACACTAGCAAACTGTTTTGCGGTTTAAAAGCTCCTGTCTGTGCACATTACTCTTTCACAGAAAAAAATAATAATAAAATATATATATATAAAAAAAAATCTCTGTTTTGCTCTGTACACAAGGCTGCAACTAATTACAAGAAGAGACAGATGCTGAGTAGCCTTAAGGCTTTCCCTGCCACCACAGTGAGTCTGTGCACTAGTCAACAAGCAGGTAGTGAGTGAACTCAAATGTTATCTGACAAGGCAGCAGATCCCATCACCTAGGGTTAGAATACAGACAAGCAACTCCGTGTTCAAAAGTAAAGACAGAAAAATTTCAAGCAGATTGTTTCTGACAGAAATCATATCACAGCCGCGCTTTCTGACAAAGTCTACGCGAATGAAACTCTACACTTTCTGTTTTCCATCTTCCCCTTTAAGAAACAGCCAGTATTTCAAAGGTACATCGAAGGTGACAGCTCAATGCGCAGTGGTTAGCAAGTGCTTCTGTGCTTGTTTTCTCTTTGGAAGTATTAGGAAGCCTCTACTGCGTATCTGTGGGGGGAGCACAAGAGTGTCCCACTTTTTCCAACTCATTCTTGGTTTCCTGAACACTTCCAAGCTTGCTCACAGATGCCAAGTGTTGGTTTCACAATGTAAAATTGCACCACGAAAAAACTTCACGTGACTATCCGGAAGTTTTAAAGAAGCTGCACCACCCTAAAAAGGAAATTTAGCAAAAAGATAAAACCTGTCTATTATTGACAATACTGTTCCCTCTGAAAGCACTGAATCCTAAGCAGAGAGTTGGTTCTTAGCTTTCAAACAGAGATTTTGCCCTCCCTCCACAATAAACACGATCGCCATACATTTTTGAGCGTTACAAATCTCTGCAAAGCAACGGATTTTTAACAGTTTTCCTGCTTTCCACCCAGGAAGGATTGAATTCATCTAGATTGATTTGGCTGTTTCGCTGTGAGTAATGTCAAAACAAGACAGGAGAAAATACAGTGTTCAATGGAGCACAACAGATTTTGCGTACATAGGTTCTAGCAGTGCTGTGGATTTTGACCTGCAAGCCGGGCATTTGCTCCCAATGGCCCGTGAAAACCCCTAGGGAAGTTTTTAGGCTTTACCGACTAACATTACAAATACCACTTTCTTTTGCTGAAGAAGAGCATTTTCCAACCTTAGAAATTAAACAGAGAACGTGAAGTGCACTTGCTCACCCTGTGGTATCATTAAGACACAAAAGGTGAATGAGGCATTTATTTCAGCAGAATGGGATATGCACACTGCTAATTACCACAGGTGAGAGACAGAGGACTGTAAGCAGAAACAAGTAAAGAAGTACCAAACATTACAGACAGAGCATGGTCATCCCGTGTTAAAGTTATTTTTGGACTCCAGATTTCTTTTACATTTTCTTTCTTTCCTCTAACATTTTTAGGAAAGACATTAAGGACTGTTTAATACTATGGAGTTGCAGCACTTTACCGTTTCTGAAAAGACTAGTGCAGCAAATTTCACTTGAGATTATACTAGAAAACTAGAGGCATGGAATATAGAAAATATATTTGAGTGTCTTCTTGTTGGAGTAAGTTCATTTTATAACACTGCCTACTGTGCAGTACACTGATTTCTGTGTAACATATTGGCTTTAGTCATAATTAAATTTACATGGCTTGGGATGCAGCGCCTTCCAGAATGGGATGACGTATAACGTACATAATTTTCTAAATTGCTTAAAATTAAGTAGTGTCTGATAGATATTTCTAGGGATTGGAGCTAATGGAACCATAGTACCAGCAGTAGTTCCCAATTACATAATACTGCATTAAATTTGGTTTATTAAGTCTTCGTACCCCATCAGAGAATTTTCATTGTCAGAATGTCTTTCTGTCCTAAGTATTTTACAGAAAATCAAATTCTTTGTTAGCAGTAATAATCTGTCCTTAAAAGTCTAGTTAGCAAGGCTGTGCTTACTCTATGGAGGTTTGTCATACTGCAGCTGCTTTAGTCAGCTCCTTCAAAGCCAAAGTGTCTGCTCACTGGTACAGTAACAGTAGTGTCATACAGTTTATGAACAATTTAAAAGCAGTTAGACTTTGGGGCCAGTCATGCACATCATGTGTGGATTTGAGTGTCCTGCCTGAGGTTATGAGAGACCTACAGTCCACTTCTCTTTCTTTAAAAGAAGTCTGAAGCACCAAAAAAAGAGAAAAAGCATCATTTGCAACAGCATTATGTTCTTCCGAGTTATTTCCCCATTTCTTCTGACAAATTCTTTAGATGTCTGCTAGGGAAATCAAAAAGCAACCTGAAAGGCAGGGTGCTGGGCAGAATAAAAATTTCACAGCCTTTCTAATAGTAGAACATGACCAAGAAAAATCAGACCTAAAATAATTAACCAAAACCCTGACAATTCCAGAACTCTGGTACCTCAAACTTGGTATACAGTTTAATTCATTCAGGCAGACCCTGAACTTGAAAACACTTAGGCTTTGGATCTTTCAGATTAAATGAATGGTTGGATGACAAACAACAACAATAATAATAATAAGCTCTTTTTATAATCAAATGAGCTGCCTGGTCTCTGTGAAACCATTATATCACGAGCATCTGAACATCATGAGTTCCTCTTGATTAATGTGACCAGCCAGGAAGGTGATGTTCACAGAAGGATAAAAATTACAAGAAGTGAAAATTACAAAGAGGTTACAAAAGAAAATGTTTAATATAAAACTCAGTGACTCAGTAGCTCAGAGGTTGCTCCAGACTTACAGTAGGATGGAAGAAATTTGCTTCAAACACCATCTCTTTTTCCACTTTTTCATCCTGCTCCTCCCTGTCGGTCCACACCTCCTCAGACACAGTTGTTTTAAGAAGCATTGGGGAGCTGCATCCAGGCGAGTCCTGAGGTGTTTGAGAGAGTCTCTACAAGCCTGGGAACCGAGCAGAGATGATACATACTTGGGAGGAGAAGTAGGCATGTGTCCCTTCTCAAACATGGCAAAAGCTTAACTAGTTTATAACAATAGGTATGCTCTTGTGATAAAAACAGGAGGAAAAGTGTTTCCATCTGATGGTTTCTTTGCTTTGGTTGCAGAAAGAGAGGTACAGGTCAGGGCTTACACTTCCCCAAGAAGAGCCTTCTCTGTTCTCATGTGCAACAGACAAAGGTTGTTAAGAAGCTTGAAAAGAATTTTCATTTTAAAGTATACATTTCTAATTTTTTAAAAAAATATGTTTATTTTCAATACACAAATATACTAGAAAGGACAGATATACATTAATTCTATTGGGAATTTCAATAGAAACCACAAAGAGTGAGTTGTATACTTTAGTAAGCATCTAGGCTTTTTCTTGCAAAACAGAGAAGTTAAAAAAAAATAATGTAATGGCTCTAAATAAAAGCCATTATTTATATCACTTTCTTATATTAAGTAATATAACAAGTAGGTTAGGTTTGGAAGAAATTTCCCATTTACACTATGAATATGCATGTAGTCCTGATGCTGAATTGTTTCTCAAATACTTCAGAAATTGTAGCCTCCTCACCACAATTTCTGTTCTGCACCTCCATGGAATTCTAGCTACTTCAAGGATATTCTGTCAGTAACGTTCCTTCATGCTCTTGATTTTTTTTCTATTTTATTCACTCAAAAGGGCTATAAAGCCTAAGAGAAACTTTTTGGAATCTGTTCATACTAAATTATGTAGATTTTTCTAAAAGTAGCCAAATACACTCTTTTCTTAATTAAAATATCCAATGAAACAATTTGTGTTCACTGCAAAATCAATAAGAAAGCGTTAGACAGGACAGTAGATACCCTCTGTTAACAAATTATGACTACTTCATTAAAACCATAAAGGAAGTCATTTCAAAACCATTTGCAAGCATGCAGAAAAGGATATGGTATAGATTTTGGAGTATGAACTAAATGTTTCAGAAGGACTCCAAAACTGTCATTGCTGCACACCATCAGGCAGGAGTGCTTTGCTGGAGCTACCTCATCCCTCCTGATGAACAGGGCATTGCACATCCCTGAGTGTTTTACTCAGAAGTTAACGTGCCCCTGGTGCTTTGAAAAAAAACCCCCACACTGTACTCTCGAAGTTAGAAATACTAAACTTAAGGATCTGAGTCCCTAAACAACTGATTGGGGAATTCTTAGGAAAAAGACCCTCTTGACAGTGAAGGAAGAATCAGCAGTTGTCTGAATTCTCTCTCTGCATTGCCTAAGGGCCCAGAAGTCATGTTGTCACACAAGCTACAAAGCAACACAAGCAGCACAGGTACTCATGAGAGTCTAAAATAAAATTCAAAAGTGTGTACATGTACCCCAAGTGCATATCTGTGCATTGAGAACTTATTTAAGGATGGCATGTGCCCTCTCATAAATGATTCACTCAGGGTGTTGTCTCTGCAGATGAAAATGTACACGAGTTGTCTCTTAGTTGGGTGATAAAGCCTTGTTGCAAGGAATATAATGGCCAGTTTAATGTGTAGCCTACATATGTAATTTTTAAAAATTAGAATAAATTGTGGAAAAAACAACCAAACCACCACAATGACCAAGAATGTCTTTTTGCCCTGCTACAAGTAACTGCTATGATAAATACAACACAATGAAATTATGTGTTGTGTTAGAGTAGCTAATGAAAGAAAGAAAGGAGGGTGGGTTTTTTTTGTCCCTCTCTGCTGTTTCCAAGTAGCTGTTGCTAGATCGCCCATACAGTTAAAGGATTTTTTTGTGCATCAGGTGCTTACAAGGGCAGGAACTACGATTTGGTACACATTTCTAAAGTGCTATGTGTACTTCTGGACCTTAAAAAAAAAATAAACAACACGAGTATGCTTCATTTAACATGTCTAAAAATATTTTTCCCTCAGGAACAGCAAGCAGGCAACTCTGCAGCTGGCCACAAGGCCAATAAAGTGTAATGCACAGAGACATTGAGGGCTGTCTCCCTGCATCACACTGTCCATTGCTGTGATCTCTGGCTCCTGCTTAAAGCTCTACCACATCAGGAACTGGTTATTCCAGTAATTAATAATCAGTGTTAGGTACTCTGACTATATACATCTTGACAAAGCGGTAATCATTTTGAAAGCAAATAGCTATTGGATTTGGCTTTTTTCCTAAATGAAGTCCTCTGCTAAAACAAAACAAACCAAAAATTAGTTTTTAGCCCTCAACCTAAAAAACCCACATATTCGTGTATAAACGGTAAAAAAAAATATATAGAAGTGTGTGTTGTGTATAGAGGTAAGTGCTTATATACCTTTCTGACACTGAACACGCTGAAAAAAAGCAGTATTTTTAAAACATACCTTCCACAGCTTCCTTTGCTTCCTTACCACTGACATTATTTGCTGCTGCTTCCCGTGTTCTCCTCCAGGGCACCATCCATTGGCAGAAGGCGGCTGTTCCTTTTGTGAGCCCAAGATCTTCTGTGTGGCCTCTCCTGAAGAAAGTTTGATCATCATTGACAGTTGCCCTGCTGCTCTCAAAAATGCCAGGAGGAAGAGCTGAGGGGCAAAGCCATTTCCATAAACGACGGACACAAATCCTGCCTTCACCAGAAACACACGAGCAGAGCAACATTTACAGGACTAACACAGCTTTTGTGTGAGGAAGCCAAAATGTGCTTGTTTATCATCAGTTTTGCACATCAGTTGTTTTTGTTAGAAATTAGATTTATCTTGTGATTGGTTTTGGTTGGGCATTTTTGGTTTTGCTTGTTTGCATTGTAATTTTTTCTTCTTTCTTTTTTTTTTCCCCCTTAATACGCATTTTGGAAGAGTTCTCCCTATTTAAACTACATGTTTTCTAGGAAAAATTTTCCAGCTAATCAAGCAGCACCTAGTATTTGCAATGACCAAGTGTTTGCAATGACCCAGTTTCCCCTATTTCTCCAGGAAACACTCTGAAAGAAAAATCCAACATAACTAAGTTAATTAATAGAACTGCATAAAGGTGTTTCAATTATACAAGATGCATTCCACTCCCCCTAAGCCATACTTAGACCTCACAATTATTCATAAAGAAAGAAAAAGGACAGGAAAGTTTGGTTTAGTTTTGTTGTGGGTTTGTTTGGGGTTATTTAGATCAAATAAGAAGAATCACCAGGAGGCTTCCCTGAGAAGTCTTCTAAACTGGACAGGGATTCTCCAGGAGGAGTCACTCAATAGCTGGAAACATCTGCTTCAGATCTCCTAGATCAGATGTGCTCCACCCTGTTGCTAAATTTGTTTCAACTGATTTCAAATGGAATGGCACTACTTTACAATCTTGTCTTTAAAGAAGGCAAATCCATACCTATTCTCAGCCTCAGAACAACAGCAGGTGAAGTAGAGAACAGAAGAGATAAGAGGAATATAAGAGTAATTTTACCAGGTTTTAGAAGTAGTAAAACTACTAGATATACACACGAGTATGAAGAAGACAGATAAACCTCAATCCTGTAGATTCAAACATGGATCCACCTTGACTTCTTCAGGATTCTTTGGGACAAATTAAAAGTCATTCATGGTATAGATCCTATGTACATTTTTTTTTTAGATAATATTTCCCAAGATCAATTATTAATTCTTTTAAAAAACCCCTAAACATATTAAAATATATGTTCACTGAATCAGTATCCAGGAACATGCTGGTGACACTTTGTCCCCTGTACTAAGATTATTTGTTCCCTGTTGTTTATTTTCCATTGCTACCAATAATTCATCCACTAAACAACAGATAAATATAAGCATTTGTTTGAAATAAATTCTATTTAAATTTTACACAGCTCAATAGGAAAAAACTACAGGATTAAAACTATTTTCACTAACCTCCAAGAAGAGAAGTTCACGGCTTTCGGGTGTTTAATGAATTAAGCCTTGGATGTGTTGTTAAACATGATTTTTAGCCACATTGAAAACTGTTTCTTGGTAATAACAGGTTTTGAACAAAATGTGGGGTTTTTTTTCTTTTCTTTCTCTTGTCAAGTGCTATTTTGTTTCTCTTTTTCTCTCCAGCTGCTCATGTTATTACTTGCTTAATTTTTCCTGTTTCTCTTTCGATCTTCCCTCCCTTCAGGTGTTTCAATGCTGGTTTTCAACAACTCTATTTCTGGTAGTTTTCTCTCACAGGGATTTGTTTCAATCGTGTCACTAGGTTTTGTGTATTTATTGTCGCTGTTTTAAACTAAAATAATCTCATCAAATCATTGTCATTCCTTGGAGTGATTTTTGATTGGGTTTTTTTGCATAAATATACATGAGATTAAAGCGGGGTTGAACACAGTTTTGTTTTACAGTATAATATCAGCTTTCTATTTATTGATTACCACCTCAAGAAAACATACTATCAGCTCATCAAAAATCAATATATTGTTGGAATTTTTTTTCCTCTCTGTCCATGCAAGTTGCAGATGATCTGCAGGCTGGAAACCACACGCAAGTGAAGGAGCAGAATAAAAACTGCACACAGTACATGACAAAGCCTCTGTGTATAAAACATATTTCATCCTGTAGCAGCAGGAAAATCCATTCAGTAACAAACTCTAGCGGTCCAGCAGAACTTGGGCAGATCCACAAGTGAAGTCAGACACGGGATAAAATGAAACAACCTGCCCACTAAAATGCAATTGCTCTTAGAATCATGGGAATAACTACCTCCCCTGCCAAATGAACTCTCTCAGATATATCTATGACAAACTGCTTATGTAGAAATAATCTCATTTTCTGTTATGCCTCCATTGTATTTTGCCATATTCTTGTGATGACACATTCGCTACACAACCACTGGAATTTAACTTATTTCAGTGATTCAAACATCAGCTTAGAGTATTTTGACATCAATGAGAACAACAGGCACAAACCTCTGAACCTAATTTGACTGTATAGATAGATTGGGGAGCTACACAAGGGTGGAGAAAGAAATCTGATCAAACAGAATCATTAAAATCGCCTCCTTACACTGATTTTGTATTGCAGTAAATAAAATTTTGCCAAAGTAGCTGAGATTTAAGTTTCCTCTACATCTGTTGTTTTCCTTGGCATTACAAAGAAAACTGATGAGCTTCCAGCACCATCAAGGTCTGTCACCATCAGTCTGATTATTTCTCCATAAGCTTTTTCAGCTCTTTTTTATTGAGGAGCTCATGTGCCAACACAGAGAAATAAGAATCTGTGAAAAGTTAGTCCTAAAGTCACGGGGCCAGTAACTCAAAAAAAACCCAACCAAACAAACAGTAGTCTATAGTTACGCTGCCTTAAATTGACTAAAAACAGATATCTGCTGCAGCCAGACCACGTGAATTTTAAAAGTGCTTTAAATTCTATATGCTTACACACCTGTCCTACCCACCATTTCTTAATGGGGAGGGCTTCACATGTAATCACGCAGTGATAGAAACAGTAGGAAAAAGCGTTTGCCTAAAAAGCCCAGCTTCAGCAGAGGAATCCCCTCGGGGTCTGCCACGGGGCTTCCTCCTCTGGAGAAACAAACTGCCATTATCCTGCCTGGGATTCAAATCAAATTCAGATTACACGCTCACTGTATGCAAGGCTCAATCTTTTCTCCCCTGCAAGCGTTTATAAGACACATAAAGGTTATCCTTTACCAAAGAAGAGAACATGTAATGATAACATATTTATGAAACTTAAATGGTTCAATTATTTTCGTCCCAGTAGCTTTATGAGAGAGGTAAAAGTAGGAAACTCCACCAAATGATATAACTCAGAGGAATTATTACAATGCTTGTGCATTACTACTAATTCCACCCTATTAGGTGATACTATATCTTTTCATAATGAAGATTAAATGCAGCAGAAACCATATAATGGCAGAACTGCTGTAGATCAAATTGAGTCTACCATAAGAAAAATGATCGCTGATCCCAAGACGTTATGGAATAGTAAACTTAAATTGTGCCGCTTTTCAAGTTTATGTGACTATGATTATTTAATTTTCCTTTGTGCGTGCTCAAGTATAGCTGATATGCGACTACACATGAGAGAACCTGAAATTAATTTGTCTGTATCAGATCAGTGACTGTACAAATTCTTATGAAAACTAACATGCCATGACAATAGTAATTTTGATAAAATTACAGCAAGAACTGCAATTCTCTGCCATCTGGCTGTCTCATCATAACTACTTTGATGTGCTTTTTATTACTTATTTACTTACTTCAACTACTTTAGCAGTTGTTTCAGAGCTTAGAAACGTTAACTGCAGAACAGTGTTAAAGAAACAGCGTTGCCAAAGCTGAATATTAATTCCTTACCGAAGACAATCTGCAATCATCTTTAATTAAACCCCTAAAAATAATAGATCTACTCTATAAGAGTTCTACTGCATAATATCTACTTTATAAGAAAGCAGACACATTTTGTATTTCGTATTTTAAAATGCAAATATATATCAATTTTCAGAGTAGTCTGATTAGTTTATTCAAAAGTCTGAATGAAGTGCCATTCCCCTTTCATCTTCCTATATAAAACCTTTCAATTACTCTTGGAATTGAGTTACATATTTACTTAATATACGAACACAATTAACAGCCTAACAGAGAAGTATATCTAGGTACATTTTTATAAATAAGGAACCCATTTACTTGAGGTCAGGGTATCAGTACTATGCATTTCTAATTCAATCATATTTATTCCAAGGCAAATCATCTCTTTAGTGACTTCTTATGAATACTAACTAGCCACCATAATGTATTTCCTTTATAAGGGGTGGAGAATGGTGGAGAAGGTCGAATGCTGCCTTTATGTTACCACTGCAAATCTGCTTGCTTGGTAAAGGTCCTGATCTGAAAACACAGAGCTCTTGTAATTTTGTACTTTAATCTTTCTGATTCAGATTTCTGAGAGAAACCCTAGCATGTCCAAAGCTCAAAGTATCACCCCGCTTCTCCAGGAAATATGGATATTTTCCATATCCTTTAGAGAATTATTAGATCACAGTATGCAATATGGTTCAAAATGTGTGCACAGTAAGTATCATCTCACACATGATAATTTAGCACATGCAGATTTCATAGAAATTTTAAACTTCTGAAGTCCAAGGTTAAAAAAAAAAAAATATTACAGAAGGTAAGTACACAACTACCAACCTAGCAGCAACCTAGTTCTGATTTTTTTTTTTCGTATACTCTTTAATACTTAAGAAATACTTGGATACGATCTGAGAAAAGCCAGTAAAGTACAAAGCGTGGATTTGGCAAGGTGAAGAGATTCTAGTGAAGGCCTGTAACATGAATCCAGGCATCAGACCTGCCACTATGGCAATCCTGGTTACTGAAATCAGTTCAGTGGGAAGCTTAGAACCATGGAATAACAGAATATCCTGAGTTGGAAGGGACCCACAAGGATCACCAAGTCAAGCACAAGACAACTCCAAGAATCACACCATGTGCCTGAGAGCATTGTCCAAAGGCTTCCTGAGCTCTGGCAGGCTTAGGGCCGTGACCACTGCCCTGGGGAGCCTGGTCTGGGTTGTGAGGAGTGAGATCCTGGTCCCACAAAAGCACCATGGCTGGCAAACCCACATGGATCTTGGTCTGATCAGGCTTTCATGGATGAACCCATAATGCCCACTTCCACTTTGGAGTGGTGGCCAAACCCTCCCCTGGTGTAAACTGCCAGTTCCTTGGATTAGTTGAATGCAGTGAGACTGTAGGAATTAATACCAGGTTAGAATTTAAATCTGTATCTCTAGGTCAGGGCAAAGACCTGTCACGGTAGAAACTCCACCAGTGATGCTGTATTTGTACTGTGAAGCTGGAAGTCTACCAGGCAGTCAACTCCACCTTCTGTGAGCTCTAAACTCTCAGAGAATTAAATTTAAAAAGAAAAGAAACAACACAACACAACAGACAGAACTTGCATCAGAAACTCCTTGCAGATGGCATAAAATAGCTTAACTACAATTCACTGGGAGCTAATTTCAGTCATTGCTAATACATGTTGGGTAGAAAATTAGTGTCAAACAAAAAAATGGCATGATTTTTTTTTAAAAGCATTTAGATTCAAGTTTCAAATGCTCTCAATTAACCAGTATCCAAGTTTCCAGATTCAAATCTGTCCTCTAGAATTACACGTCACCAACTATTCTTTCGGTTTTAAGAAAAAATAGATAGGACGGTGAACGTTACTGTTAGATTGCAATAATTAGAGCAATGAAACATATGGCTATATAATACAGCCATGTATTTATGTAATGACTGGACAGATCTAGCATTTTGCTAAATGTTTGCTCACCTGAGATTTTTTTTCTCTGCTGAACAGTGGAATGTTTCTGCACAGAGGTTTTCCTTTTATTCTGTATTTGATCCCTCCATAGATTTATTAGCAGAGACCTGTTGGAACAGTCCATGCTACTAAAACTCTGGAGACAGGATATGTAATTCAGATTTGTTTCCCAGTGTCCATTTGCTTATTTTTGTAAAAAGCATATTTTTTATTTTTTTTTTACTTTTTAATCTGAAGACCTAAAAATTGCACCATAAACGAGTATATCAGACAATCTGCAGATTTATCTTGGAGACAAAAAAAAAAACAAACAACTTATTTCCTGCAAAAATACTTCTCAAAAACACCGGACCTACTGCTTTTGTAACACTACATATGAAGATTTAAGCAACATTCCTGGGTTATATCTTTATTTTGTTTTCCAACTTCATGGACTAATAACAAATTGAAACGGGCAATAATGGACGTGCTCTGTACACCTAAGATGTTAAACCAGAGTTTGTACCCGTATAAAGTTAAGACTGCAGTCTTGTTAATTCTACAGGGTTTCCCAAAGTCAAGATGTGATTTTTTAATTTTTTTTTTAATTAAAAGGTGAACAGTTTTTTGTAAGAATAAGGGGTTTATTTTTAAAAAACCTGTAGGTACTAGTAAGAGTCAAGCATAAAACTGGAGGCAGGTACTGAACATCACAAAAAAAAATAAAAAAACAAACAAGTTTTGCTTTCTGCTCTTGTAAAATTAGAGAGCTTTCTGTTTTCCTTTGCACTTACCCACATTCCAAAGCCTGACCTGTGTTTATACACACCAGCCAGACTACATAAGACAGATGTATAGAAAACATGCTAAACAAAGAGGCCAATTAAAGCTGAAGGAACTAACAACATTTTAATGTTTAATTTTCTAAGACCATCTGAATATAAGACCCTCTACACTCACCTGTAACACCAGTATTGTTATTACATTACAATTGTTATTACAGTAAAACTCAGAGCATTCTCAACTCCATGGTTTAAGTGAAACCTCTCTTGGGCTTTCGATTTTCCTCCAAGCAAACTGCAGATGGATAAATGTGTGTTGGTTAGACAGTCAAAAGTGTCTGAATTCTAAATAAAATTATTTATTTGTAGAGTAAGTTTTTATTATGAAAATAATAATTACCTGGCAAAAACATCCAAACAATTATGCTGGGACAAAACTAGGACTTAGGAGATAATGGATAGAACCAGCAGGGATTAAAATGTGCAGCATTTCCTGGTCATTTACTCACTGGAAGATTTGAAAAATCAGTTTATTCATGGGAGAAAAATAACCTATTGCCACCAGTCCTTGATCATAAAACACACAGAACTTTAAACCCTCAGTGCAATATTGAAAGGAAATAAATGTGCATCTAATCAGCTTTGCCCTTCATAGCAGGTATCACTTTGGCAATCAGGAGCACACTGTGGATAGCAAAAATAATGGGAAGACAATATTCTGAGTGGGGAAAAAAAACATACACACTTTGCAAAATACACAGAGAGACGGTAACCACAGGTGGCTATTTTTGCTGACCTAAAACAATTCCCTAAAACGGCAGCTGTGATGCAGCCGGAACATGAAGGGCATGTTTTCATTTCAACTTATGCATTCTTCTGGAATCCTGAGGTCTGAGCAAACTGCACCATCCCAAATAACCCTTCAAGATGGAAAGGAAAGCTCACACTGACAATCCACAAAGAGGGTCCATGAAATGACTGCCTCTTTACTACTGAAATCCCAAAGAACCATTTCTCTTTACATGTCTATATCAGGAATTTTATTCACTTCCACTTGAGAGAAACCTGACAAAATGAAGCAACCTTACTGAACAGGGATGGTAATTTTCGTAAAATGCACAGTCAAACTGGTAAAGACAAAATCATCTAAATTCTCCAATTTTTACTTCAATTTGAAATAAAATAATGTGAAATACAGTCATCGTGGGTTTCTTATAATAAGACACATTTTACAGGTACTAACACCAATAAGTAATGTACATGAATTTGCTGGCAATTCTGAACTGCTTGTCTTTCATAGGATTTCTTATGGCTATTTACATTTTCACTCAGTGAAAATCAATTACCTTCCTGCAATAAGCCTCATTTGCTACCTTTGAGTATAATAGAAACACCATTAGGATGATGACATTACCCAAAAGAAGGGCACCACACAGTTGGTAGACATAAATTAAGGACCCTTTCACATATGCATTAGAAATACTGCTGTGACTGAAATATGCATAAAATCTGTATCTATTAGAGCTATTAGTGTGTGCCGGTGATGATTTTGAAGGCGGAGGGTGTGTGTGGGGGGGGGAGAGACTGTGATCTACTACTTCGACAAAATTATGTATTTCCTTTTTTTTTTTATTTTTTTTTTTTTCATCCCCCCCTCAGCGTGTGCCGCTGATGCAATAAGCAGAGGCCCCCAGCTGAGCTGCATTTGGAAATGCCACTGAGCATGGCGTGCGCGCTTCACTTGCCTCTGCCGAAGCAGAGCCACCGTCAGGAACAGAGTGCGCGTTGTGCCGCCGCCGAGCCCGCTCCTCCCTTCCTCCCCCTGACCTCCGCCGCTCCGCGGATGTACGCCTGGCTGCCGGCACCGCTCATGTGGAAAAACAGCTCCCGCCGATCAGTTCATAGGATTTAGGGACATTTAACTTCCATCAGGACCGCAGCATCTTATTGAGATGGTGGAGGACTAACTTATTACCCGGCGCTAATGGGACTAACGTAAAGGGCTGTGCGGTTTGCTTGGGGAGGGGGGGAAGGAATTAATTTAGAGATTCCCCCCTTGGAGTCTGTTAAGCAGAGGAAGCTACTTCTGAACGCGGTTATTTTTACCTGGGTTCTTATGAGCTTAAGCAAAACAAAATTATAACACAGTGTGACGGTGCATTATGTATTAAAAAGTGTAAAATGCAGTGCCCTCCTTCCTACTTCCCTACTCACTTGACATATCAATGAGCCCATTAGGAACAAGGAAAATACTGGGATGCTGTTTCTCTTACAGAAGCATTACTGATCATATTTGCCCTGTGTTGGTTAACAGAAAAGCTCTAGTTTGCTTCTCTGTCATATCAAAACCTTCTCATAGGAAGTTTTTGCTATGCTTCTCATATCAAAAGCTATCTAGTTCTACCAGTACTAGGTTTTAAGCTTGCTCCTACAAATCCAAAACTGTGATAATCTCAATCCTACAGCAGGCATTCTGCTGACAGTGCTATGAGTGAAGAGTTAAATCCACCAAACACCCAATAAATGTGTGAAAACTTGCTTAATTACCAAAGACAGAAATATTTAATACGCAAAAGGGTGATCCAAGAGTCCTGATGTTTCATAATGGAAAGCCACATTAATACAACAAAAGTAGTAACCTGGGGCTGCTCTGCCTTATAAATTAGGCAGATAAAGGTGCACAGGTAAAGGAAGGAGAGAGGAATCACACCTAGGCAGTTCTCTGCAATTAGAAGTTCCCTGTATTTTGAGTCTCCTTCTACACTGCAGTTCTGTTAACCAGATGCACAAAGGTTATATTATATTTGAAAAAAAAAATTATACTGAGAATCTCACAAGGTAAAGCCCATAGATCAATAGTGGGGTTAGCAAGATTTTTCACATGCAAGATTACCTTGCTCATAGTAAAAAAAAAAAAAAAAGGGTTTTCATAGAATCCAATCTATTTATACAATTATTTTGATGAAGTTGTCATTAAATCCTGAACTGTCATTGTAATCTAAATATTCAACCATACTGGAACAAAATGAACATGGAGTATTTCCTAGGTAATTTCCCTCCTCATATATATTTAATTCTTCTGTTGTGCACAAAAATAATGTCTCTGTATGTTTGCTACACGTTATTTGCAACTAAGCTTGAAACTAATAAAGTGCTACTGAGTTCATAAGGAAAATGCAGTAAGGAACTAACCTTTTCTATTTCTTTTCCTAGAAAAAAAGACTAAATGCATTTCAAAAAGTAATATTACAGTGTGCATGTTATCCATTTACATTAAAAATTACGATTGGCAGAGGAATGCTCATGTCTCTTTGGGCATTTCTATTGCTGCAATGTACAGTGGAAAATATGCAGAATGGATGTGGCTTCAGATTAATCATTTAGACACTATACATTTCATAAAGATAAAGGTCATAACAGCTGAGCAAATAATTTCCATCAACATTTTAAATAAGATTACACAGAATTTTCATTCAAACTAACTGGACAGAATCTGTGCCAGGTATTGTGGCATTGCAGGAAATTACCTGTCTGAGTGAGGAAAACTGTACAGTGGAAAATAGGGAAGTTCTTTAAATATAAAACAAAGAAAAAACAAACAAAAAACAAACCCAACACTTAAGTATTAGATGCTTTTTGTTCCTGGTCTTGACTAGAAGTAATTCTAAGAACCTGTTTCATTTTAAGGACACAAAAAAGTGTAAGGTCTCTTCAAACCCTAAGCTGGGTTTTTTTGAACATATTTGAACTTTTTTAAAAACACATGTACAGAGTCCTTCAGAAAGAAAATGGGAAAAGAATACCTTCTTGGAAGTAAATGCAAGAAATTACTAAGAATCTGGAATTACAATAAAATTCACTATTTAATTCAAATTTACGTATCTGGGTACAAAACTACCAAGAGCACTAAATACATTGCTTTTCCCCACTAGATAATTAAATTATTCTGATCTTTATTATATAAATAGGTGAAGAGAAACATTTCTTGGTTACTGGTTAAGGTGTTCTTGTGCATCTAATTATCAGCAACGCTTAATAAAGGATTTGATAACTGTCTTAGCTAACTGACTGATAGATCTCAGCTTTAAAATTACATAATCTAGCAGGGAATCAATTTTTTCACGTGAAAATTTCCTCTGTATTGGAAATCAGGATCTCGTGACACTGATACATTAGGATTCCCTGCTTCTCTTTCATCCCAACCTCCCATTCCCTAAAGTGATGGGATTAGAGGGAGAATGAGTAAAAATTCTTGCAGATTATGAAGCAAGCAGTCTAAGAAAACAGTTGTTCTATCACAAATATATTTGCCAAGTCCAAAATAAGTACAACTGATATCCAAACAAGGCAGCAAATGCCCCAGGAATTGAACCTTTCCAAAGGATTTGGAAGAAGAAAATATGCCTTATTACATTTACCCTAACTTAAAGCTACAGAGAGTGTTTAAACATCTGCTGTTATTAGGTTGCTTTACTGTCACTTCATGCTGAATGTGAGACAAAGAGAACTGAAAATGAAAAGGGCCTCCTCCTTCTCCACCTCACTGCCACATTTCCATGTCCATCAAGAACCATGCCCAGTCCCTTGAACTCAGTCAAGCTATGGCACAGAGCAGTGGCAAAATGTAAAAGCAGTCTCGATGCTTAATCCAGTGTTCCAGTAACATTGGGATCCCCCCAGAACCAAATTCAGCAGCTTCACAACTGTTCTGCACTACCAGACCAGGTTAGGGCACAAAGACTGAGGGGTTTTGAGGGCTTAATTTTATAACACTGAATTCCTGCAATGTTCATATGTTGATGTAGATTGTCACCTGCCATCTGTGAAAAATTAGCATTTTGGAAAATAAAACCACACAACTAAAGTTAGGAAACTAAGGCTGAACCTGAACTCCAACCTTCAGCTCCTTTGTTTTATATAACTGATTTTAACCTAAGAAAAATCCTTCTCAATAATTTAAAAGACACCAATGATAAGTTTAATCTAGATATTTTGATAACTTAAATGTTTCTTCCTTAACTGACGTATCTTGTGATTTTTCTGGCACTTTAAATGTGCCGGAGAATTCAAATTCCAGTAAATTGCCTTGATAAGTCCTGTAAATCTGCTTTTGCTCAATCTGACTGAAGTATTTCCAAAACACAACATTGGAGCAGTGTCTTTGAGAGGCAGCAAATAGAAAGGAATACTTACTGCAGTGTCTCAAACTACCCCTCTCCCAGCTTCCATTAGCACACCTCTGCATATCACAGCCACCAGTTTTAGTTTAACTAGATGATGCAGAGGTTCTTCTGCAGTGTTTACCAAACTTTATCCTTATTAGGCCAAATCTTCATACATAAAGGGGAAAAAAAGCCCCAACAAAATAAGTTCTCTGTTGAGGCTCGTGCTTCTTCAGGATACTACCTTACTGTGCCTTCTACAGCTTCTGTAATTAGTTAACTCCAGTTGCCTGGAGAAGAACAAGATATTTCAATAAAAGAAGGCCCCACAAAAACCTCATCTGCACAGCAGATCAGTGTCAGGACAGAAGACCATATTTTAGATATTTTAGAAAAAGAGCACTGAACGAAAATGAAAATATCCCTACGCCACTGTTAAATCCACAAAGAGAAGCAGTTCTGCTTCTTGCCACACGAAGAAGAACGTAGAGGAAAAACTAGAAAAAAAACCAAAACACAAGAAGTGGTGTTTAGTGGTTTCTTAAGGAAGGAAGTATGATTCTCAGGTTGGAAAGAGAGAGCAGGGAGTATGACAGACAGTATGGAGTATGATGGCAATCCAGTAGATGAGCAAGGAGAAGGGACTAAGGGATGATTGCCTGACTGTGCACTTTCTATTTCAATTTAAGAAGTAGCAGGTCATCAGATGGAGAAAGTTGTTACAAGTTTCAGAACAAAGCAAGGAACACCTGTTAAGAAGTGCCTAATTAACCTGTGGAATAACAGCCTATATAATGTTGTAGCTACTAAAGGATTATAATTTTTGAACAAAATCACAGTGGGCTTTTAAAAGTCCATGCTACCTTCATTATGCTGATAAATCCTTGTAATGTTTGATTTCAACAACATGAAGCAAATTGAAATATGTGTGTTCTGACACACACTACTGCAATATTCTTTTGAATTATTTCTACTGTGGGTTCATTACGTATCAAAGAAAATGTGTTTTGTTTTGTTTTTTTTTTAAAAAGTTTTTTTTAATGGCCTGGAATAATCATAATTGTCACCACCAAGAGACACCACCACCAGCACCCCTTCAAAAATCCAAACACATTATCTTCATCTGCCTCAAAACATATGTATACACTGCAGTTCAAGACACTGTCATGGTACAGTTATCTCACACTCAGGGTACTAATAGGATGATGGTACTTGTTCCTGGGTCAGCGAACAAGCCAAAGCTGCCTAAAGTCAGACTCGAGCTTTGAGAGAAAAGAAAGAGGGTTTTGCCTTTTTTTTTAAATTTTTTTTCCCCCTTTTTCTTTTAAGAAGAGGAAAACATAGAGAAATGGTTGGATTTTAGTGGTTCCACACTGTTTCATCTTTGCATGCTCTCTGCTTTCTGTCACAGCATAGCTGTGCTGGTAATATTCTTGCCTTCAGGCCAGGAGGTCAGGGGTTGAAGGACAACATAAAAAACTTAGGCTCTAATTCAGTGATGACACAGAGGCACAGCGCTCGTAGGGGAAGAGCAACCACACGGTCAAAGGTGTCTTCTTTGGATGAAACACTCAACAGAGGTCCCTACTGGCAAAGTCAAATGAAAAAAGGAATAAAAGCTCCACTGTGAAAAATGTATTTTAAAAAATGACTGCCATAGAGTTCAAAAAGAAAGCCAAAGTTCTGATGGTTTCTTATTCAGCCAACGATTATTTTCACGTCCATCTTGAAGATTCATGGAGGTCTGGCCAAAGAAAAATATTTTTGTTTTTGGTTTCGTTATCAATTCATATTAGGATAATTAGAATATAAAACCTACATCTTGTTTAAATTGATGTGGTATTGATCAATAAAAATCAAGATGGATTTTTATTAATCAGTAAAAAGTAACTTGGGGTTTTTTTTTTGAAACAGATTAGAATGGACACTTACTTGTCACATTTTATAATTTTTAGCTTATCATCTTCATGCTGGCAGTGGGTTATTAGTACCAAGGGTTACTACTGGTAAGAAAATGAATTAATTATTTTTAAAGTGTGATGAAAGATATAAAAAAATTTAGATCATTCAGTGTCCAGTAAACTAAGAACAAAACTCTATCTGCAAGTGAACAACTAGTATTATTTTGAAGTTCATTATATCAAGCTGAAAGAAGAAAAAAAGATGAGTGAAATAAATTAAGTAGGTTATGTACCAGTAATCATTCTTGCTGTGTATTTTAGGAAAGACATGCAGTAGACAGAAGGAGCAGAACCTGACAGCTCAGGGAGAGCTTCAACAGTGGGATGTAGAAGACAAAATGTTAAAGTCAGAACAGAAATTAATCTGATCAACAGAAACAGTGAGACACATGCCACTTACCAGGGACAACTCTTCTGTAATTTGAAGCTGAATTTTCTTTGTTTCCTGAAAAGTTTACAGTCCTTTTCAGATGCCATAATGATATTTTGGAAATGCCCCACTGTTGTCTTCAATAAGACATTTCAGGGATTTTTTTCCAAGTGGAAAATGTTTCAGAGAATAGAAGTTACAGCCCATGAAAGGTGCACTTCTCCATATACGCTGGAAAAACTTAGAAGTGAGCGACCAGATTGAAAAAAATCTGGATTAGAAGATTATAATTTAAATTCATAAATCTTTGCTTGCTAATAAGCCTGTGTGGGTCTGCAGGTGCACTTTCCCTTTGAATAGACTTGCAAAATCTGGTCCCTGTGCTATTGCCTCTGAAGTGACCACATACAGAGGGAATCAGCAGCTGAAGGATCAGATCCTGCAGGATTCTGAGCATTTCCACAGAGGTTTTTGGTTGTGGAGTTAGTTTGTTTGCCTGATCAAGCCAACTATGGTGACAAATGTTTACAGGTTTGGCACTTCATATATGCACACTCACCCATAGACCCAGAAAAGTCAACACATTTACACACCTACTTATTTTCACAGCTAACTCTGTAAATGGGTGAATTCTTTAATATTGGGCTTTTGGATTATTTTGTTTCTAAAAATACCACGCTGACTTTCAAATGCAATTCTGTACTCTAACAGTCAAATAAGAGTGCATCTGAAAGCACAGTTTAACCTCTAAGACATTTATAAACAGTTGTAATGTTGTTGGTCAACAACAACAACAAGAAAGGTTGAAATCTGTAAAGCTGGTGAAAACCTGGTATAATTTTATAGAAGGGAAAGAAACTCACCATTTTATTCTTAACTTTAGTCTATGTACTCGTGGCAAACTTTTGAAGACCTGAAAATAAAACCATCAAAAAAATCTACCCACTGACTTGATAATTTTGGTGTGGTTTTGGGTGAAAAATGTTACGAGCAATACTAGGACCCAATATGTGTTGTAATAAATGTGTTTGCACTGTGAATTCTGTCCTAGTAGGCACAATACTGTCACGTGAAATAATAGTGATAGAAAAACCACATGTGCTTAGAACAGAGTTTATGGTAACAGAAAAAAAAATAATCCAGTTAGTCTAAAGATGTCAATAAATGGCATTAAACCAATAAAATATTGGCCCAGTCCCTTTAAAAACATCTGCAGTGCTTTTAATAAGAGGTGGTACAATTATTTGCCACTCCTGACCCTTCACCATTCGCTTTGAATATTATACAAATATTTAAGAACCTGTATTGTCCTATAAAAAACTCATTAAAGCTGTTCATAAGAGTATTGAAACCACTTCAGGGTACTGAATTTTAGATCCTACATGTTCCAAGCATGTTTGGAAGCCGGAGCACAAGCCTAATAAAAAAAACCCACTTGATCTTAAGGCTCTTAAATGCCAGAACTGCCTCTCAAAAAACTTATGGTGTAAAACAGCCTAAAGAAAAGCATGTGAGCTGCAGTGAAGAAAAAGAAGTGGTTAAAATGTTTCAGAAATCAAACTTTTTTCCTGGTAAGCACCCTTCAGTGAAGTGTAAGATTCCCCTGGAACCGAGGTGAGTCAAGGTAATACATGGAATTTAGAAAGAGGCTTTTCTCATTAAATAGGTTGGTGAAGTAACCATGTAGGACTGAACTAAGCTCACCATTGAAATGAGTGGGATAAATTCCCATCAAAAATACAGGAGAGGTGCAAACCTATGTAGTACAAAGGGAGTGATGGGAGTAAATTGAGCAGACAATATTTTTTGGCCGAATGTCAGAAAAAATATTCCTAACAGAGAGGATGACTATTATACTGCAGAAAAGACACCCCCAAGGGAAGTGACAGAAGTCTCATTCCTTCAGTCCTTTAAAAAGGAATTAGGTAATGCAGAAGAAGATACCCTAGGAAAAATATCCTCTGCTTTTTGAAAGGTTTTTAATATGACTTATTGCATCTTTCTCATCTCTAATTTCTGTCATTTTAAGAATATGACTGAAGGAGCACAGACCACACATATCAAGCAGGGAAATCTCAATCTGCCATTGGGTTTCCTCCCTGTTTCTTGCCATTCACAACCACTTCCATCATCTACAGATGGCTGGAGGAGCAGGGGGCAACACACAATTACAAATTAATCTCTATTATTGTTGCAGAAGCCTGGAGTTGTGCTCCAACAGCACAGAGCTAATTTTCTTGTCTTTGGGAGTGGGAAGATTGGTTGTGCTTTTGTCAGTTTTGTCTTTTTTGGGGGGTTGTATGCTCAATATAAAGAAATAAGTGAGTAAAACAACATTTCTCAATTTGAACATCCTAAGACTTTTCACTGACGTGAGGATTACAGGCATGAAGCCGTCTTATAAAATTCTTTTGTCACATTCTGCATTATCAATCTATCAGATTCTCCCCAGAGTACCTGACACATTTTCTAACCTTTCTTAACTTTAACTCTCAGAATTTTCACATACTACCAAAAAGAACAAAAGAAAGAAAGAAAACACTCACTAAAAAAGCAAAACCCACATCACCCCATCTGTTGCATTTAAAAGTTTTATCTCAGAAGAAATCCAGCCCGGCTCCTCAGATACAGGTTCACTGTCACTTCAGATACACAAGGATTATGTAACTATTATTCAAGCTAATATCAACTACTTTCTCCTGTACTTTAGGATAATTTTCACCTTTTACCTTCATCAAATTATATTTGAATTATGACATGTGATTACTTCAAAATATAAGCTAAGAAGAAACACTGCATTTTCTCTCATCATTCTTATTTCATTTTAGCCAGAAATCAAATATTAATTTGAAGAAAAACAACCCCCCAAACACACAGAAAATGTCCCAAACCACCCAAACCCAAAAAACTACCCACAAAACAAAGAGAAACTTTCAAAAACTGCTACTCAAAAAAACCCAAAAAAGCATCAGGAGAGTGTTTATGCACTGCTCTAAAGTTTATATACTACTTGTTTAGATATTTTGTATTCTGTACATTCCACCCTTCTTCATAATTAAGTCCCTCCAGCATTTTCTGTGCCCTCTCTATATCTTTGGGTGAGGTTGGGTTGGGGTTTGGTGGGGTTTTTTATTTTTATTTTTTACTGAAGAGCAGGATTCCTTTAAAACGCAATTAAATAACTCGATATTGCTGCTATTGGTTAATGAAGCATCACAAATCCGAGAACGGGGCGAGGAAAGAAACCTGCCTGGCATGAGCTGAGGGGATTTAAGTCACACAAGGCAAGAGCAAGGTTGTGTTGCTTGTGAGCATAATGCTGTTCCATAATCACCAAGGCAAAACTAGCACGTCCCTTTCAATTCCGACAAATCCGGGAGGATTTGCAGCAGTGGCTCCGTTTGTACCTGACACACGTTGCCTGTCTGGGAAAACCTTTTTTTTTTTTTCCCCTTCTGTCTCCTATTCCAACACGTTAAGCATTAAAAAAGCAGCAACCTTTGCTAACCACAGTTCTGCTGTCAGTGACTCAGTTCCTGCTTGTTCAAGTTCATTAACTCGTTCAGTTTGTTGTTGTTATCAGCTGATAAAAAGCACTTGATTAATACATGAACCTGGATGGAGATAGTGTGTGCTTTCAAGTGTAATTTACCTATAAAATCTGACTTTTTCAAAAGAATTTGCCTATTTTAAGTTAATTCAAAAGAAAAGTTTCATGTGATCGAAGGAAATTATCTCTGAAGTAGTAATTGTGAACGTGACTGAACTTCTTAAGGAACTCTGATGAAAAATGATTTGAAGGTGGAAAAATATTTGGAGGTTAAAATTCTATTGCTACTTAAGTCGTATTTTGGTTTATGTAAACTTACACACTTATCTATGGGTGAATTTTACCCTGTAAAAACATAAAAGACTGCCTATGAAAGACATTTAACCTTGTGAAATTCTTGAGATTTTTATAGCATCTCAGCTCCTACCTTCCTAATACTTTTTAATGCAGGAAAAATTTAAAGTTGGCATTTTATTTGAAAAAGAAATCTCTGTACCTAATGCAGAAATGTGCCCAACTGTTGTGAAAAAGTGTCTTATAAATTTTTCACTGAAATTTTTCATTTTCTTTCAGTCCTTCAAAGTTGACTCAAAGAGGTAGTTGTTGAACTGCCTTGGGAATTTAAGACTGATTTATCACTTTTCAAACAGTTGATATTTTAGTGGTGGTTAGTTACAATTACTCTGATAAGACAACAATTGCAAAAGACAAAGTTTCTATGACTGAGTGTGGCCCATCTAGCCAGCAAATAAAAGTTGCATTCATTTTCCCTTCAAATGCATTACCTATATAATGATTTATTACCCATGTTAAGACACTGTTAAAGTAGAATTTTTGTTTCCATAACTCTAATTGGACTCTCAACTTAAATGAATATTCAAAAGCTCTGAAAAAGAAGGGATTTGGTCTCCAAATGAAACTGTCAAAATGTTCAAAAGTTGAGGCCCTCCATCTCTGCAACTTTTCAGTGTGTATTAATGTACCATTATTATTTTTTAAACAGTAGTTTAGAAAGAAAAATAATGCCTTTAACTGGCAAAGCTGTCTTAAATGCATACAGATACACATAAATAAATATGATATCAGGGCAATATCTCTGCACAGAATGAGCAAGTTCTAAAATCTGATGGATGGGTCTCTGCAACTCCAATATTAAGTTTCTCTCTGGCATTAAACCTTGTTAAGAGAAATAACAGATTTCCATGAGTTTTGAAAAAAAAATATCTTAGTGCCACAGCTCTCATTTACTTCCACAGCTGGGCTGGTCACTTCCTCTCTCAGGTTGATGGATCCTCTCTATCAACCCTTGTGTGTTCTCAGTATATAAATAAAGAGATTGCATATCCACTCAGGGTACAAACAACCTTTTTTATACTCTTAGGATCTCACTGTGATTAGAACTGGCATTCAAGAAAATGTTTGGTTTGGTTCTGGGGTTTGGTTTTTTGGGGTTTTTTTTACTGATTTCATGTTACACAGAGGTGTAAACATGGATTTGGAAAGCACCTGCAATGCTTCTCTGAACTATATGTGACACAACAGGGAATTGTTCTGTATTTGCACATCTCTTGCTCACCACAAGTCTTTACACTACTTTTAAATAAAAAAGGACTTTGCACTAGTGATATAGCAAACGTGGAGCAACAGAACCCATTTTTATGTGCATCTAATGGCTCCATGACTTCACAATTAGGCAAAGGACTGTGACCTGCCATCTAGATCAGGATGCAGGCAGTTCTACAGCCCTCAAAGGAACCAATTCAGAAATCTGTGCCCTCAGAGTTAAAATATAAGTTTCTTTTCCCTTGCATGGGAACACTATCAAGGACAGCTTGAACTTGGAACATGAAAAAGCTAAAGAGAATGAGAAAAAGAAGCATAAATATGAGAAGGCAATATAAGTTCCCCAAAACCTACAGCAGTAAAACAATTAGAACTTAAAGAGATTTCAGTTTCACCATAATGTACTTTAGGTCTAGTGAGTGCAGCCTTGAATATTCAACTCCTACAAAGCAATTTGTACCAATCTACTCCAATCACATCAGAATTTAAAAGCAATTAGGTATATCAACCATGTGAAAAACTTACACTTTCTTGAAATAGATAGCTTTACACTTTTAAAGTAATTTTTCAGTCATTCATTTTTCATAAGTCATGATTTCAAGTTGTTGGTAACAATCATCTTCCACAAATCAGCTAAGAACCCTTTTATGAGAGCAGGTATGCCTGTATGTAATAGTCTCCTAGCTGAAAATGCTAATAATGTGAGCAAAGTTACCCAAGATTTAGCACTACTGTACCAGAAAAGACATGCAGCCTTTGGTCAATCTGAAAAAAAAGAAGGAATTGTTTCCTTTAATAGTAAATAAGTGGGGGAGGTTGTTTGTTTATTTTGTAATATATCATTTAGCCATGAAAACCTGCTAGTCTCATTGTACGCTGGATTATTTAAAATGTTATTACCATAAGACTCAATATTTCACTCAAAATAGTTAAGTATGGCAAGATATTAGGAAGGAAGGGCATCTACAGCTGCTGAAAACTGCTGCAAGTGATGCAGACAATGATTATATGCATACTTGCACCAGATCTTACACGGACATAGAGAATATTTTCATTTACAAGAACCGCACGTTGTATTTCAATTTAATTTCTTGGGTTTTAACGGGTATAAATGCCAAGTAAATCATTAAAAGAAATGTCAGCTCTATCAGTGGCAGCTGCTCTTACCACTAAAAAAAAAAAAAAGGAGGGGAAGTGTAGGAGCAGGGCAGCCAGCAAAGCCCACAGCGGTCTGCAAAGTCACTAGTGGGAAAACAACAAAGGCCTTTCCATGCAACTACCACAGATGTGCCCATAGCCAAACTGTCAGAAAGAGTTAAGATGACAGCTACTCACAGTTCATTATTTCCTTCTCACAGGTCACTGGGTGACAAGCTGGGTCACCATGCTTTGTCGGCTGCTACAAACTCCCCCACACCCCCTCAGCCCCCCAGTTCCTACTCCAGTGAAATAAAGGCAACCTGCTCGAACTGGTATACACTAATGCAAACAAATCTCTTCAGATGCTTTCTGAAAAGGGGAATGTGATGTTTATTGTACCTTCCTTTCCTTTTCAGATGGATGTGTAACATTTCCTCCCTGTGATGAGCACAGAACTGGATTTGTATCTGTAGCAGACACGGCTATTGGAATAATTTTGTCAAGATGTGACTAAAGCAGATAATGAAAGCTAATTTGTCACAATTCAAAGCTTTAACCTTTATAACACTTGCATGGCAGATATATCATGAAAAATCATTGCAACTCATTGAAAAGATGTTTTTACCAGGAAGGACTTTCCACAAATAGAAATCTGAGGGGGTACTTCAGATGAATACAAGAACTTTTAAAATGCAGAAAATACAGTCTAAAACACCCTTTTTTTTTTTTTTTTGTGGAATGGGCAATCTATGAATAGATTTTTACAATAATCCAGTAATGAATTAGTGTTTCTAATATACTCTCATCTGTCTTCATAGTGTAATCAATTACAATACAGATGTACATTATGACTTTCACTTATGTTTTGCCCACATGGAATTTAAAATGAATGAACAGTGTATAAAGAATCAAGGTCAAGCGTTTGCTTAGCTGTAACCAACAACAGAAGTGGGCAAACATTTCCATCTCCATAGGGGTATTCCTTAGTCATTTTTCCTACACCATTAAGTCTTACAAAAACGTGATAACTGAATTTGTCCAAGTGATTCAGAAAAATTAAAATGAAACCAAGTGTCCCAGCTGCATCTGTCTTAGTATTAAATATGACAAGGTCATAAGCATTCTGACTCAGATCCAAGAATGCTTGTACCTAGCATGTACTTTAGTTGGAGCTTACTTAAATGCATATCTGGATTGGAGACCAAATATTCAGAAACTTGTGAAATCAAGCTTACTTATGGCAACAAAGTGATCCAATAAGGTCTGAAACCAAAGCTGCATTGAAACAGGTAATTAATTGTAGATATGTGACCAGCACCTTTAAAGGGACGATTCACAAATGGAATGTATTGCCAGGACACCACAAATATGCTACAGTTGATACAAGAGCACTTTCCTAGCTGGGCCCAACCTGTAATATCATAACAATGAGAGAAGTAATTTAAAAACACTGCCAGAATTTACAGGGCTTACAGTTCCACAGGGTAACACCAGAAACATTAAGTCATTATCTTGACCCAGGCAAAGATAATAATATGTCATTTCTTCATAAAAGTGTCCATTCAAAACTATTTTTGAGTGAAAGGAGGCAATGGATTAGCTGTTTCCCATACATGAACAGGGAGAATGAGAACAAGGGTGGGAAGGAAATCAGTGGTCATTAGTCACTTAGTTAAGTCATTAGTTCTTGTGCACTGAGGGAAGTACACATGTCACAGTCACACAGCTCACTTCTCTACTCATCCTTATCCTAAAAGCCACCACACCTTCTCAGCAGCTTGAATCCTCCATGTCCAGCAACTACCTTGGATTGGATTTTGGTCTGTTTGGGGCAATACTTGTCATTTTTTCCTCAATAGTATTTTCTGGAATGGGTAAATTTTGCAGCTTTCACATGAAAACTTGGGGATTCAGTCAGGTAAATCAGAGATGAGGTTCAAGTTTTTCTGTCTTACAGGCATAATGTATCATGCAAGTTGTTAAAAGCATGAGATGCATTAGAAAACAACATTGGAAAGAACACTCAATAAGATGTCCTCAAAGATACTAAGGACCTGCCAAGACTAAGATAAGACACACAAAAAAACCCCCAAAACCAAAGAAGTTCACTTCATTGTTGTCTTTACTAACACATACCATAGGATAATGTGCAACTGGCTAAACAATGTGCAGGTAAGAAAGGGGCTGACTGCAGCCTTCAACCAGCAAAAATAAGGAAGGAAAGGAAGTCTGAAAGTATGACAATTATACAAACAGACAAGCTTGCAATTTAATTAACCATATGCTTTGAAACTTAACCTTATTCTATAGGATGTGATAGGAAGAGCCTTATGAAAAGGGTTTTTCTGGGCTGTCTTCATGCTGTTCTGGCCAAAGTGTGCATGTTTCTCAGAAACCAAACCAGAAAAACACTAAGAATGATGTCTCTGCAATGCATATTCCTACAAAACTAAGCTGGAAAATAAAACGTTTAGGATGCTTTTGATCCCTGTACGGGCCTAAAAGTTGGACTTGATGATCCTTGTGGGTCCCTTCCAACTCCAATATTCTGTGATTCCATCATGACTCAAAGCTTAAAAAGAGGCACTGGCTATATTTGACACTGCCAATGTACCCAAAGCACCTGCACAGTTCTCACAAACAGGTCACAGCACTGGCAGGAGACTTGCAGCATTCCAAAACAGCTGGAAGCCTGGTGATGTACCCCTTAACACCTAAAAATTAGCCCAAACACCCGTGTCTGGGCAGTTGAATCTCCTTCCCCCCCCTCTCAGTGAGCCAAAAAGTTTCCTGAAATTCTACGAATGCGCCGAGTGGGGCCATTAACCAAAAGAGTTTCATAAAATCCAGTTGAACTTTGGAGGGACAGTGATCATAATCTTCAGTTTATCATCTCCTATATCTGGACCAACTGAAACAATTCTAGGACACAGAGATATATTTTCCTCTAACACACAATTTGTGCTTATGACAGTTTTTCATGTTGTTTTGTAAAGGAAGGCAAGTTTTATTGCTACTTGGAAATGGAACAGCTTTTCAAATCACAGAAGATAAAACCCTGTCTCCCTAATCTTACATCACCTTTCAGTCACTGAAAGGATTCTACAAACTACAGAGTGGGATGTGGCAGCTGTTTAGCAGACTACATTAGTACTTATCACAGTCTAGTGAAAAATTGCAACAAAAGAGAATTTAAATCACTTAGTACCTCCCATAACAGATGTAACTGCAGTTTTGAATTTGTTATAATTGCTACTTAATGCCAAATATTTCTGACAGTGAAATAATGTTGTTTGGGTATTAAAATGTATTTTTCTATATTTAATTCAAGTTCAGGAAAATGCTTTAGACTGCATAACTCCACTGTCAGTGGGAAGATCTTGACTACAGACAGCTTTCTAAATCAAATGTGTTTGTTCTGCAAGAAGAGACGTCTAGCTTAATATTTACATCCTGTTATCTGAGGCTAGAAGTACAGACATTTAGTTGAAATTTCACTTATTCTGTCATACTTCAATGAAGTTAAATAGTGACCCTGACATCACATTACCCATTTACAGCACAATAATTCATATTCAAAGCACTGTGGAGCAAGTCCAAGGATGCTGGACAAATCCTCACATCACGTTGCAGATGGCATCTTTTGAAAGAGCCAATATAGTCAATATTAATGTTAGAACCCAAGTTTACCTTTTATTTCATCAAATAAAAAATAAAACTATCCAAAATACAGGTAACCTACCCCTAGCTACACAGTTCCCCAAAAGCTGCTGATAGCCAATACCTTCAGGTACCTCAGTCATGTCAGAGTCTTCAGGCACATTTGAGAATGTTTCAGATACTAAAAGACTAAATATTTGTAAAATAATATTATAAAGGAAACACCTGAAATTCTAGTCTAGCAAATCACTGTCATTAACTTATTGCCAGTAGTAACAACACTAACGAGTTCAACTTTAATCCTAATAGCAAGTGATGTCTTGTGGTCTTTCATCTGAGTGGGAGGTCCATTTTTAATATGTTTGGATCTAAAAATACCCAAAACCTCAAAAGTAAGTAGCCAAATGCCATTTCTATAAGATAGTTTCAGTTATCTAAAGAAAGGCAAAGTCTTCTGCCTGTTGTAGGTAGAAGCAATAACAACATTATCCTTTATCTGAAATTAAAATACAGTCCTACATTGGAAGTGACTTTCACTTAATATTTTGGCTCAGCATGACTTTCAGCTTTCTAACAACACCTTTACCATTTAAATTTAAGTCTTGTGGCACGAAACATGTCACAAAGTAGATACAAGTCCTATTTCTTTATGTAACTTGCATGATGTGAGGCTCGTAGAGAAAAAAATTCAAAAGTGAACTTACAATTACTACCAAACATCATCCACATCAATCTTCAAAATAAAAAAAAAATTAAAAAAAAATTAAAAAAAAAAGAGAAGCTCATAAATGTCACCCCTTTTCATTAATTTTGGTCAAAATCCCTGTTTGCTTCTCAGCCAGAGGGTTTCTGAGATATTTCAATAATATCCAGGAAATCAATCTTACATGAAACTGAAGGAAAACATCTAATGTCATTGAACAATAAATATCAGTTCTGTCAGTGGCTTACCTTTGAGCTGGGGCCTTAGGATGTTTCGCTTCTGGTTTCCTCACCAGTGCCACTGTCAGCTGTGGAGTCTCCCCTAGGGGATCTGCAGGCATTAAATGGGCGTCCAAAGGTCCTGAAAGTTGTTTCTGATTGGGGTTGCTGACATATTTTTTTTTTTTTTGCAGAACCTAAGAGATGAAAGTACAACCGGGTAATTTATATATTGCTAATTAAAATAATGTGTGTCTACTTTTTCAAGCGAGGCTGTTGATTAGCAGAAAATGTCAGAAATACAAATAGCTATGTCAAGATGCATCAAGAGGCACAAATCTAGAGATCTTGTGAGTTGGGTTTTTTTTTGTTGTTGTTTCTCTTCCTTCCTTGAGTTTTTTCCACATAGGAAATTTCAAAAATTTGTCCTACATGCGCTGTGAGCATGAACTGTTCTAAGGCAGAAATAAACACAGCTTTTTATCCATTTATAATCCTGTACGTAACTATTACTTGCCTAATATATAAATATCTTATTAAATTAAGGAATCAAAGGGGTTTGTTTGGGTTTTTTTTTTAAGGAAATAAGCTGACTTCCACACTGATATTTCTCTTTTCAAAATGTGTTTTTGAAGGGACTGTCTCTGACCTGCCTCTGGCTTAATACTGTGACCTCTTGTGCTGAGCTGCTGT
Source organism: Lepidothrix coronata (assembly GCF_001604755.1). Classification (NCBI taxonomy): domain Eukaryota; kingdom Metazoa; phylum Chordata; class Aves; order Passeriformes; family Pipridae; genus Lepidothrix; species Lepidothrix coronata. The sequence continues at coordinate 985,364 of NW_016690313.1, read as the reverse complement.
CTATCTCCTGATGAGCTGCAGACCAGGCCCCATGGTGAATACGGTTTTCTGTCTGGGTCACCTCCTCTCTTTCATTTAGTTCCTCTAGGTAGGTCAGGACAAACTCAGGGTAAGCCTGTAGGAAAGGACAAAGGCAGAGGAATAATGAAGAAAAAAACATCAGCTACATCAGCAGAATCACAACAGTCTAAACACCAGGCAGCAGTGGGAAAAGCGGTCGTCAATGTACCCGATGGCACAAGAGTTTCCTGCACGTAGATAACTTTGTATTTCACAAAGTTTTCAAAGTCAGCAGTAGATAATGACCTTTTTATATGCATTAAAGTGAAAAAATCCCCCAAAATATTTGAACGTTACGTGTCAGTTTAAGAATAAAGACCAACAGCTCTCAAAATGAAAATTCTTGTAAATACGAAGAAACAAAATTCCGTATCCCCGTCTTGAGGTAATATTTAATTAAATATAGGTGACATTTTGGCACACATTCCCATGTATTATATTAAAAGAAGTTAAAAGCAGCATATTCTGAAATCAAGAATGTCACATACAGAAAAGGCCTTCCTGATGGTTTTGAAACCTGAGAAAATTTTACTGTTTTAATTCATTAATGAAGTCAATTTGCCTTCTTCGTACTCTTTTGATCCTTGCTTACATGGTAAAATGCCACAAATAAAAAAACAACCACTCACAACTTAAATACCACAACCTTGAATTTGAAACATTGACATCTCATCTACCTAATCTTACAAAATCCAGATCTCATACCATGGCAATATGATCAAATTTGTTTTCTTTAGCTCAGTCTGGGAAATGAATGCAGGGCAGTTTCTCAGGTGCTACTCCAATTTAAGCAGTGGCCAGTCTGCTGTCTTCATGATGAAATTGGGCAGAATCTTTATTTATAGAAAATATTTTTTATTTATAATGAAAATTTTAGTTTAAAGTTCTATGAGCACCTCTACTATTTTTCAATAGGAAGCACATAATATTAACTAGACTAACTTAGACCAAAACCAGAAGTTATTAAAATACTTTGACAGGTAACACTTTAACAAATGGAAATCAATAATCTATTAAAATCCTATGGTCACAAAGTGAAGTTTCCCACAAGTACAAGAAAAGCCATGTTTTTCTGTTCCATAACTCATTAGTGAATAAACATAAGGAATTTCATTCATAAGGCAGGTACTACTACAGTATTTAAGCACTTGGGCATATTTTCCAAAGCCAATTCTGAATGGGCATCCCACAGATTCAGTGAAACTTCTAAGCTCAAGTGGAAAACAAAATACCAAAACTGAAACCTACATTTGAGTTCTGAGAAGACTTTTTTGCTTTTGTCTTAAGAATACTTAATAATAGTAAAATATTTAGGTTTTTTGATCTTGATTTGTACTAGACACTAACAGAAAAGTTCTGGTTTTAGCTTCAGTTGCATGATTTCTTTTTATGAGCCTTCTCTCAGTTTTCCCAATGAGTGCTGTTATTTTCAATTTACGACCACTTATATTTTACTTTAAAATAAATCCCTTCAATAGCAAGAATACAGTAAACAGTGGGGTGCTTTTATTTCTTAAGGAAAAAAAAAATTCTTCACCAATCAATAAGAGTAACTCCTGCTGTTTATCAACTTGTATAGACAATATATTATGAAACATTTATATCCTGCTTCATAGTTCCATCTGCATTTTAATTCTGACAAAATAACATTCACTTAGATTTCTCGTATGTTTTTCAGACTTGACTACATGAATAATGAGGGAAGTTGCTATTTCTTTAAATAACAAATTCTTCCTCTATGAGAACTTCACACTCACTTTGCCACTCTGGCTGCCAAGAAAAGTGATTCTGGGTCCTTTCTCTCTTGCTTTTCACCTTTCGTGCCGTTGCTGTTTCTGTGAGAGAAGGAAGCATTTGGCAGCCATGCAATGAGTGCAAGCAGAGAACTGACCTACGTTAAAAGTAACACAATGAAAGGATAGTTATTACCCGTATTTGTACTCAAATCCAGTTAACTGTAGGGCAGTGAAATGCAATCTATTGTGAAATACATGTTCAAAACTCAGAGCATGTTAAAGAGCTTGATTAGTTTATCTTGCTTCCTTCCTAGAATTGATATTTGACTTATTTCATTTACTTACATTTTTAAGTTTACTTTTTATTGACTTATATCTCTCTTTTAAGCTGTCTATAAGGTTCACATGAATAAGAGTACATAGCTTGACCTTTCACAAATATGAATGATGTCAAATATTAATCTATGAACTAAAATGTAAGGGAAAAATATCAGGATTAATTCCTTGTTTCTGCATAAGAATAGTTTGTGAATCAGGAAAGCAATATCAGGGTTGAATTATGAATCAACATCTCAAAAAAATAACTGATTTTGCTGGGGTTTTTTTCAAGACAAGCTGGTATTTTCTGACATAGGTAAGGAGTACCTTGATTGCATAGGGGAGAGTGTTGCATGGAGGAGAGTATGTTAATGGCAAACACAGTAAGCAATAGGTACTAGTTCCAAGAAAGCAAGTTTCCTCCTCATTCTGGATGTGTCACATATCATTACACTGTATTATGCTGCTTTCCCTTATGTCAGTTTTTGTTGGCCTACATATGCTGCAACTTAAAATAACATGACACTACAGATAAAGTGAATGTGAAATACATGGAGAAATACACCATTTTCCAAAGAGACCTGCTACTAACTACTAGTATTTTTTCCTGATAAAAAGAAATACAGGTTAGAACCAAATAGTGTTATAATTATAAACTTTAGAAATGCAAACTACAATATTTTTTGGTATAAATAACAATCAGTATGCATAGAGAAATAAAGAACTGTACTGCTGACAACTTAGTTTTAATTTACTGCTGATCTGGATCATAATTCCAGATAACACACAAAACAATGGGAATGTGGTCACCACTGCATAAGACTATTGGAAGTGTGTGGGTAACAGAGCCTAATCCAATGTCCAGGTGAAAGGATGAAGGTTGGTGCCAGAGTGAAATGTTATTGACTTGCTACTGGACAGGGGTTCTCTGCAGTTTGCTCAAGGTCAAGAATATGAAATGCTGCAGATGCTGCCAGCACATCTGTGAATGTCTTCAAAATGTTCAAGTGCTCAGAAAAAGGCACAATGTAAAGAATCTTCAGACGCACGAATCACTGGATATAACCCACCGGTCTGCTAATGCAAAACCGCTTGTTAGTTATTTATTTGAAGATAACAAGGCTCTGGGGATTAAAAACCCACTCCACCAGCCTTCCATTGCTGTCCATGGATTCCTGGCAGTAACTTGTATGAACCAGCTGACCTGCAAAACATCAGACCTCCAACCATCTGCTGGCAGAGATGCCTGGCCACAGCAAACACAAACGAGGAGCAGCTCCTCTCTCAGCACCATGCACTGAACATCACTGCCCTCACACCATCCACATTTTTATTGCCATTTAAGCTCTCGATCTGACCAAGCCTACTGGAAAGGAACATCTCAAATTTATTTTTCCAGGGAAATACGTTGTATTTTATATCAACAATTTATTTTAAAAGTATTACTTTTTTTAACTGTGCAAGAGTAAGGACAAGCAAACAGTAATTCAACACTATTTCAAAAAAAAAAACCCTCTATTGCAATTAATTTGCTAGTTTACAGCAGAGACAGGCGTTTCTAAATTTAACATTTCTGCTTAGACCTGAATATTAAAAAAAAAAAAAAAAATTAATTTTCAGTGCTGGGTTTAGGACACCTTCTTTGACAGAGGACTTTTTCAAAACTCACTGAGATTCATCCATAACAACATTAAGGATTGTATCTCAAAATTCTCCCCACAGCACCTTAATTTTACACAAAGGTGTTGCATGATTTGCAAGAAAACCAGGATGCCTGTAACTTCTTTAATCAAAGAGCATTTCCCTATTTACTAGTTTTGCCATGTTTGTTCAATAAATGAATTCTTTCTATTTTGTGCTTGTTAACTGTTAATGGAACATGTTAGTAACCAAGCTTGAGCTTAATGGTCTTAATTTCTACCCCAGAACGTGTTTTAAGATTCTGTTAACAAATATGTATAAGAGCAGAGAATCTAAATTGATATTTTAGTTGTCAATTGCTCTTTAGATTTTTTTTTTAGAGTTGCCTCATTTCTAAACACTGACTCTAAGTTATCACAGGTTACTATGCAGATTAAGGAAAAAGGTCCATTTTTACTGCATAATTGAAACTGCAATTCAAGAAACAAAACATTAAAACCAAAATAAAAATCAAAATTCACAAGTAAAATTATGAACAAGTTGTGTTAAATTTAAAGGAGTTTTTATAGGACATAGTAAGTTTCTATTTATTCATTAAATAGAAGATATTTATAAAAATAACATGAACAACAAATAATGTAGTGGCATCACAGCATCAAAACAGCAAACACCATTCACTGAAGGTTTCATATAGAAAAAGGGAACACACAAACAAAAAAAAAAGAAAAACCTCAAAAACTAGTATTTGCCAAATACAGATATAATGCAATACTTTACAGTACATGGAGCCAGTGATTCCTAAACCCACTGTTGATAGGTGCTGCTTTTGTTCCTGACACAAAATGAGTAACTCAAAGAGCTACATCTCATTTTTCTAAAACACAAATATAAATTAGCAGATAAAGCAGCATTTACACTTCAAATAGCATGACTTTGCCAGGAAATAACACTTGATTTCTGAAGCTAACACCATGAATAAGCATGTAATGCAGTAAATAAAGATGTGGAAAAGAATTAAGTCCTCTACAGCTTATTCTAAAGGAATGGGAAATGAATCATGCCTTAAGACTTTTTGGAGTGAAAATTAATTAATTTTTGTACTAGAGCAAAATAAATCAGAAAAACCTACCTCAAGCAGAACAATTTTCCAGCTCCATATGATATCACGCAACATTGGAATTTTTAAATCAGTTTCATAATTATTACATTTTCCATTAATTTTTGAGTTGAATTTGAACCCAAACCCCTTCATTATGAAAAAGAAAACAGATTTCTGAAAATATTTTTTTTCTATCTAAAATAGACAGGCTCTGTTGGAAGTGACCTACAACAACTATCTATTGTAACTCCCTGACCACTTGAGGGCTGACCAAAAGTTAAAGCATATTTACAAAGGGCATTGTCCAAATGCCTCTTAAACACTGCCAGGCCTGGGGCATCGCCCACCAATCTGGGAAGCCAATTCCATTATTTGACCACCCTCTTGGTAAAGAAATGCTTCCTAATGTCAAGTCTGAAGTTTTCCTGTCACAGTTTTGAACCATTCCCACGTATCACTGGATCCCAGGGAGAAGAGATCAGCACCTCCCTCTCCTCTTACCCTCCTCAGCAAACTGTGGAGAGCAATGAGGTCGCCCCTCAGCCTCCTTTTCTCCAATCCAGACAAGGCCAAAGTCAGAATGGCCTGAAGTTGTGTCAGGGCAGGGTCAGGTTGGATGTTAGAAAGAGGTTCTTCCCCCAGAGGGTGGTTAGGCACTGAACAGGCTCCCCAGGGCAGTGGGCACAGCACCAAGCCTGACAGAGTTCAAGAAGGTTTTGGATGATCCTCTCAGGCACAGGGTGTGACACTTGGGGATGGTGCTGTGCAGGGCCAGGAGGTGGACTCAGTGATCCTTGTGGGTCCCTTCCAACTCAGCATATTCTGTGATTCCTTCCAACCCTTTCACCAGCTTTGTTACCCTTCTCTGGATGCATCCAAGGACCTTCACATCCAGATTGTGTGACCCAGAACTGCACACAGCACTCGAGCCCATGCCAACACTGAACTCAGGGGGATAATCACCTCTTTTTCCTGGCTGGGTGAGCTGTGTTTGATGCCCCCCAGGATGAGGTTTGCCCTCCTGGCTGCCAGGGCACACTGGTTCCTACAGAGTTGCTGCTGACCAGCCCCTCAGATCCCTGTCTGCAGGGCTGCTCTCAAGTCACTCCTTTCCCAGTTTATACCTGTGCCCAGTGCTACTCCATCCCAGGTGCAGAATCCAGCAGTTGGACTTGTCAAATTCCACCCCATTAATCACAGCCCAAAGCTCCAGCCTGTTTAGATCCCTTTGCAAGGTCTCTCATCCCCCAAGAGGGTCAACAGCACATCCCAGTTTGGTATCATCAGTAAACTTGCTACTGGTACATTCAACTCCTGCATCCCAATCATTGATAATGATATGGAACAGAAGTGGTCCTGGAATTGAACCCTGAGGAACATCACTACACATGTAGCTTCATTCATTTTCTCAAAATATATAGGTAAATATTATTTTATTTGTGACTCCAAAGATATATATGTACCTATCCATATGTAGCATTTTATTTCACTGTCTGCATTAAAGCAATACTCAATAAATATATCAGAAAGTATCATATTTCCCTAGAACAATAGTCTAAGCCTGATTTTCTATATCAGAATTGCATCTGTTTCTGAGGATTTACAAAAAAAATAAGTTTGAAAGTCGAACATATTGGAATGTAAAGCCTTTAAAGTAAGGTTCCTGAAGCCAGTCCAAATTTTTAGTCTTTTATAAGTTAAAGAAATGGTGAAAATCAGCTTATAAGTCAAACTATATAAAATTAATAAGTTGTCCCTGACTAGCTTCTTGTGGTCACTTCTTTACTAAAACCAACCTTTCTTTATATATCAAAAAAGAGACACTGAGCAACACTTTTATGCCAGATATGAAAGCTGGAAACAATACATGCTAAAAAGAAGAGGAAAAGTAGGTATTCCTGACAGTAAGACAAAAATTGCAATCTCCCTGTCAATCTGACAAGCTCTAAACCATTAGATAAATTTTAAGTTATCTATATCAGCTGAACAAAAATCAGAGAGTCACAAAACTTAAATTTATATTCCACAGGCAGATCTGCTAAATTTGTATGATATGAAGATAACTTCATCTTTACCTAAGAATGATGCAGGTTTTTTTAAACTGTAAAACAGCTTCAAATAAAACAAAAGGCACTGCACATATACAGGGAAAATTATGACCCTGATGTTTAAAATACAGTCTGAGATCTAAATAACCCATATAACATCATTTTTTTCTTGAGCCTTGGGTGATACAAATTCATGTAAAAAAAAAAAATCCTTAAATGTCCCTGGCAGATTCAAAAGTCTAAATTTCAAATAAGATTCAGTTTGTGCTGTTTGGGTTTTTCTTAATTTTTGTTCTCCAAATATCTTCATTCTCTATGAATTTTGACATTTTATAGTTGTATAAATAGTTCCTTTTGACATGACAGTTGAAACAAAGGTTCCTTAAATAAATGTAGTGTTATCAAGTTTTCAAATAGAAGCTGTTCTTGCTCTGTAGTTTCAGGGTGTTTACAAAAACACATTTCTGAAGCAGTGTCCTACATCAGGCAAGAAGGAATTCTTCACATGCCAATATACAGACAGTTGCTTAAGGATATATCAGCCAGCCAGGATTGTGCGTGTCTGACTTGCAGAACACTTGCTTTAAATGCAAATAAATCAAATCTGGGTTCAGTACACAGTCTTATTCATCTGGGACATGTCTAGGGAATGTCTAGCAGAGGTAGGGGTTATTTTTTTCCCCCTAAGTGTCAGCGAGTGACAGATCTCAATGACACCCCACGCTATTTTTCTACAGGGAGTACCAAGAAGTAGAAACACACAGACTTGCTACAAATCTTGACATGTCTAACAGTCCCAGGGTATCACATCAGCCCCTTTAGGTTATTTCAATTTGATCTACATATCCATGAAAATAAAAATCAATGTGCCCAATGGTCTAGTAAAACATTCATCCTATCCCGTGCAGTCATTTCTTCTCGGAAAAGTCCAGGCATAAAAGGCACAGTGACCCCTTGGAGCTATGCCACTGGGAACACATCCATCTTAGCAAATGATGGCATGCTGAACTAGGTAATAGGTATAATTTATTAAGAGATCTTCCTTCCCCTTTGACTCTTCTGTGGTGGCCTAGGCCTAGTGATGGCCAATGTTGTAAATATTTGCAGGTGCTTTTACAGGGAGCCACATAAAAAGACAGTGAGTGGATTCTTTTCAGGCTCTTGAAGGCTATGGAAGACTGGCATCAACATCTAAACCAATATTTGCCTTTTTTTTTTTAATAACCTCACCACATCATAGAGGCCTCGATTTACCAACGGAGAGTTTGAGAACATTTCAACAATAGACACAAAAATACAAACTGATACCAGGAGAAAAGTCTTCAGTATTGAATATTAGACCCACCATATTACTCAATATATGGATTTCAAAGTTCTCTGTCAGTGAAGTATGGCAGGATTTACAGATTTTAGGAAGGAAGGAGGCATAGAAAACACAGCATAAAAGACAGTCAGCAACGTTGAAGATAAGTAAAATATTTATACACCTGACATATTCCAGGAATACACAAATATACTCTACTTATTATTGGAGGCAGCTTAAACAGCCCTACAAAATTCAATTTCCTCATGGCAGGGCCAGAGAAAACTTGGAGCTATTCAGAACATACTATGCAAGTAAAAACTAATAAACACTGTTCTTCTGGTGGGGAACAAATAGAAGAATAAAAATATAGGCATGGGTCCTAATCTGAACTAAGATGGTACACTTCCACTCACTTTAGATCCTTGTAAGATCAGAGGAAGCATTCAGGTCTGAACACCAAATGTTGTACACTACATAAAACTCTTTTTTTTTTTTTCATATTTTGAAGTGTCAAAGTCCTTAAAATGTAAATCTTTATCAACATTTAAAATATTCAATACCTTAGGTATTATGATATAATAGTAATTTAGTGACTAGTCATAAAGTTGGAATCTAATTCCAATCCATTTAAACATCAAATGTCAGCTATAGGATAATACAGATTATTGCAGTATGGATTACTTACTGTATCAGAACTAATGAAGCCAAACAATATTGCAGATATACCAACATTATCCAAAACACATGCAGTACCCTCTACAAAAGAAGAGCTAGTGCAGATGTAGAATACCTCTCCTTTACACTTTTAAATTTATATTTACCTACAGATGTGCCACCGATTTCAACTGTAATTGGCTGACCAACAGTGAGGCAGGTCTGTACCACAGCTCAATTCAGAATCCTTCCAGCCTTCCAATGAATGAAGAAAAGGGGAAAAAAAAAAAAAGGGGGGATTGAATAAGTTAAAAGAACCAGAAAATTCAACAATGTGTCACAAATAGAGAGGTCATTATGCCTGGATAAGCCAGGATATTAACAGTTGCAGAAAGTGAAACACTATCCACAACTTAGCAGTCAATGAGCCCTGCTCAGAACCAGTGATCTGCTGTACAACAAGGGTGGTATTTTACAGTTCAGTGAAAAATGGAACAGACCCTTGATATCTTCATTTGTCCTTTTTCTGTGCATATTTCACAGTGCAACGATTTAGGGTCCATAACGTGTCACTTGTTATAACCACAGAGTTTACTTGAAATATGTATGCACAGGAAAAAAAAAAAAAAGAAAAAAGTTCAGTGAACTGCAAAGATTGCAACAAATCTATAGTCTTCGAGCCAATATAAAGTTTTACTCCAAGTCTGAAACAATGCTGGTTAAATGTGCCAAAAGTCCAGTTTGAACTGGTTTTGCTTCCAAAAACAAACCACGGAAGCAGATTGTTTAAACCTTTGCTACAAACCAATGGCTCAAAAATACTTTTTGATTAAGCCCCATTTTAAAATAGGAATGGCTGCAGCAATAATATCATTAAAGTATTTTGTTTTCAACATTTTACTACACTGACTGTAAGGGTAAGAAAGGACTAGAAGTAGAGGGAATTATTTTATAAAGGACATTTTCAGTGACAACTGTCAACATTGCACATTTCAGTCCTTCATAAAAAGGAGTAGAAAATGCCCCTAACAGATATTTATTGGTAGAATATTGGTGGGTTTTCTATATATATTTCTAAGAACATTTTCTGCTTGTACATTTTTTCTACACAATGATAAATAATCATTCTTAACTTCTGATTAAGTGGTAACATTAGAAAAATGTCAGCCTGCAAAATATTTTGTAGCTTCTAAGAAAGATTTGCTGTACAAATACAGCTCAACACCCGGAAATATATCAGATGACATTATCTAACAGAGGAGCAAGGGATAAAAAAATGATAACTGAAGTTTACCTGTGTACTATAGAATGCCAGCAAAACATTATTTTGCTTAATGAAGCATGAAAATCAATGTTTCAGCAGCATATCCAAGAGCTGGACCATATGATTTTACAAGTTCTGATAAAGTTTTGTATCTGAACTTCACGGGTATTGTGTTGCCTTCTGCTACCTGAGGCCAGAAATGGAAGCACCATAAGTTTGTCCTGAATTGCTGACTCGACTGCAACAGAAAATACGTAAACCCCCAGAAATCATAAAAGTGCCAGTTTCATGAGCTTTCCATACAAAAGCATTTTAGGTGGATTCAAAGAAGCTTTCAGGCAGCCCTGTGCTGACTGAACTGAACTTCTGAGAGTCCTACGTTCATCTTTAGCTTCTGATTCCATGCTTTGGATATGGGTTGCTTTTCCTAACTCAATAAATAAGTGTTTTCGTGCAAAAAAGACAAATGAGGTGAACCTCATTAAGATGCAAAGGAAGACCTGTGTGTCCTGAAATAATGGGGAGAAAAAAAAGCCTTTAAACACAAATATTAGTGTTTTGATTACAAAAGACCATTGATCCTTGCTCAAATATGATATGGATAACATAGCTGGAGAAGGAGTTGGGGCATTATGCTGTTCATCATGTGTCTTAAAACTATAACAAGACCTGTACCACAAAACAAACTCTTTCTAAGACAAATTTATGATGAGGTAAATGGTCTATCAAAATGTCTTTAAGTAATTTTGCCTGTAGAACTAGACAGTTCAGTAAATGCTCTAAGAAAAAAAAAACAACAAACAAACAACAAAACCTAAAAAATACAAAAAAAAAAAAGGGACATCCAGATTTGACAGAATTATTAAAAACTAATCCAGTTTGGTGTTACATGTTTTGAGAGTAATGTGAATCTTCCTCTTAAGCTTCAGGAAAAATTTTAATCAAAAATAATAGATTTAGGAAGCACATACACCAAGATTTCAGGAATGGACTTTGTGGTGGTCAGTTATGTGAGGTGAACAAGAAGAACGTTCCCTTTCAGGTGTATCAATAAAAAAAGATCAATTATTACCAGAAATAAACAAATTGAGTTTAGCTGAATTCTGTAAATCACGTAGACACATGACTTAATGTGTACACACACCACACACACACAGAGTAAGCTATCTGTCCTGTAATTCTTGACAGATATCAAAACTCTAAATAATAGCAAGTGTAACACTATCTCAGGCTAAACCAGCTAATTGGGTAAATACTCCTTGTGCTGTCTGAATGATGAGCTACTTACAGTATCACCACCTCCCTCCAGATAAATCCAGGCAGTACAAGGAGTTCACATTCAGCAGGAAAGTTGGCAATATGATAATGCATCTGATGAGTGTGGAAAGGTTCTGTTGTTGCCAGACCTTTGACTTGAACTTGATGGGGCTGATTTGGCATTCAGAGGCTGGTTACATTCATCAAGAGGTGAAGCTTCACAACAAAGATAATGTGGTGGAAGCAATTAGCATTCAGAACATCAATAATAGGTCTTCAGTATTTGACTGTGGGCTAAGCAAGGCTTTAATAATATCTGGCATGTAATACACTTTTAAAAAGTAAATCACAGAACTATTCTGGTTTTTTTTCTGCAATATCACCTTTTTTTTTTCTTATAGAAATATTTTTAAATGTAGTTCAGTTTTTTGTTTAATCCAAGCTGTATTAATATTCATAAATAGGTATTCCAAGACTTCTACAAGCTTTCTAAAAGGTTAAATATATTTGTTTTCAACTCGAGTACATGATAAAGTGGCATAAGTCAGGTTTCTCCTTTCCTTCAGGAATTCATTTGGAGTTCTTTGCACTTGCAGTTTCTGGCATCAGATTATGCTATATTGTTCAGTGAGGGGAATTCAAGAGGACAGCAGGAGCAGCTTCTCCCCTATTTTCTATCATCTCCATTAGGGTCTCTGCCAAGAAATAAAATTATTACTCCATGTTAGCCAATAACTTGGTATCAAAGACCCTGCCTCGACCCTTCTCCCTAGAATTTGAATAAGAACTCTCATTAGAATTCGCTCCCTCTGCTGTCGGTTGAGAGAACAGCCAACAATTACCCCCGTTTTTAACAGGCAGGCAGCCCAGTCCAAGTTATGCCTGTTTTACTCTATTTCCATTCCAGTAGAGTAGAAAACCCACACTGAAAGTCAGGGTCACATCAGCTCCGTTGCTTCTAGAAAATGTTTCATCAAGAAAATGCTTTTTGTAAGGCAAACAAAAAGATTAAGTCACAGAATGTTGGAGGAGACCTTAGGAGTTCACCTACCCCAAAATCCTGTTCAGAGCTGGGACAGCCCTGAATCTGAACCTAGTTGTTCAGTGGTTAGTATTTTCAGGTCTTCAGAACCTCCAAGGAGGCTTTCTAAAACTTTTATGACCTTCATAGAAGTTCAAGAAATTTGTAGTAAGAAGCTTCTGACCTTCATACTATAAAAAAAGGAATGATTAAAACTATACAGATAAAAATAATTTGTTCTCAGTGGGGAAACAAATTATTGATGTTTTAAATTATCACTTTGCTAGTTAGGAAAATTCCAGACTGCAAATAAGAGATACTAAATTATGTGGTGGGTTTGTTTTTTTTCAGTGAAATATGAGAGGAACATTGGGCTGAATTACAGAAGGAAAGAAAAAGCCTTAGAAATTAAATCTAATGTTCAAATCCTGATTTTGAACAAAAAGATATTTGGAATAGAACCCTAGAATCAAGTGAACTCTGTACTAACTTTAGCCCTCTCTAGGAAGACTTACTGACCTAGATAATTTGCCAGAACATCTGAATAGTTGTAAAGATCTATTTTACTTGAATAAACTTTAAAATAAAGTAGTAGTTGTAGCAATTTCAAACAAGTTTCTTACTTTTGTTGTTTAGGAATTATTTGATATTCAGTTATTTTTCTGTTCCTTATGGAATTACGAGGACATCACATAAGGACAATGGGTTTCATTAAATTCTAGTGTTATTTTCAACCATGTCTTTTTCAAGGAAAGATTAGTTAGAAGTTTTCAATTCTATCTTTATTTTTCTTATGACTCTTTTCTGCCACTGACTTGTGCTTTTGTGACTACAGGGCTTAGACACTGTAATTCCTTCCAAGCTTTCTCTGCCACTTGATCAGAGTACAGGGGAAAAAAACCAAAAACCCAGCACAAAAGCCAACTTCCCCTCTCCCCTTCCATTTGAATACTGGCTTAGATTTCCCAGTAAT